>NC_050450.1:81959001-82259001 GCF_903995425.1 Onychomys torridus | reverse complement strand
TGTTCCCACTCATATGAAATGTCCATAATTGTGGAATCTAGAGACACAGTAAGTTAGTGGCTACTTAATGTTGGGGGTATGAGGTGTCATAATGATAAATGGAAGTGATCAATAATGGATGTGAGATTTCTTTTAGGGTAATGGAAATGTTCTGAAATTGAAGTGATGTTCTACTCAATATACTAAAAGGCATTCTACTTTGTACTTAAGTTGTATGGTATATGAACTATATCTCAATAAAGCTAATAAATGAAGCCATGTGCAGTGTCTCACATCTGTAATACCAGCACTGGGGAGCCGAGACAGAAGGATTTTGAGTTAGAAGTCAACCTGGATTATTTAGTATTATTGAGCACCAGGTAGGCTTGGGGTACAGAGTAAAGCCTGTGTCAAAACACACAAACACATAACAGAGATAGATAGGTAGGTAGCTGGATACATGGATTGATGGATGGATGGATGGATGGGTGGATGGGTGGATGGATGGGTGGATGGGTGGATGGATGGGTGGATGGATGGATACTTAGATACACAGAAAGAGGAGAAGGAGAGAAAACTGGAAAGGTAGTTTAATGGTGCTTACTTAGCATACACCAGGCCGTAGGTCCAGCAGTGCAATAAATAATAATACTGTGGGACAAGTAGATGCAGTAGAACCACATAACCTCGTATAAGAGAGTTGAAAGAAAATGATTTTGAAGTTGAGAACCTTGTAGTCACATATGGACTGTCATCATGAACAACTTAGGTGGGGTGGGAAACTACTTACTGAAGACCTACTCGGTGCCAGTCTCCAAGTAAAGACTAATGAACCTTAATTTCTTCATTTGTAGTATATTGGGTTTTTTTTTTAATAATTTGTTTATTTTTAAATACATTGGTATTTTGCCTGCATGTATGTCTATGTGAGAGTGTTGGAAGCTGGAATTACGAACAGTCGTGAGCTGCCATGTGGGTACTGGGAATTGAACCAGGGTCCTCTGGAAGAGCAGTCAGTGTCCTTAACTGCTGAGCCATCTCTCCAGCCCTAAATATTGGGATTTGTTTAAGACTGAAGTTTTCGGCTGGGCATGTTGGCGAACACCTTTAATCCCAGCATTCAGGAGGCAGAGACAGGCAGGTCTCTGCAGATTTGAGGCCAATCTGGTCTACAAAGCAAGTTCTAGAACAGCCAGTGCTGTTACGGCTCAGTGAGTAAAGATATTGCAGCCAAGCTTGATGCTGTGTATTCAATTCCCAGCACCTACATGGAAACAATGAGGTTGTGTTGTCTTCTGACCTCTGCACACACACTGTGGCACTTTCTCACTCACACATATACGCACACAATACATGTAATTTAAAAGTTAAAATTATGGCTGGGCGGCAGTGGTGCACACCTTTAATCTCAGCATTCTGGAGGCAAAGACAAGATTTCTGTGAGTTTGAGGCAGTTCTGGTCTACAAAGCAAGTACTAGGATACCCAGAGCTGTTATACAAAGAAACTCTATCTTGGAAAACCAAAAAGAAAAATTAAAATTATAGTTCTGGCCAAGCGCAGTGGAATAGGAGTGTATTCTCAGCTCTTGGGAATTTGAAGCAGAAGGATCAGAAGTTCAAGGCTAGCCTCAGCTACATAGTGATTTCTAGGCCAGCTTGGGCTACATGAGACTGCACCAAAAAGGAATGAATGGATGGATGGATGGATGGATGGATGGATGGATGGATGGATGGAGGTGTGGTTTTCATTGGTCTGTGTTCATGTCAGAGAAGGACAACATTTGATGATGTGTCTTTGACTATGGGAGGAGAAAGCAGATGACTTGGAAAATGCTGAGCAGGGGGGTCAGGAGAACATTGAGACACCCCCCTCCCCACCCCTCCATACATGACCAAAATGAGTGAGCTTAGCTGCCCAGCACTCCACACTGTAATTTTTGTCCCTGTGATGGTGGAGCTGGTCAAGGAGGCAGACCCTTTGCTCATTGCGGTGACAGAACACCAGACATGAAAGATAGCCACCATCGTTTGTCAGCACCTGCCAGATGTGAACTAGGTAGGCCAGGGTGGATGAACATATCGCCTGGCTGCAGTTTCACTTTCTCAGTAAGTAAGCAATCAATAAATAAGCTAGTTGTTGTAGTATACACCTATGTTCCAGTGCTCAGGAGGCAGACAAGGAGGATCTCTGTGAATTCCAGGCCAGACTGACTATGAGTGAAAAAAATTGAGGACGTGATTGCTCCTACGTCTGGTTGAGGAGAAGGTTTTGTTGTAGATATGAGGGAGAAAACAGAGGCATCTGGAAGGGTCCGGACTGAATCAAGCTACGAGAAGAGGGGACAGAGTGGAAGAGGAAGAGAAGAAAGAGGAGACAAGTGGGCCAAGAGAGGAACCGAAGATCGGAGGCCACGTTCAGAGAAGCTGGGGAAGGAAAGTGAAGTTCATCCCCAGGCTTGAAGAGGTTTAGGGTAATGGGCGGGGTGAGAAGGGCTGGGAGGAGCCACGTTACTGAGACTTACCCGGGTTTCTTCGAAACCTAACAGACTACATGTTAAGTAACAGGCCTGCCAGGACTACATATTGAGACCCTGTCTTGAAACAATCAAAATATTTTTTAAAATGTTTTTAAATAAAAATAAAATGGGTGGGCTGGAGAGATGGCTTAGCACTTAAGAGGCTGCTCTTCCAGAGGTCCTGAGTTCAATTCCCAGCACCCACATGGTGGCTCACAACCATCTATAATGAGATCTGGTGCCTTCTTCTGGCCTGCAGGCATACATGCAGGCAGAACACTGTATACATAATAAATAAATCTTTTTAAAAAGTTTAATAAAATAAATTTTTTTTCCCTCAAGACAGGGTTTCTCTGTGTAGCTTTGGTGCCTTTCCTGGATCTTGCTCTGTAGATCAGGCTGGCCTCGAATTCATAGAGATCCTCCTGCCTCTGCCTCCCGAGTGCTGGGACGCCCGGCCAAAAATGGGTTATTAAGATGGGTTATTAAGAAAAAAGCTCTTGCCAAGCAAGCCTAATGATCTGAGTTTGACTCCTGGTAACCATAGTGTATGGTTGACTTCAGAAAGTTGTCCTCTGATCTCCTCATGTATATACAGTGGCACACATATGCCCGAGGTCACACATAGTCAGTGTACATCATGCACAAATCATACATAATACACACACACACACACACACACACACACACAGAGAGAGAGAGAGAGAGAGAGAGAGAGAGAGAGAGAGAGAGAGAGAGAAATTAGTAATAAGGAAAAATTTGACTCTGCTTTTAGTAGTAGTAACAAGAGCCTGGTAGTCAGCTCCTAACTGTGTAGGTAATAACAGGCCTCTTATTCCCAGAACTCACATCTAATCCCCAAGGACTGAGATTATCATAAAGACCAAGACTTACCAAGGAAAAACAGGTCACAGTGGACTTTGGAGTGTTTACTTTTGATTCCTAAAGGGAAGGAAATTCCACTCCAAGAGATTCCTTGCCCTTGCAAAATTAGTGGAGACAGTATGGCAAGCAGTTGGGGGCGGGGCAGGGAGTTGACAAGGGAAGGAAGGGTGGAGTTTCTTCCTAAGCATAACAGTTATAACCAGGGGAAGGTTGGAATTATCAGTCCAGTTGTGCAGCCAGCCTTATGGAACTGCTACAGTGATTTCTGTCTGACTCTATTTTCTTTTTCTTGTTTCACACACTTGTGTTCCCACCTAGGGGGAGAGAGGAAGTCACTGAAAGAGAAAGAGAGCTCCCGCGGCTCGGGTCTGCTGGTATGGCAGTGTGCAAAGCCAAGTGACTCATCACGCCAAACGAACTGCAACAAGTTTGGAGAGGCAGTTTGGTTATGGAATGTTGGGCTCTTGAAGAGTGTCAGGGTATTTTTCAGAGTGCCCCCGCTGCCTTTTCTTCTGAAAGGTGTGTTGCTGTTGTTAGCAGTGCTAAAGAGCTGCCCCAGTAAGTACCACCTAACTACACCTGTACTGCCAACAGGTCTTTAAACAGGTATCATGAGGGATGGCCTTCAGATCCATTCTTGTTAAGAATTTAACTTTTGCCGGGCACAGTTGCTCACACCTGTAATTCTAACACTCAGAGGCCGAAGTGGAAGATTATCATAAGCGAGAGGCCAGCCTAGGCTACAAAGAAAGTTCCAGAACAGCCTGGGCTCACAGCTGCAGAGTAAGATCCTGTTTGGTAGGGTTGGGGGTGGTGAAGAAAGACAGAACATTAGTAAACTAGCTAGGACCTGTCCTCGGGTTACCACATCCCCCCAGGTGTGTGTGTGTGTTGGGGGGGGGGGGATGACTCTATACGAATCACTCTACAGACAGTAAAGTGCAGTTACAAAGGTTAGTATCCGACTTCTACCCCTCAGAAAAGTATAAATAAATAAATAAATAAATAAATAAATAAACAAATAAATAAATAAATGAAATCTAAGGCAAGGTCAGTCCATAATCAAAAACAGGACATGAGCAAACTGAATCACAATACCTTGCTGTTGAAAACATTTTCTATTTAAGGGATACAGCTTATCTGAAAGAAAAAGAAAGCAACAGGAAAAAAGAGGGGCTGGTTGGCACAGGGGTGGTGTCTGGTCCAAAGGGAAATAGTCCACAGAGCCTTGGTGGCCTTTGTCACTTTTCCTCCACATAGACATGTATGAAAATGACTCAGCTTGTCTGACACCAGTGGCTTATTTTTAGTAGGGACAGCAGAGCTGGCTGAAAACCTAAGCATAGTATCCAAGCACCAGTCCCGCTCGCACATCAGAAGCGGGGAACAGGTACTCATTTATCCATTTCAGTTTAACGAGGGACCGCGCAGAGTCTGCTCCTTGCATGCTCTACATTTGCTCTTTTGTTTTCCAGAGAGCCAGAGACTCCCAGCAGGATGGTTACTCCTTGTTATGTGAGACTAGTCAGTCTAAGGAGGTCTGTTAGCCTGCACTGAGTGGCACCCAAGCCCATCATTTTACGATGGAGGGACCTGCCATAGTTTATGGCCATGTAGAAACCAATGTCCTGAACTAGTGACTCTCAGCTCAGCATCCCATTACACTTCTACTTCTTCAAATTCCCATGTCAAAGGCCAAGCCACGTGGCTCATCAAGTAAAAGTGCCCGCCACACGGGGCTTAGTGGCAGGCACTGTGGCAGATGCCTTTAATTCCAGCAATAGGGAGGCAGAGGTAGGCTGATCTCTCTGAGTTTGAGGCCAGCCTGGTCTACATAGCAAGATCCAGACTGTCAGGGCTAATGAGAGAGACCCTGACTCAAAAACAAAAAGTGCTTATCAGGCCTGAGTCTACACACACACACACACACACACACACACACACACACACACACACACACACACCACACATACACACACCACACATACACACACCACACATACACACACCACACACACACCACACACACATACACACACCACACACACACATACACACACACACACCACACACATACACACACACACTACACACACACACACACCACACACATACACACACCACACACATACACACACCACACACATACACACACCACACACACACATACACACACACACACACCACACACATACACACCACACACACACACTATACACACACACCACATAACATACACACACACATACACACACACACACACATACACACACCACACACATATACACACACACATACACACACACAACACACACACACACACACACACACACACACTTTCAATTTTCAAAGTAGAAAACAAACACTATCCTGTTGAAGGAGGATTCATCCCTGCAGACATCCCTTCTAATGCAACAAGAATTTTACACAAGGAAAGAGCAAGCTCGCCCTGGGAACACAGGCTTATAATTTTAGTCATGTGGGTGAATGAGGCAGGAGGATCATGACTTTGAGGTCAACCTGGACTAAACAAGTGAATTCTAAGCCAGCTTGAGCTTTATAGCAAGACTGTGTCTCAAACAATGAAGAAAAGCGGGAAGAGATGGGGGGGTGGGGTAAGAACTGTTTATAAATGGTCAAGGGAGCTGGAGAAATAATGGAGCTTCACTCCTGCAGTTGTAAAAGGGCAGAATGAACAGCACATGTCAAGAAGATAGCCCCAGGGAAACGTAAAATGGGAGTTGGAATCAGTGAGTCTTAAGACGTTATTATCTAAAATCCAAGTGTAATCCCTACATTTGAGAGGCAGAGGCAGGAAGACCACCCAAAGCGTCAGACCATCAGGATCTATATAGTGAGTTCCAGGCCACTCATAACTACATAGTGAGATCCTATCTTAAAAAAAAAAAAGTCTTGGGTTCTGGGCATGGTGGCATATGCCTTTGATCCTAGAACTCAGGAGGCAGAAGCAGGCAGATCTTTATGAATTCAAGGCCATCCTCATCTACATAGTGAGTACCAGACCTGCCAAGACTACAAAATAAGACACACACACACACACACACACACACACACACACACACACACACACCCATCTCGGGCTGGAGAGATGGCTCAGAGGTTAAGAGCACTGACTGCTCTTCCAGAGGTCCTGAGTTCAATTCCCAGCAACCACATGGTGGCTCTCAAATGAGATCTGGCACCCTCTTCTGGCCTGCAGGCATGCTGTATACATAATAAACAAATAAATCTAAAAAAAAAAAAAAAAGACCCCCATCTCAACACACACACACACAACACACACACACACACACACACACACACACAGTCTTGAGTTTTCACCAGCCACAAGCCTTGAGTACTCTTTCAACATACCTCAGAACATTGAAGAACTTTCTGCTCATAGACAGACAAGGATGCCAATTCTATCAAGATCAAGAAAAACAAGGATGGGGGCTGGAGAGAAGACTCAGAGGTTAAGAGCACTGACAGCTCTTCCAAAGGACTTGGGTTCAATTCCCAGCCCCTGCAGGGTGGCTCACAACTGTCTGTAACTTCAGTCTTAGAGGATCCAACACCCCCTCCCTTCTCCGTGGGCACTGCACTTACATGGTACATTCATACCGGCAAGCAAAACATCCGTACACATACAAATAATACACTTTAAGAAAGAAAAGATAGTCAGGTGGTGGTGGTGGTGGTGGCGGCGGCGGCGGCGGCAGCGGCGGCGGCGGAGGCGCACACCTGTAATCCCAGCACTCGGGGATGCAGAGGGGATCTCTGTGAGTTCGAGGCCAGCCTGGTCTACAGAGCAAGATCCAGGAAAGGCACAAAGCTACACAGAGAAACCCTGTCTCAAAAAAACAAACAAAAAACATAAAAAAAAGTAAGAAAGAAAGAGAGGGAGGGAGGGAGGGAGGGAGGAAGGAAGGAAGGAAGGAAGGAGAAACAAAGCTAACCACAACAGATCCCTTTCTACCCTGCTCACCACAGACAAGAAGGAGGCAGAGACTGAAGCAGACCCTTCCTCCTCATTTGACTATACTAAAAAGCTTGAAAAGCCAAAAAAAAGGTCTCGTTTCCTAAATATATTGACTTAGAATTCTAAGGATTTCTTTAATTAGTTCTTTAAGCTAACTAACCACTTTCCCTTTCGCGACTTTCTCTGATTTTTATTTATTTGTTTGTGTTGGTTGGTTCGTTGGTTGGTTGATTTTTGTTGTTGTTTTTGGTTGGTCGGTTGGTTTTTTGGGTTTCTCTGTGTAGCCCTGACTGTCCTGGAACTCATTCTGTAGACCAGGGTGGCCTGGAACTCAGAGATGCCCCTGCCTCTTCCTCCCAAAGGCTAAGATTAAAGGTCTGTGCTGCTATCACTTGGCCTACTTTTTCTAATTTTAATATTCTATTCCAATGGGCTCTTTATTCCCAAAGACTAAATGACTATTTCCCACCATGAGAGACACCAAATCTCTTATGCAGTATTTCACACTGACCCATGCACCACCACCACCACCCCCCCCCCCCCCCCCCCCCCCCCCCCACCCCCCCTCCGCTACCATTCTCTTTGTGTACCTAACCTTCAGTATACCATCTCTGTGGTGGTTTGAAAGAAAATGGCCTGCTATGGTTTAATCCTTCTGTATACTGTGAAAATGTGTTGCTCTCATTGTTAATAATAAGCTGATTGGCCAATAGCTGGGCAGGAAGAGACTGGGCGGGAGAGCCAGGCTAGGAGGACACTGGGAAGAAGGGCGGAGTTTTGGGAGTCTGGAGAAATGCAGAGAGAAGTGAAGGTGAACATGCCGTGGTGAAAGAGGGAACTGCCAGGTGGCAGAAGGAGATAGAAATATGAGTTACAAAGGGAGATGCATGGATTTCCCTGGGAAGGGGAAATAGAAGAGATCTCCTGGGTAAACTGGGGGTAGAAGTGGGGGTGATGTAGAGATGGGAACTTGAGGAAGCAGGCTAGACAGGCTGGGTGTGGGAGGCAGGTTGGGGGCAGGACAGAGGGGAAGAGTAATGAAAGAGACATCTTGATAGGGGTGCCATTTGGGGATTACTGAGAAACCTGGAGCCAGGGAAACCCCCAGGAATCCACAAGGATGACCCCAGCTAAGACTCCTTGTTTTTGTTTTGTTTTTGTTTTTGTTTTTGTTTTTGAGACAGGATTTCTTTGTGTAGTTTTGTTGCCTGTCCTGGGTCTTGCTCTGTAGAACAGGCTGGCCTCAAACTCATAAAGATGTCAGGCTCTGCCTCCCGAGTGCTGGGACTAAAAGGCATGTGCCACCATCGCCCAAAGACTCCTTGCAATAGTGGAGAGGATGCCTGAACTGACCATCTACTGTAGTCAGATTGCTGGCTACCCTAATTGTCATCAGAGAGCCTTCCTCCAGTAACTGATGGAAGCATATTCAAAGATCCACAGTCAAGCACTGGGCTGAGCTCCTGGAGTCTTGCTGAACCAAAGGAGGAGGGATTGTGTGAACTAGGGGAGTCAAGTAGGGGGAACCCACAATGACAGCTGACCTGAGCTTGTAGGAGCTCATGGACTCTGGACCAACAGTTAGAAAGCCTGCATGGGACTGACCTAGGCTCTCTGCATGTGTGTGACAGTTGTATAGCTTGGTCTCTTTGTGAGGTTCCTAGCAGTGTCCCTGGCGCTTAGCTGGCTTTTGAGAAACTGTAAGTGAGCCCCTTCAATTCAATGTTTTCTTGATAAAAGTTGCTATGGTCATGGTGTCTTTTCACAGCAATAGAAAACCCTAACTAAGATAGACTCCAAGCAATTATTAAAGAAAAAAATCAATCTCTACAAGCCAATTCTTGCTATCTTGAGGTGGGGGCAGTTATTTAACCTTCTTATATCTTGTTCTCTCCACCCTGCTATAGAGCGCTTAGTTCTTGTACTGAGATAGCACAGCCACATATTGGAGGAGCTGCTGCGTTCCCAGGGAGAAAGGTGCTGGCCCTGAAGCCGACTTGAGATGAGTAAGACAGTGTGGTGTTGTTTAGTCACGGACACTTGGGGTTTCTCTTTTGCTGTTGCTACATAACCTGGCCTAATATGACAAATAAAGAGGTACTACAGGGATATGTTTTTTTAAGAAATACTAGATCACATGCCATGAGACTCCAAACTAGAGAGGCTCAGAGGAAGAAGCACTAAACTGGTCTAGAATTGCCCTTGGGGAAGACAAAAATTCTCAGAGACTCCAGAGGGCATCCTAGAGAGTCAAACCACATGAAAGTAAGAAGGAGTGTTGAGCCTCTTCATCCATATAATCCTTTTCCCCCAGAGAGATTTAGCCTGAAAGCCAAAACCAAGGTCACAGCACATATAGAGACTATTACAAGCCAAAAGCTCATAGTTTTGCTAAAGACTTTATTGAATCTAAGTTTAGAAAGTGGAAACAAGCTTGTGTATTGATGCACACCTGTAATCCCAGCACTGGGGAAACTGAGGAAGGAGGATCGGAGTTCAAGGCCAAACCTGACCTACAATGATGAATTCAAGTCCAGCCAGGAATACCTAAGAGACTATTCAATCACCTATCTCAAACGTGTCTCACTCTATCTCACATGCATACATGTAAGCATGCTTTTAAGTTCTGGAGAAAAGGAGAGATGAACTCACAACCAGACTCGAGGTGGGGGCAGTTATTTAACCTTCTTATATCTTAGCTTCTCTATCTGTAAAACATGATTAAGAGTAGTGCCCACAAGTCAGCATGGTTGTACGTGTATGTAATACCAGTACTTTGAAGGTTAACGTAGCAGTTCTAGGCTAGTCAGGGTTTCTTAGCAAGACTGTAACAAATATCCCAGACAGCTGGGCAGTGGTGGCGCTTCCCTTTAATCCCAGTACTCAGGAGGCAGAAGCAGGTGGATCTCTGTGAGTTTGAAGCCAGCCTGGTCTACAGAGCTAGTTCCAGGACAGGCACCAAAGCTACACAGAGAAACCCTGTCTTGAAAAACAAACAAATAAACAAAAAATATCCCAGACAGGCCAGATATAGTGATTCATATCTGTCTGTCAGCACTTTAGATTCTAGAGTCTGGAGCAGTGGTTCTCAACCCTCCTAATGCTGCAACCCTTTAATACAGCTCCTCATGTTAGGGTGACCCCCCAATCATAAAATTATTTTTTGTTGCTTCATAACTGTAATTTTGCTACTGTTATGAATTGTATTGCAGTATCTGTGTTTTCCAATGGTTTTAGGCAACCCCTGTGAAATGGCTGTTTGACCCTCAAAAAGGATCTTTACCTACATGCTGACAACCTCTGGCCTAGAGGCTAAGGCAAGAGCATTGTGAGTTCAAGTCCAGCGTGGGCTACAAACTGAGTACCAAGTCAGCCAGGGTTAGAGAATAAAGAACTGAGTTGTGGTGGTGCATGCCTTTAATCCCAGCATTTGGGAGGCAGAGACAGACAGAGCTCTGTGAGTTCGAGGCCAGCCTGGTCTACAGAGTGAGTTCCAGGACAGCTAGGGCGTCACAGAGAAATCGTGTCTTATAAAACCAATGAATGAATGAATGAATAAGGAAGGAAGGAAGAAGAGAAGGAAAGATACGGTTGTTGCAGTAGACTATATGATAACGTTCCCAGTCTTTCACAGCTTTCTCCAATCAGCAAATAATGCAGAATTCCTCAAAAGCCATCTGCCTCTCTCTTTCCGGAGAGACTGGGGGTGGGGCAGGGAGTGCTGAGGAAGCAAAGGCAGATGAACTCTGTGGCTCTTGCGATGCTCAGGCAATTGCTTTCATGAGAAGACACTGCTGTTTGATTTGTAGTTTGCCCCTGGAGTCAAAGGTAGGTGGGTTCATACTTTCTCCTTGATTATTGGCAATGAAAGTTCCCCAGGGGCTGATTCTCAATGAGTATTATAAATGTCTCGTCTTTACCCTGCCTCCCAGAGTACCTTTCTGTTTCTCAGGCATGAGCATAATGTATTAGTTGCTCTGATTCCTTAAATCATTAATAACCAGACCTCCGTGTCCTAGATCAATTCCATTCTCAGTACAGTATTACAGCTAGCTGACTCTTGCCTCCAATGCCATTTAAAAACAATTATGTCATCATCTTGTCGTCCCATTACGATTCATTTGCACACTGTCGTGACCTCCTCCAGAAGTGAGACCCAGGACTGAAGCCTTGTGTAATTATGAAGCAATGCACACGAGGTTGAGAGCCAGGATCTGGCCGTATAGAGACTGGCTTGGAACTCTGTTCGAACTCCTTCCAGGAATCTGCATGTGACCCAGGAATTCTCCCATCATGAGCCACGTGAGGTTTTAGGTTTCCTCACCTGAAAAGAAGGGATAGCAGTTGTTGCTGTTCTGTTTTTACAGTGCTGGTGATGGGACCCAAGGCATCCCACCTGCTCACAGAGGGTACTACTAACGAGCCACACCTGACCTCGATAGCAATAAGAAGGTCATGTGGTTGTGTGACTAGTTAATACAAGTGGAGTATATAGGCACCATGGTGCATGCAGGTAACCCCAGTACCTGGGAGGTAGGGGAGATCAGGGGTTCAAGGCCAGCCTCAGCTGCACAATAAGAGCTCAAAGTAAGCTTGGGTTATGAGACTTTGTCTGAACAAAAAACACATACAAAACAAACTAAAAAACAAAACACTTTGTATTTGGCATAGTACAACTTTTTTTTCTTCTGCAGCTGAGAACCGGACCCAGGCCCTTGTGCTTGCTAGGCAAGCGCTCTACCACTGAGCTAAATCCCCAACCCAGGCATAGTACAACTTTGATAAATGCAGACTAAGCCAGGTTTGGTAGCGCAAGCCAGTAATTCCGACATGACAGAGGCTGAAGCAGAAGGATCACCTTGAGTTTGAGGTTAGCCTGTGCTACATAAAGTAAGATCCTGCTTCAAAATACAGAAATAACACCCCCTCTCACAACGAAGCCCACATCAAATGCATGGTAATTAGCATACTAATCATTGTTTTACTATTAAGAAATTTTCTGTTCATTTTACAAACCAACCACAGATCCTCTCCTCCTTCCTCCCACCCCCCAGCCTTCCCCTCCAACTCATGCCCCATTCCCACCTCCTCCAAGGCAAGGTCTCCCCTGGGGAGTCAGCAGAGCCTGGGACATTCCGTTGAGGCAGGTCCAAGCCCCTCCTCCCTGCACCAGGGCTGTGCAAGGTGTCCCATCTTAGGCACTGGGCTCCAAAAAGCCGGCTCATAGCATGCTACTCTTGATTTCCTGTCCAGCCTGACCTAGGAGTGGAAGTGAGGACATGACAGCTCCAAGGTGTGATTGAGGAGAAGGGTTTTATTGTAGATATGAGGGGGAGTTCAGCCAGAGGTATCTGGAAAGATCCAGACTGAACATGGCCAACAGGAGAGATTGGGCCATGAGGGGGGAAAGAGAAGAGCAAAAGTGGAAGAGGAGAGAAGGCCAGCAGACCAAAAAGCCAAGAGAGCCAAGGGTGAGCAGAGCCAAAGCACATGTGGCCAAAATGGCTGGTTTATCGAGGAATCACAAGCTGGGGGAAGGGCTAAGAAGTGCTGGGGGGAGATACAGGCATGGAGAGCCTTGTCCTGGGTGTCTTTGGGACCTCACAACCTTGACCTCATAGCTACCCTCCTTCTACTCCCCCCCCCTAGGATTTTTCTGTGTAGTCCTGGCTATCCTGGAGCTCACTATGTTGACCAGGCTGGCCTTGTACTCTCAGAGATCCTCCAGCCTCTGCCTCCTGAGTGCTGGGATTAAAGGCGTGTGCCATTACTGCCTGGCTTCCTTCTGCTTCTTGAGTGCTAGGATACATGGTTATCATCCCTTTTAAAATACTTCTAAGGGCCTATATATCACCTTAGATAAACAATTCCAAAATGCCTGTCCTCAAGCCTGGCATCTCTTCTAAACTACCTTTAATTTCTAAGAACTCTGTTTGTCTGTGTGCACCTGTAGTGGGCAGAGCAGAACTATGAGCATCCTGATCTATCACTCTCTGCTTTAGAACCTGAGACAGTGTCTCACTGAACCTGGAGTTAGGTTAGGTGGCCAGCAAGCTTTCATGGGTCTTCTGTTTCTGCCTTCCACAGCTTTAGTGTTAGAGACATGTGCTCAACCATGCCTGGTTTCTTTTGTTGTATTCATGGTTGTCTCTAATGTGTGTTTGGGGATTTAATCTCAGGTCCTTACGATTGTGTAGCAAGTGCTCTAACCCACTGAGCCATCTCTCTAGCCCAGTTGCTGAGCACTTTCTATTTCAATCCTCCACCAGTAACATTACAACAATCCTCTAGCTGGTCTGTGCTTTCCTATTTCTATTCCAATCACATTGTCACAGTTTCTAAGGCTGACATTTAGGGTGTGTGTGTGTGTGTGTGTGTGTGTGTGTGTGTGTGTGTGTGTGTTTGTTTGTTTGTTTTTTTGGTTTTTCGAGACAGGGTTTCTCTGTGTAGCTTTGCGCCTTTCCTGGAACTCACTTTGGAGACCAGGCTGGCTTCGAATTCACAGAGATCCACCTGGCTCTGCCTCCTGAGTGCTGGGATTAAAGGCGTGCGCCACCACCGCCCGGCAGTTTGTTTTTTAAAATATATTTATTTATTAAATTTTTTTTCATTTTATATACCAACCCCAGTTCCCCTTCCCTCCCCTTCTCCCCCCTCCTCACCTCCCTCCCACTCTACCCCCATCCACTCCTCAGAGTGGGTAAGGCCTCCCATGGTAGTCAACAGAGTCTGGCATACCAAGTTGAAGGAGAGCCTAGCCCCTCCCCATTGTATCAAGGCTGAGCAAGGTATCCCACCACAGGGAATGGGCTCCAAAAAGTCAGTTCATGCACCTGGGATAAGTCCTGGTCCTGCTACCAGGGACCCCACAAACAGATCAAGCCACACAACTGTCACCCACATTCAGCGGGCCTACTTCAATCCCACACAGGTTCTTGAGCTGTCAGTCCAGAGTCAGTGAGCTCTAACTATCACTGGTCATCTGTCACTGTGGGTTTCCCCATCATGATCTTGACTACTTCTACTACTACTTCTCCTCCTTCTTCTTCTTCTCCTCCTCCTCCTCCTCCTCCTCCTCCTCCTCCTCCTCCTCCTTCTTTTTGAATGCCGAATGCTGTTTATTGAAGGAGGGAGGAGGTCTTAAATACAGGCTTATAGCACAATGGGAGAACCCCGGAGGGCAGAATTTCGATTCTGATTTTGTTTGTTTGTTTTTGTTTTGGTTTTTGTTTTTTGTTTTTTGTTTTTTTTTGAGCTGAGGATCAAGCCCTGGGCCTTGCACTTGCTAGGCAGGCGCTCTACCACTGAGCTAAATCCCCAACCCAGTTCCTGATGTTTTACAATCTTGCATCTAAGCTGTTAACACCCAATATGCTGGATACACAGACAAGGAGCTTCCCTTAAGCATTCAGGAGGGTGGAATCTCACAGGGAATTAGCATAGGGAGGATATCAAGGTCAAGGTTGGCAAGTAATGCAACAGTTACCCAAAACAGGGGCCTTATACTAAAAAATGAGCTTCTGACTTAGCTTGTGTGGGACATCAGTAGGTCACCTTACCCATCATGTAGAGACACCTGTCCAGGCCACACAGGCATTCTGTCTTAGGTTGGTGAGTGCCCCCCCCCAGGAATTACCCATCTCTGAATACTCATTATCATACAGGCTCAATCATGTGAGAGCTGCAGAGTTAACTGTTGCCAAAGATCTCTAAGTGGTGCTGGGCTTGCAAATCTGTGTGTTCGACACAGAAAAGACCAACAGAAGTCTTAACCCACCCATAGCCAGTAGGCTAAAGGCAACTGAGCTATTCCCTTCCTTAACAAAAGGCTGACATTTAGTACAGTGTATCAGATAGTCTGTTAAATTTTCATTGGATTACTTTATATAATTCTCACAACAATCTTATGATGTAGGGGCTATTATTTTCATTTAGCAACTATGGAAACTGATCCTTAGAAATGTTGAGTAATTTGTCCAAGGCCACATTTCTAAAGAAGTGATAGAGCCATAAGCCACACCTGAATGTTTTAGAAATACAGCCATGCTCTTAAGCACTGCTATTACCTTAAGTGCCCATCTTAGACTTGCTATTCTAATCAGGGGCAAACCTGATCAGTTTATCCCAGGAATCCATCAAAAACATGTTCCTTGACTGTATTAATCCAGAAGATCTGACCTGTCATACTTTGGTTATTGATGATGCCCACAGTCTCCTATTAGACTTCTTCTCTCCCATCTTTTCTGTTCAATTTATTCTCCAGATGTTAGCTAACTTGGGTCAAGATTAAATCACAGCTCTTCCTGTATACCTGTGTGAACATGAGTTTAATGGGGCCATGTCTTTTATTCTTTTCTCTGTTAACGAGTAAAATACAAAAACAAACAAAAAAACCCTCGATGGTTCATTTTTTTGTGTTTCATTTGAGTTTTTGAATTTTTTTTTATTTTGGTGGACAGTGTCTTATGTACCCTAGTGTGAGGGCCCACAGAGGCTCCCTAGTAAAGTCTTATTCAGGGTCAGAAAGTCTGAGCTTGCTTTACCCAGCAGGGTTGCATAATAGAATGATTGGCCATAATAGAATGATTTGGCCAAAGGTATGGTTACCAGGTGTTTTGAAGGGTCTACACTTGGTTGTATCTTGTGTTTTGATCTTGAAATGGGGAGGTCTTTTGCCTCGCATTTTGCTAGTGTATAGAAAGTCCATTAGTAATAAACTCAAGCCGGGCGTTGGTGGCACACACCTTTAGTCCCAGCACTGGGGAGGCAGAGCCAGGTGGATCTCCGTATGTTTGAGGCTATCCTGGTCTACAGAGTGAGATCCAGGACAGGCACCAAAACCACACAGAGAAACTCTGTCTCAAAAAAAGAAAAAACAAAACAAAACAAAAAACAAACAAAAAACTTGAGGCTGCTGGTTATTGACCCAGGACCCTCCCAAAGCTATCCTGTGTCTTTCATCTATATTTCTGTCTAGCATTTCTCAATTCCTCACTCCCCTCTTCAAGGAACCCTTTGATAGGTCAGAGCTGAACTCCAACACTGAACCCCAACACCTTAGGCTGGTCTAGAACTTGCTACATAACTGAGGATGGCCTGAACTCCTGATACCCTACGTTAGTCTCCCAAGTTGTTGGGATCACAAGCATAAGCCACTACACTTAGCTACTCTTTTCCCTTTTCTACTTCTATTTTATCTTATTTTATTTTAAAGATTTATTTATTTATTATGTATACAGTGTTCTGCCTGCATGTATGACCACAGGCCAGAAGAGGCACCAGATCTCATCATGGATGGTTGTGAGCCACCATGTGGTTGCTGGGAATTGAACTCAGGACCTCTGAAGAGCAGTCAGTGCTCTTAACTGCTGAGCCATCTCTCCAGTCCCTTACTTTATTTTTTATGGTTCTTTATTGGGGGACTGGTAGCACCCATGTAAAGGTCAAAGGATAACCCTTTGGAGTTAGTTCTCTCCTACTATATAGAGCCTAGGGATCAAACTCAGGCTTGGTGGCAAGCACCTTTACTCACTGGCCCCCTGTTTTCCCTTTGATAATAGTTGATATCATTAATGAAGTTCATTAAACATTGCTTCCTTTATTATGTTTTTATATTTTAATATATTCAAATGACATTTTGGCTGTGCCTGATGGCTCATGCCTTTAATCACAGCATTCAGGAGGAAGAAGCTGGCGAATCTGAGTTTGAGGCTAGCCTACTCTACAAAATGAGTTCCAGGATAGCCAGGGCTACACAGAGAAACCCTGTCTTGAAAATAACAAACAAAAACTTTTAGCTAGTGTTGGCTATTCTTTGTTGTCAGCTCAAATACATCCATGATTAAATGGAGCCCAAGTGGCTGGATATACCAGTGAGGGATTTCTTCTTAATTAAATCACCTGAAGTGGGAAGACCCACTTTTACTCTGGTCCACACCTTCTCTGGGCAGCCTATATAAAGCATGTGGAAGAAGGAAGCTTGTTTTTTTGTCTGCTTGCTCTCATTTTCCCTGGCAAGTTCATTCCTTCACTGGCATTAAAGCCTTCTTTGGAATTCTGGAGTATGCTGAAGGCCAGCCAATATATCCAGCCATGTGGACTGAACAACTACTGGATTCCTGGACCTTCTGTTGGTAGACCGCCATTGTTGGACTACCTGGAGAACCACCTATAAGCCACTCTAATAAACTCCCTTTCTTTCTCTCTATCTATCTATATCTATATCTATATAGACTATATAGACTCATTCTGTAAGTTCTGTTCCTCTGGAGCAGTGGTTCTCAACCTTTCTAATGCTTCATACCTTTAATACAGTTCACCATGTTGTGACCCCCAATCATAAAATTATTTCATTGCTACTTCATAACTGTAATTTTGCTACTGTTATGAATCGTAATGTAAATATCTGCTATGCAGGATATCTGATATGAAACCCCCAAAGGGATCACCAGCCATAGTTGAGAACCCCTGCTCTAGAAAACCCTGACAAATATAGCTAAATATAGTAACAAATACTTATAATCCTAGTACTAGGGAGTCTGAAGGAGGTTTGTAAGTTCAAGATTGGTTGGGCTGCAGAGTAAGTTCAAGACTAACATAGGCAATGTTAGTGAGACTGACCCTGTCTCAAAATTGAAAAAAATAAAAAAGTAAAAAGGGACTGGGGAACATAGCTCAGTGGAGAGTGCTTATCTAGCATTCATGAGGCCCTGGGTTTGATTCCTAGTAACATAAACACACACACACACACACACACACACACACACACACACACACACACACCATACCACACCGCCATCGTCACCACCAACAACAAGAAAAGTTATGTAGGAAAGGCTGAAGGCCAGTGAGTGCCAGTGGAGACAGTGCATTCGGAGCTGGGTGTTTCAGGTTACTCTGAAATCTCCTGCTAGGGTTTCTCGACAGGACATAGGTTAATATGCCAGTAATGGCTAATCTTTGTTGTCAGCTTGACTACAACTGGAATCAACTAAAACCAAAGCAGCTGGGCATGCAGGTAAGGGCTTGTCTTGATTGGATCATTTGAGGTGGGGAGACCCACCCTAAACCTTGATTATTGATGATACCAGTACCTTCTGGTGGCAGCCCATATACAAGGTATACAAGGACATGAAAGAAGGAAGATTTTTTTTTAAAGATTTATTTATTTATTATGTATACAGTGTTCTGCCTACATGCATGCTTGCAGGCCAGAAGAGGGCACCAGATCTCATTACAGATGGTTGTGAGCCACCATGTGGTTGCTGGGAATTGAACTCAGGACCTCTGGAAGAACAGCCAGTGCTCTTAACCGCTGAGCCATCTCTCCAGCCCGAAAAAAGGAAGATTTACTTTTTGCTTGCCAGCTCTTTCTGGCCAGTTCATTTATCCTGCTGCTGGTATGAGAACCTACTTCTTCAGATTCCAATATAGACTGAAGACCAGCTGAAACATCCAGCCCCTTGGACTGAACAACTACCAGATTCCTGGCCCTTCTGTCAGGAGACAGCCATTGTTGTACCAGGTAGGCCACAGCCTGGAAGCCACTCTAGTAAATCATATGCATACATTTTATATATATATATATATATATATATAAATTCTATCAGTTCTGTTCCTTTAGAGAACCCTCACTAATACTATGGCCATAAAACTGTTAGTTTTAAATTCTTAGAGCTTTCTGACTTGGGTCATAGGACATTTACCTGGAGAAGCACCTGTGGGTTGTGCAGGTCTAGGAAGGAAGGTAAGGGGGAGAGTCATAGAGTTAGCACGCTTCCAGGAAGACTGAAGACCTTCCTGTTCTCATCCATTTCCTTAGCGTCTGCCAAGCAATCTCCCAACTCCTAGCAAAGCTTAAATACTCACTTCAAAAGAACCTGGTTGAAAAACAAAACAAGCCAGTGAGATGGCTCAGTAGGTAAAGGCTCTTGTTGCCAAGCCAAATGACCTCAGTTTGACCTTAGAACCCACAAATGGAAGGATCACATGGGCTCCTTCAAATTGTCCTCTGGGCTCTACATACATGGCAAGGCACATGTCCCTCCACCCCAAACATATTTAAAGTTGTTTTTCAAACTATAAAATTCCAGTCACTTCATTGCTGTCCTGCACCCCCTCCACCCCTCACACCCCCTCCCTGCAATAAACAAAACAAGAACCCAGCTCTGAAACTGCCTGAAAGAATCTACCAACCAACAGGGCTGAAAAAACTCAAACTCAGGTTTCATGACAGACCTACAGAATGGAGCCCTGTTTTAGCAAATGCCCAGGCTATCCGTTTGTACACAGATGTTGGAAAAGCACAAGTGAAGTGCATCCCAACCAATAAAAAGGTGGTTTTATTTTGTTTTTCTGTTTTTTGAGACTGGGACTTATGGATCCCAGACTGACCTTGAACTCACTATTTTAGCTGAGGATGACCTTGAACTCTTGGTTCTCCTACTTAAGGTACTAGGATTATACATGTGCACTACCATGTTCTGTGGAATATTATTTTATGCTGTGGGATACTTGTTTAATGATGCAAAGATGTGTTGCATTCTTCTTTGTTGCATTTGTTTAACTCTGTGAAGCTGTGTTACTGTGCCTGCCTTAAACACCTGATTTGTCTAATAAAGAGAACGGCCAACAGCTAGGCAGGAGAGGGATAGGCAGGAGAGGGATAGGCAGGGCTGCCAGGCAGAGAGAATGTATGGGAGGAGAAATCTAGGCTGGGGGAGGAGAAAAGAGGAACGAGGAGCCAGAAAAGGAGAAGAGGAGGGTGCCAGGGGCCAGCTACATAGCCAGCCACGAAGTAAGAATTGGAAAGAAAGATCTATAGAATAAAGAAAGGTAAAAAGCCCAGAGGCAAAATGTAGTTAGAAGGAAATGGGATAATTTATGTTAGAAAAGCTGGCTAGGGACAAGCCAAGCTAAGTCTGGGCATTCGTAAGTGAGAACAAATCTCCATGTACTTATTTGGGTGTTGGGTGGTGGGCTTAAAAATCACTCTGTAGCACTGGCACGCTTTGAACTCATGGTCCTTTCGTCTCAGCGTGCCAAGTAGCTGGGATTAAAGGTCCGTTCTTGCTTCGTAGCTGTTGTTGTGTGGTTGTTTTTGTGACAATGTGGTGGTTTGAATGAGAATAAGTCCTTCACAGGCTCATGTATTTGAATGCCTGGTCCCCAATTGGAACTGTTTGGGAAGGATTAGGAGCTGTGGCCTTGTTGGAGGAGATGTGCCATTGGGGGTGGGCTTTGAGGTTTCAAAAGCCCATGCCATTTCCAGTTAGCTCTCTTACTCTTCCTCCTATTTGCAGATCAAGATGTGAGCTGCCAGCTACTGCTCCAGCATCACACCTGCCTGCCTGTCTGCTGCCGTGCTCCCCATATGATGGTCATGGACTCACCCTCTGCCACAGTGAGCCCCACCTAAATATTTTCTTTTATAAGGTGCTTTGGTCATGATGTCTTAGCAACAGAAAAGTAACTAAGACAGAAAGGGTATATTAATTTTTGTTCCTGTTATTGTGATCAAATATCCTTAGAAAGGCAACTTAAGAAAGAACTGTGTGTGTGTGTGTGTGTGTGTGTGTGTGTGTGTGTGTGTGTGTATGTGTGTGTGTATGTATGTATGTGTATGTGTGTGTATGTGTGTGCATATATGTGTGTGTGCATGTGTGTGCGCGCACATGTGTGTGTGCACGTGTATGTGTGCGCGTGTATGTGTGTGTGAGTGTATGTGTGTGTGTATGTGTGTGTGTGTGTGTGCACTCCTAGTTCCAAGTCACAGTCCAACATAGCAGAGAAGTCACAGCAGCAGGGACTTGAGGGAGCTCTTTGCAACACCCCCCCCACCCCCCACCCCCCCCCCACCCCCACCCCCCCCCCCACCCCCCGGTCAAGAAGCAGGGTGACGAATGTGTGCTTTCTTGTGTTCAGCTCACTTTCTCCATTTCACATAGGCCAGGACCCCTTGCCCTTAGATTCCCAGCACCACATAAACTGGATGTGGGAGCAGACACTTGTAATCCCAGCATTTTGGATGGAGATAGAGGAGGATTGAAGCTCAAGGTCATTTTGGCTATCTAGTAACTTTGAGGCCAACCTGGGCTACAAGAGACACTGTATCAAACAACAAACAACAACAACCTAAAACCAAAAAATTAAGCTGGACATGGTGGCTTATGCTTAAAATCCCAGCATTTGGAATGCCAAGGTAGGATTTCTGTAAGTTGTAAGCTAGCCTGAGCTACGTAGTAAATGAAATAGTACATAGAACAACTACCTCCAAACAACAAGGCAAACAAAAACCCAAACCAAAGCAAAAACATAAACTAATCTAGAAAATTGTCATTCTTGTTACCCATAAGAATTATGTCCTCATCAGTTTTCCCTGTGCTCATTTATGTCCTGTATGTATGATTTCTTGAAACTTCATTATATGTGTACATTTGGGTAATTGCCATCACAGTCAAGATACAGAAATAGGCTAGATACAAAATAATTTTGAGGCCAGTCTGAGCTACTCATGAATTTCCTGAGCCAAAGTGATTCCTTTGCTTCAGCCTCAGAGTATCAGAGATATGTCCCTGTTGTGGAATAGTTGTTTAACCAGGCAGAGATGCATTATATTTGTTCATGCTGCATTTGTTATCGATATAAAGATGTCTTACATTTATTTTTGCTGTGGAACATTTACCTGTAAAAGGTATGTTGCTTTTATTTATGCTGCATTTATTTAATGATGTAAGGGTGTGTGTTTAATTAGGTAAAGATATGTTGCATCTATTTCACCTTGCTTGCCTAAGGCACCTGATTGGCCTAACAAAGAGTTGAATGGTCAATAGCTAGGCAGAGAAAGAATAGGTGGGCTAGCAGGCAGAGAGAGAGAGAGAGAGAGAGAGAGAGAGAGAGACAGAGAGACAGAGAGACAGAGAGAGACAGAGAATAGGAGGAGAAATCTAGACTCAAAAAGAATAGAAAGGGGGTAAGAGATCTAGAGAAGGAGGAGGAGAGAATGAGAGATATGGCCCAGGGCAGGAAACCAGGCCAGGCAGACACCAGACAGATAGACAGACAGAAAGAAGCAGTAAAGTAAGATACACAGAAGTACTAAAGGTAATAAGCCACAAGGCAAAGGTAGATGAAGAGAAACAGGTTCATTTGAGTTAAAAAGAGCTATCTAGAAACATGTCCAAACTAGGTGGAGCATTCAAAACTAAGAATAAGTCTCTATGTCATGATTTGGGTGTTGGGTGGTGGGCTGGTTCATGTCTCAGCTACAGGTAAATTTTGCTTTTCAGTTTAAGATTAAGCTCAGGGTTCTGTATCTGCTAGGTTAAATCTCTATCACTGTGCTGTATCCCTAGCCAGCAAGTGAAGTTTTCAGTCAGAATAATTTAAATTCCTATCAAGAATCTAGATCCTGTTTTAGCTCATCTATAGTATTTGGTGTCATCATTACTGGCCTCTCTCTTTTTTTAGGGACTTTTTTTTTTTTTTAAAATAGGGTCTTATGTGACTCAAACTGATCTCAAATTTGTGAAGTAGCATAGGATGACCTTGAGCTCTTGATCTTCCTGCCTCTATCATACTTAGCCTGAAACCAAGTTCTTACTGTTGTAGTTTAGGCTGGCTTTGAATGTTCAGTCCTCCTGATTTAGCTTTTCAAAAGCTGAGAGTGTTCACTGTTTTTTATTTTAGAATTCTTACAAGTATATGGGTTTACTTCTATAAGTGGCTAATGAAGATCTTTTTTTCTCTCTCTCTCTCACTGTGTGTGTGTGTGTGTGTGTGTGTGTGTGTGTGTGTATACTCACGTTGCCCTGGAAATCCCTACACGGGTAAAACTGGCCTTGTATTCAAAGTGATCCTCTTCCCTCAGCCTTGAAGTCTAGGGTTACAGGCATGAGCCACCATGCATATAGTATTGTCCCTCCGCCCCTTTTATTTTGGTTTTTCGAGACAGGGTTTCTCTGTAGCTTTGGAGGCTGTCCTGGAACTCCCTTTGTAGACTAGGCTGGCCTCGAACTCACAGAGATCCACCTGCCTCTGCCTCCTGAGTGCTGGGATTACAGGTGTGTGCCACCATCACCCTGCCTTTTACTTAAGGCAGTCTGATATATCTAGGCTGACTTGAGACTCACTGTGTGAATAAGAATGGCCTTAAACTTCTGATCGTCTTGTACCTATCTCAGAATAGTGCTGGGATTGTAGGCACGTGCCACTATACCAAAACTAGATAATCCTGGGGATTGCACCCAGGACCTTGTGCATGCCAAGCAAACATTCTATCCACTGAACGACAACCACAGCCCTTCTTTTTCCTCCTTTCCCCTTCACCTGTATATTCTACCTGTGAAATGTCTCTTCTTGACTTTTGCCCATTTTCTTTTACTTTCCTCTTTCTTTCTTTCTTTCTTTTCTTTTTGGTATTTGAGACAGAGTTTCTCTGTGTAACAGCCATGGCTGGTCTGGAACTCTAGACCAGGTTGGCTTCCAATTCACAGAGATCCACCTTCCTCTGCCTCCTAAGTGTTGAGATTAAAGGTCTGATCCAGGCTTTTCTTTGTCACTCGGGTGGCCTGGAAGTCTTGATGCTCCTGCCTCAGCCATCCCAGTGCTATGAGTCCATGAAGGCAAGACCTTTCTCAATGATCAACACCTCATTCCCTCCATTTCATTAAAAAAAAAAAAAAGAAAAGAAAAGAAAAAGGGGATGGAGAGATGGTTCAGTGGTTATAGAGCACATACTGTTTTTTCAGAGAACTGGAGTTCAATTCCCAGGACCCACATCAGTTTACTCACAACTGTTTGTAACTCTAGCTTCTAGGGACCTGACACCCCTCTGTTTTAGTTCAGGTCTCTATTGCTGTGAGGAGACACCAGGACCATGGCAACTCTTACAAAGGAAAATATTTAATTAAGGTGGTGGCTTACACTTCAGAAGTTTAGTCCATTCTTATCTAGGCAGGGAACATGGAGGCGTACAGACAGACATGGTGCTGGCTACATCTTGATCAGAAGGCAACAGGAAGTTGACTGAGACATTAGGTCGTATCCTAGCATAGGAAACCTTAAAGCCCGCCCCCACAGTGACACACTTCCTCTAACAAGGCCATACCCACTCCAACAAAGCAGTATCTCCTAACGTGTCCACTCCCTATGAGCTTATGGGGGGCAATTACATTCAAACTCCACACCCTCTGACTATCTCATACATAGACATACACATGAACACATAAATAATGACTAATAATAATGCCAGACTTGACACCTTTAATCCCAGCACTCAGGAGGCAGAGGCAGGTGAATCTCTGTGAGTTAGAGGCCAGCCTGGTTACATAGTGAGTCCCTGCTTCGAAAAAACAATAATTGAAAAAAAAATCCCCCTACAATAATTAAAAAAAAAAAAAAATTCTCCTACTGCGTTTCCTACCATCTGGCGCTCACTATAATTCTCAGCTGTCTGGTAATAATAGGCTTGTTCCTTTATGACTGAACTTCATGTAGGTCTATTTGATTATCACTTCTGCAGAGATTTCTCAGCCTTGTTTTTTTTTCCCCTCCCTGCTCTGTTCTTCTTCACAGCACTTACATAACCGTGTGTGTATTCACTATCACTTGCTTTTTATTGTTTGTCCCAATTCTCAACCCGACCAGGATCCTCAAGTGAGCTTACTGCTTTATCCCTGGGTTCTAGAATAGTGCCTGCTGGGCATGTAGTATCTGGTACATTTGTTGCTTGACCAAGCCGGAAGGGAAGCGGGAGGGACGGTTCTCCTGGGACTCTAGTTCTGACTTCACGAAGTGTGAGCGCCACCTCCCGGGAAGTGAGGCCACACGACCGTAGGCTAGGAACAAAAGATGGCCGCCAGCAGGAAGTGGGGGGAGGAGGGGAGGGAAACAAAAACAAAAACCACACCCAGTGTCGGAAGTTAAACCCTGGGAGAGTGCTCCCTGGAATGTCTTCCTTCTCACCAGAGGAAGCAGGGACCGGCGGTGTCCCGCCAAAAGGGCTCTCCTGAATCGGAACTGTACGAAAAGGTTCCGTTGCTGGGAACCACGTGAGGCCAGGGTGCGTTTCCGGTGCCGGCAGTCTCAGCCGGAGTGAGAGACCCCGGGCTTCTGTAGGGGTGAGAGGGGTTCGGCGCTGAGGGAAGGGGGGGCAGTTGAGGGCCTAGGTAAGCGGAGAGGGAGGTGGGTGTTAAATAGAGGGGTCCGGGTGCATTCTCTGAGAGGTGTTGAGGAAGATCGCAGGTTCGGCTCTGGACAGGTGCAGACCTGTCAGCCTGACACGTGGGCTCGCCTTTGTCTGTGCTGCAGTTCCTGTCAGACTGCGCCGGCAGGCCTTATTCTCTTCCAGCCCGGTGCTGCTGGGCACAGAGCTGGAGCTCCCTCGGTGCTTGCCGAATGAATGAGACGTGTGTGTGTGTGTGTGTGTGTGTGTGTGTGTGTGTGTGTGTGTGTGTGTGTGTGACAGAGAGAGAGAGAGAGAGAGAGAGAGAGATATTGATTGATTGAGATCTCTGTGCAGAACCTTTCATGGGGCTGTCTGTGGCATGGTAGGGCGTTTCTGAGGAATCTATGCTCGCCCCACGTTCCTTGGAGAGTCTCCAGCTCCTCTGAGGTTTCTGTCTCTTTGGAAGACACGATTGAACACTTAAGGCATCCTCCTAGCTCCTGTTGACTTGGAATCTAGAATCTATTAGCTCTGTCCTTGGTATCATAGATAGGGGCTGGAATAGATCAATTCTTCGGGCCACACACCGGGGAGGAAGACATCAACAGACATGATCATTAAAAGATTATGTATTATTGTGGGTTCTTCTCCATACATGCCTTAGCACACATGTCAATACTGGAAGACATCTAACTGGCTCAGGCCCTACTCTTAGGGTGTAAAATTAGAGGTTAATTCAAGTTCAGAAGGGCAGAGCCGGGAGCTGGTGTTGGCTATCCTCTTAGGTATTGTCTTTCAAGGCGGAGTATTCTTTTCATTCTTGTGAGATTGTGTTTGCTAGAAATGGAACATTCTGGAATGGATGCTCTCCAGGTGTCTTCCCTCAGTGACGATGTCCCATGTTAGCTATTGTGCTGTGGTTCTCTCATAATTCACTGTTCATTGGTTAGTCACAATACTCATTGCTCTTTCCCCCAATACATAGTTTAATAAATGTTAATTGCTATTCTTACACAATGGACTTTCAAATTTTTTGTCCTCTTCTTTTCTGACAATTTTATACATGTATGTAATAGTCACCCCCACATTGAACCTTCTCTTCTCTTGCTCCTGCTGAACTCCTTCCCAGCAAGTCCCCTCCTACTTTCATGCCTTTTTTTCTCTCGTGTGTGTGTGTGTGTGTGTGTGTGTGTGTGTGTGTGTCTCAGTTTTACATCTCCTGTCTTAGTTCCATCACAGTATTAAGTACACAGTAGAAGCTCAGTAGGAGCTTATGGAGTCAAGCGGAATAGAAATAAATGACAGTCCCTGCTTTTGAGCCCTTTGCCACTTCGAGATCATAATTTGTTGATGAGTGAACTGGGCGGGGATTTTACTAGAGAGGCTTGGGGTAGATGTAATATATTAAAGCTAGTTTTGTGAGAGCGTAATCCGCTTGAGAAGGATCATGATCACGGTAGAGATTCGGTCCTGTCATGTGCCTGCTTGCCTCTCTCCAGGACCATGGCCAACAGTGAGCGCACCTTCATTGCTATCAAGCCTGATGGGGTCCAGCGGGGGCTCGTGGGAGAGATCATCAAGCGTTTTGAACAGAAGGGATTCCGCCTTGTTGGTCTGAAATTTATGCAGGTGAGTGGATCTCACGCTTCCTATTTATTGGGAGCATAGAAGAATGTTGCAGAGTGACTTCTGTGTTTGTTTCCTGTCTAGACTTCTCCATGGTAGAGTGTCTTGGAACCCAAAAAACTCTCAGTGACTAAGCATGTTGGCTGAATCTTGGAACAAACCAAGTAATTTGGGGCTTTCAAAAATAGTCTGTCTTTTCCCCTAACAATGTAGAATCCACATATTACTGCAGAGCTGTAATTTCTGACTCAGCTCTGGGTGTTTTGGAGCTCTTGGTCTCTAGCCTCCTAAATGGATAATTTTAGCGACTATTCTTCCTCCCCCAGCCCCCTTGAGGTAGGTCGTCAGGAAGAAAATCTTTGCTTTACTAATTACTACCTGATAGTACCTAACATGAGTCAGGCAAGATACGTGGGGTTTTGTGGGGAAAACTGTAGTTTTGCCTGTGGAGAGCTCTGGAGAGAACATAGAAAAGAAACAATTCTAACACACCTATGAAATATATACATATATGTTTGGCACAACTGGCCTGAAACTCTTGGTGATCCTCAGCATCCTGAGTCCTGGGATTATGTGCATGAGCCACCCACTTAGATAACAATATTCTAGTAAATACCAAGGATTGATTGGCCAAGAATTCTTCTGCAGACAAATCTATGAGATGTGACTTCCAGTTCTCAAAGCAAATAAGTCTTCTTTTGTTCCTCCTCCTCCTACCCACCCCTCCTCCCTTGAGATAGGATCTTAGGTTTCCAAGGCTGGTGTCAAATTCACTACGCATCTGAGGATGGCTTTGAATTCCTTGATCTTCCTGCTTCTGACTCCTGCGTGCTAGGATTACAGGAATATGATTCCACACCCTGCTCTAATTCATTCTTTTCTATAAAATGTAAAGCCTTTTATGTAGATGGATGTTTGCCTGCATGTTTGTTTGTGTACCACTTCTGTGCCTGTTGCCTGCGGAGGTCAGAAGGCAAAGGCCTTGAATTCCTCAGAACTGGTTGCAGATGGTGGTAAACTGCCATGTGGATACTGGGAATTGAACTTGGGTCCTCTTGATGGCCAATGCTTTTAACCACTGAGCCATCTCTTTATCTTTAGCAAAATTATTTATTGCTATATGTCATATACTTTTAGATAGTTTAGAGGTAAGTACCTCTGGAAGTTACATGGTCACCGCATAGGGCCTTTATCCTTTGAATAAATGTCAGGTATCTCAGATGGCCAGGTTAATGCTCATCTGATACAGAGATTACTTTCCTTGTTTCCATCTAACATTTTAGTTGAAGTGTTTTCTGTATTGTTTCTTTTCCTTTCTAACAAGTGAGTTCTTTTTTTTTTTTTTTCTTCTTTTCAAGACAGGGTTTCTCTGTATATCCCTGTTACTGCACCTCTCTGGTAAGGTAGAGGATGAATCTGGGTATAACTGACATGCTAGCTGTGAGCTCATGTTTCGAACATCAGGAGGGATAGGGGAAGACACTAGCCTGCTGATTCTTAAGGGCTTGGGGCCAGTTCTCACTGCTTGTCCTGTGACAGGCTTCAGAGGACCTTCTCAAGGAGCACTACATTGACCTGAAGGACCGTCCCTTCTTTGCTGGCCTCGTGAAATACATGCACTCAGGACCAGTGGTTGCTATGGTGAGTGTGTCGTGTGGGATGTTGATGGGAGTGACTCATTTGGGAGTAGAGTAGAGTGAGTGTGGCATGTCCTGTGTTGGGTACCAGGCGCTCTTTGTTGCAGAGGAAACAGACTAGTGGGATAGCCAGGTAGGATGAGAATTGGCTCTCTGATCCACCAAAGCAAGTGTCCATTTGCTTGCCAAGCTGACGACCCAAGGCTGGGAGAAATCAGGAGCCATCTACTTGACCAACTTCCCATGAAACTGAGGGAGCTTGGTTTATTACAATACCACATACTTATTCAAGAATGAGCGCCTTTCTAAACACTTTAGATATAGTTGTGAGACAAAATAGGTATCTGTTTTCATTCTTTCTTTCTGAAAATGATTTATTGAGACAAGGTCTTAATATGTAGCTCAGCCTTGTGTCCTATAATTCACTATGAAGCTCAGACTAGCCTCACTTGGTCCAGACTGGCTTGGAGCTTATGATTCTCCTACTTACAGTGTACTGGGATTACAGGCATGCATCACCACATCAGACACAACTTTGCTTTTTAAAGTGCAGAAGGAAGGTTAGGATGGATGGGTGGTAAGAAGGAAGATAGGATGCCAAGTGTTCAGGGACTATGTAGTGTCCCTGCTATGCTGTTAGATCACCAGTGCTGGGAAGTTATGGGAGGTACCACATTTAGCATTTTATTTATTTATTTTGTTTTTATGAGACAGGGTCTATTTAGTGAAGAGACACCATGACCACAGCAACACTTTTTTTTGTTTGTTTGTTTGTTTTGAGTTTTTGAGACAGGGTTTCTCTGTGTAGTTTTGGTACCTATCCTGGATCTCGCTCTGAAGACCAGGCTGGCTTTAAACTCTACCACTGAGCTAAATCCCCAACCCCACAGCAACTCTTATAAAAGAAAGTACTTAATTGGGACTTGCTTATAGTTTCAGTGGTTTAGTCCATTATCATCATGGCAGGGAGCATGGCAGCATGCAGGCAGACATGGTGCTGGAGAAGTAGCTAAGAGTTCTATATCTGGATCTGAAGGCAGCAGGAAGAGGAAGCCACTGGGCCCAGCTTGTACTTTTTTTTTTTTTTGTCAAAGATTTATTTATTATGCATATAGTGTTCTACCTGCATGTATATCTGCACATCAGAAGAAGGCACCATATGTCATTATAGATGGTTGTGAGCCACCATGTGGTTTCTGGGAACTGAACTCAGGACTTCTGGAAGAGCAACCAGTGCTCTTAACCTCTGAGCCATCTCTGCAGCCCCTGGCTTGTACTTTTGAAACCTCAAAGCCCACCCAGTGACACACTTCCTCCAAGAAGACCACACCCACCCTAACAAGGCCACACCTCCTAATCCTTCTCAACTAGTGCTACTCCCTGATGATGAAGCATTCAAATAGATAAGCCTATAGGGGCCATTATTAGTCAAACTATCACATTCCATTTCCTGTCCCCCATAGGCCTGTAGCCATATCATAATGCAAAAATGCCACTTCAAAAGCCCCCATAGTCTATCACAGTATTAACACTGTTTAAAAGTTGAAAGTTTCACTGGGCGGTGGTGGCGCACACCTTTAATCCCAGCACTCGGAAGGCAGAGGCAGGCGGATCTCTGTGAGTTCGAGGCCAGCCTGGGCTACAAAGCGAGTGCCAGGAAAGGCACAAAGCTACACAGAGAAACCCTGTCTCAAAAACCCAAAAAAAAAAAAAGTTTAAAGTTTCTTTTGAGACTCATGGCAATCTCTCAACTATAACCCCTGTATAATCAAAATCAAAAGCAGATCACAGATCACACACTTTCAACATACAATGACACAGAATATACATTACTGTTCCAAAAGGGATGAGAGAGCATAGTGAGGAAATACTGGACCAAAGCAAGACCTAAAATCAGCAGGGCAAACTCCAAACTCTGCATCTTCATGTCTTATGTCAAAGTGCTCTTCAGATCTCCTGCTCCTTCTAGTGTTATTGACTGCAACACACTTCTAGCTCCTGAGCTGGTTCCACACCCCTTATGCAGCTTTCCTTGGCAGGTATCCCACCACTGACATCTCCAACATCTTGGAGTCTCCAACACAGGGTCTTTCTATGGAGTCCTGGCTGTATCCTGGAACTCTGTATGTAGAACAGGCTGGCTTTACAGAAATCCACCTGCTTCTACCTCTGGAGTGGTGGGCTTACCTGAGTGGCAATATTTAGCATTTAAGAAGGCCACTGGCTGCCATGTGAGTGGCTCTGGGGAGGGAGAGAGTAGGGGCAGGGTGACCAGCATCCTTAGTACTGGAACAAGTAGGCATTCTGGTTTTCTAGGGAATGAGAGGGCACTATTCTGGACCTTTTTTGTTTTGAATCATCAGATGCTAGGTTTTCTACTGAGAGTGTTTTTCTTCCTTGACTGTGTCTTCTCTTGTCCTTGGAGGTCTGGGAGGGGCTGAATGTTGTGAAGACAGGCCGGGTGATGCTGGGAGAGACCAACCCTGCAGACTCTAAACCTGGGACCATTCGAGGAGACTTTTGCATCCAAGTTGGCAGGTAAGAATTGGTGGTTTTCACCCTTTTCCAAAATCCAAGTTAGTTGCCACAAGCATTTGGGCCTCTGAGGCTAAAAATGGATATGATACCATCTGCAGGTAATTTATTTTAAAGATTTATTAAAAAAAAGATTTATTTATTTATTATGTATACAGTATTTTGCCTGCATGTGTCCCTGCATGCCAGAAGAGGGCACAGATGGTTGTGAGCCACCATGTGGTTGCTGGGAATTGAACTCAGGACCTCTGGAAGAGTAGCCAGTGCTCTTAACCACTGAGCCATCTCTCCAGCCCCCCGATTTATTTTATTTTAGCTTTTAAAGTTTTACTTTTTCTTTATGTATATGGATAGTTTTCCTGCCTGTATGTTTGTGTACCACTTTTCGTTTCTTGGTGCCTGAGGTGACTAGAAGAGGGCATTGGATCCCCCAGAACTAGAGTTACAGATAGTTTTGAACCCCATGTGGATGGTGGGAACTAAACCCAGGTCCTCTGGAGGACTAGCTAGTGCTTTTAACCACTCAGCCATGTCTTCCACCCCTAGTTTAGTTTTCGTTTGTTGTTTTTGGTTTATTGAGACAGGGTTTCTCTGTGTAGCCCTGGCTGTCCTGGAACTGGCCCTGTAGACCAGGCTGGCCTCAAGCTCACAGAGATCAGCGTGTGCCAACCACTGGGAAAGTTTAGTTGTTTTTTGAGACAAATCTCAAGTGTGATAGCTGGCCTCAATATTGCTATCTTTGAATTCCTGATGACCTTTTCTTTCTCTTTCTTTTTTTTTTTCTTGAGACAGGATTTATCTGTGTAGCCCTGGCTGTCCCGGAACTCACTCTGTAGACCAGGCTGGACTTGAACTCAGAGATCCTCCTGCCTCTGCTTCCCAAGTGCTGGGATTAAAGGCGTGTGCCACCACCACCCGGCCATAGCTCAGGCCACTTTTGGAGTTTTGTCTTCCTGCCTCTGAAGGTGGAGGCTGACTTTGAGGGTCCCTGTGTTTGCTTGTCTTTATCCCATTGCCCATACCTTCTTGAATGTAGAGCCTGGCCAGAGCCTTTCTGAGGGCTCACACTCTGGTGTCAGTGTTTCTGTGGGAGGGCCGCTCACAGGAAGTCATTCTTGCAATGGTTTCTTTTGATGTATTCTGAAGTACTAGAGACTCTGGTTTTCCTGCTGCCTTGGCTTCCGACTCTCAGCAGGGGACTGTGGGCAGGTTCATCTTTCTGGTTTTGGTAATGGTGCCGTATCTCTCCCACCCAGGAACATCATTCATGGCAGCGATTCTGTGGAGAGTGCAGAGAAGGAAATCAGCCTGTGGTTTCAGCCCGAGGAGCTGGTGGATTACAAGAGCTGTGCCCAAAACTGGATCTATGAGTGACAGGAGACACCTGCTTTTCCTCTCTACTTACCCCTGTTCTCACAGGCAAGGGACCAGCAACTCGAGATATTTCTGGAATTCCTTTGTTCTGGAAGGAGCCTCTGGAAGCTGTGACTCCCTGTGCAGTGTTAAATGTGTGCCATTGGTAGATTAAAGTGTTTTATCTCCAGTATTGGGTCAGCTACTTACTTTGTATTGCTGTATCACTTTGCATGCCTTACTTCCTCCTCAGGCTTCTGGATAACCTGAGCTGACAGAATGTAAATGATATGCAAATTACTTATATTAGCCTCACATACATTTAGAGACTCTTGGTTGTCCTTGAGGTTTGAGCCACCACCCTGGGATTCACAGGCATTTCTTTGCCTATCTTTCTTCTCATCTCCTGTATTCCTATTCACTTGGTAGTGAGCCAGTCAGCAGTGTCTGCAAAGGATGTGTGAGGTTGTTAAAACTGTGTTGGGAACAGTGGATCCATCAGAAATAAAGATGCCAACTCAAGCATGTTGACTCAGGCCTGTAATCCCAACACTCAGGAAGAGAGGCAGGAGGATTATGAATTCTAGCCCAGCCTGGACCGCACAGTGAAACTGTCACAACAAACCAGCTGAGTGTGGTGAAGACCTTTTAATTCCAGCACTCCAGGAGGCAGAGGCACTGGGATCTCTGAGTTCAAGTTCAGCCTAGTCTACATAATGAGACCATGTCTCAAAAAAATAAAAATAGGAACCCCACCCCCTTCCCAGACTGGAGATACAGCTAGATACACAAAGAGTGCTTGCCTAACATGCATGAAGCCCTGGGTTCTTTCTTTCACTATATAACTTGTCATGGTGACATTAATCCCAGCACTCAGGAGATAGGATCAGAAATTCAAAGTCGTCCTCAGCTTTATAGTTTGAGGCCAACCTGGGCTATACAAGTACTTATCTTTAAAGCTGGGTGATAGTGGTGCTCACCTTTAATCCCAGCACTCAGGAGGCAGAGGCAGGCGGATCTCTGTGGGTTCAAGGCCAGCCTGGTCTCCAAAGGGAGTTCCAGGAAAGGCCCAAAGCTACACAGAGAAACCTTGTATCGAAAAACCAAAAAAAAAAAAAAAAAAAAAAAGGTGAGAAATAAAAGATGCCCATCTTGTTTGAGAGGCTCTCAGAAGAAGAAATGGGGAATTGTAGCTGGGTGTGGTGGTGCATGCCTTTAGTACCAGTACTTGAGATGTAGAGGCAGATGCATCTCTGTGAGTTTGAGGCCAGCCTGGGCTACAGAGCTACAGAGCTACAGAGTGAGTTCTAGGGCAGCCAGGGCTACACAGAAAAACCCTGTCTTGAAAAATCAAAAAGAGAGCCTAGCGGTGGTGGCGCACGCCTTTAATCCCAGCACTCGCTTTTTAATCCCAGCACTCGGGAGGCAGAGGCAGGCGGATCTCTGCAAGTTCGAGGCCAGCCTGGGCTACAGAGCTACAGAGCTACAGAGTGAGTTCCAGGAAAGGCGAAAGGCTACACAGAGAAACCCTGTCTCGAAAAAACAGCAACAACAACAAAAAACCAAAACCAAAACCAAAACCAAACCAAAAAATCCCCAAAAATCAAAAAGGGAGTTGTGAGAAGTAGCTACCCTCAAATAAGAAAAGCCATGTCTTCTGTAGACCTGGGACCATCAGTTAGTGTCATAAGAAGTGGTAGTGACTACTACTGTAGGGGAGGTATGTGACCTGACTAAGGGGTAAATGATTTTACTGGACAGATCCTGTAGCTGGTTGTTTTTTACTCTTGGCTCCTTTTGGGGGGTCTGCCATCCAGCTCCCAAATAAATCACATGGAGTTTTATTCTTTCTTATAAATGCCTGACCTTTGCTTGGCTTGTTTCTTGCAAGCTTTTCTTAAATTACCCCACCTATCCTTTGCCTCTGTGCTTTTACCTTTCTCTATTTCTGTATATCTTTCTTTACTTCTTCTTCTTTTTTTTTTTTTCCCGAGACAGGGTTTCTCTGTGTAGCTTTTTGGAGCCTGTCCTGGAACTCACTCTGTAGCCCAGGCTGGCCTTGAACTCACAGAGATCCACCTGCCTCTGCCTCCCAAGTGCTGGGATTAAAGGCGTGCACCATCACTGCCTGGCTTTCTTTACTTCTTACTCTTGCTGTATAGCTGTTGGCTGGCCCCTTGAGTCCTCTTCCTCCTCCGATCCTAGATCTACTCCTCCCAGATTTCTATTTATTCTTTCTGTCTGCCAGCCCCGCCTATCCTTTCTCCTGCCTTGCTATTGGCTGTTCAGCTCTTTATTAGACCATCAGGTGTTTTAGACAGGCAGAGTAACACAACTTTACAGAGTTAAGCAAATGCAACATCTTTGCATCATTAAACAAATGTTCCCATAGTAAATGAATGTAACACATCTTAAACTAATATTCCACAACAGATATGTCCAGTGGAATTTCTACACTTGTGACAGTTGACATTTGGTAACTCCAAAACCAGAGTGTGGTGGTACCTGCCTGTAATCCTAGCATTTAGGAGAAAGAGGCAGAAGGATTGCAGCAAGCTTGAGGCTAGACTGGTATAGTCCAGCCAGCACTATTCGGTAAGATTATCTCAAAAAACTAACCAGCAGAACAACCGGGCAAATAGTGTTTCAGACTGGGAATGAAGGCTGGTGTCAGTCATTGACAGTGTTCCTAGGCTGATGCTCTGTTAACTGAAGTTTGGGATGGTGATAAGGTATGATGGGTGTTTATGCACCTGATCAGTTACAAGTGTTCAGTTGGGCTGGAGCCATGATGATGATAACCTCAGGTAGTGAGCACTGCTATATTGGTGTATGGAGAATATGGGAGAAGGGCTAGCTGATTCCTTCAGAGAAGCAGGGAACCATTAAGCAGGGTGTGTCCTCTTGATTAAACCAGGGCTAGAGTCATTCCAAACCATAGCTCTCCCTGGGAATTAAAAAAAAAAAAAAAGAAAGAAAAAGAAAAAAGAAAAGAAAATGTAGGCCAAGGTGCCCAGTGTATAAAGCAAATTTAGAGTATAATCGCTCATCTTAATGGTCAGAGAGCAAAGAGATGTTCAGTCTGAGCAGCTCCTTAGCCAGGGGTGATGCAATGGAGTTGGAGGAGAGTTTTAGACATTTTAACTCATCTGGCCAGTCTCAAATGCTTTGGGCAATACCCTAAATCTCTTACTGGGGATGTTCAAGGCCCCAACTCAAGCTCTAAGCCTACTGGGAGAAGAGGCAGCTGGTTCACAGAGTGGTCAAGGCAGTGTAACTTTTTTTTTTTTTCTTTTTGGTCTGGACACAAATGAAGCTGTTGTGGACATTGGAGGTGGGGACCTTTAGGGTGCTTGTGGTTTTCAGAGAAGACAGGAGGTGAGGAATGTCTGCAAGTTGACTGGCCTGGCCTCTCAATCCAGAATCTGTTTGGAATTCTGGAGGTTGGTCCTATGGCCTTGTGCATGCTACACAATTGGGCCTGCCACAGAGCTCAGTCTTCAGTTGAGGCTACACTTCCAAACCCAGTTAATGTGGTGTTCAAATCCAGGGCCTTGTGTATGTTAGGTAAGCACTAAAGGAACTCCGTCTCCAGCCTGTCATTATGTATATATTTCTCAAAGATTTTTAATTATTTTGTTATTTCAAGTCAAGGTATCTCTGTAACCTTGGCTGTCCTGGAACTCTGTAGAGCAGGCTGAACTCACAGAGATCCACCTGCCTCTGCCTCCCAAGTGCTAGAATTAAAGGCGTGTGCTACCACCACTTAGCTTAAAGATTTATTTTTGTTTTTTACTTTTTTGGTTTTTGAGGCAGGGTTTCTCTGTTACAGCCCTAGCTGTCCTGGAACTCACTTTGTAGACCAGGCCATGAAGGTGTTTCCCACCACGCCCAACTTGTTATCTTTTTTTTCTTTGTTTTTTCGAGACAGGGTTTCTCTGTGTAGTTTTGGTGCCTGTCCTAAATATCACTCTGTAGACCAGGCTGGCCTCAAACTCACAGAGATCCGCCTAGCTCTGCCTCCCAAGTGCTGGGATTAAATGCATGCACCACCACCACCACCACCACCCAGCTCTTTTTCTCTTTTCTTTCTCTCTCTCTCTCTCTCTCTCTCTCTCTCTCTCTCTCTCTCTTTTTTTTTTTTTTTGGTTTTTCAAGACAGAGTTTTTCTGTAGCTTTGGAGCCTGTCCTGGAAGTCACTCTGTAGACCAGGGTGGCCTTGAACTCACAGACATCCACTGCCTCTGCCTTCTGAGTGCTGGAATTAAAGGTGTGTGCCACCACCAGCCGGCTTGTTATTTATTTTTTTTTAAATTACATGTAGGTGTATGTGTTGCACGTGGGTATGTGCACAAGGCACTTGTCTTCAGAGATGAGAGGCATCTGAAGTATGTGGGTGCTGGGAACTGAACTCTGGTCTTCTGGAAGTGCAGCAAGTGTTTCTAACTGTTAAGCATCTCTCCAACACCCCATTTTGAGACATAAACCAGGCTGATTTTGAACTGTGTAGCAGTGGCTGTCCTTGACTCCTGATCCTCCTGCCTCCATCTCCCTAATGCTAGCCTTATAGGCATCTGTCATCACATCTGGCTTTGCTTCTTTTATTTTGACACGGAGTACGGTGTCCTAAATTGACCAGGATGGTCTTGAACTCTCTCTGCAGTACTGGCAGGCCGTCAACTTTTGGAAACTCCAGACTCTTGACAGGAGTGGCTCAGGTTGAACTCGGTAGTGCTGGGCTGGCAGGGATCCCAGTCTCTGGGTGGGAACAGTGTGGCTAATGGATGCTGGAAAGGTAGGTGGGGAGACAAACAGCAGAGACAGATCCTGGTGTCAAAAGGCATGGGTTATCCTAGGAATTGGAAAGTCATTCTGAGGCGGACAGGAACAGATGGCCTTCTGAGGAGGGGGCTAAGGACACACTTGGCTCCTAGAGAAACTGTTATTTTGGATGAGGAAGGCTAAGAACTCAAGCAGACAGGAAGGAATAGAGGGTTGAATTTTAGAGATGCGAAGGAGTACCCTAGAGCTGGGAGAGTCCAGCAGGTTGCTAGTGCCCCAGGGAAGGGTGAATGCAGATGTCTCCAAGAATAAAGAATTCAGGACCAGTAGCAGGTCCCTGTGTTGGAACGTGTAGTAGGCAAAACACAGGCGGACTTGGGTGGGGAACAAATCACTTCCTGACTCTCAGCCCTAAGTAGCCTTGCAAGGAGAGGGCGTGCACTGCGGGACGCTGGGCGGGGACAGAGACGAGTGGCAGATCAGACCGGCTGAGCGTCCCGGGTTGGACAGCAGGTCCTCCGGGGTGTGGCATCCCTTGTCCCGCCCTGCGCCCCTCCTCCCCTACCCCGCGCCGGCCAGTGGTCGCTCTACTACTCTCTTTGCTCTGGTCGCTTGCAGACACCTGCCGACCATCCAACTTTCGGTAAGTCTGGGATGCACTCTCTACCCCAACATCACCCCACCTCAGGCTACCACGGTTCCCTTCCTGGACCTCCCGGGTGGAGAAGAATACCCGGAAAGCCACGTGTCTTCCAAGGCGGTGGCTGTAGCCCACGTGGCCTCCCCGGCCGGCTTGGTTGGGCCGAGCCTCATCAACTGCACTTCTTGCCCCAGCAGGACCATGGCCAACCTCGAGCGTACCTTCATTGCTATCAAGCCAGATGGCGTGCAGCGTGGCCTGGTGGGCGAGATCATCAAGCGCTTCGAGCAGAAGGGGTTCCGCCTGGTGGCCATGAAGTTCCTTCGGGTAATGCGCCCCTCGCCCTTACCCTTCTGTGTTGGGTCCCGGGTGTTTTGCCCTAACACCAGTGGTTTGTCCACGTCGCCTTTTGGAGTTGGAGTCACGCCTCTTGGCTGATTTCGCTCCCAGGAGAATCTTGACCTCCCCTCACCAGACGGTGGTGGCCCGCCGGCCCCTTCCCAGGCTGGGGAGGACAGACGCCCTTGGGAAGGTTAAGCAGAGGTAACGTGACTCAGGCCTGGCTTCCCTCCCGCTCTGCGCCCTGGTCCTGTCTTGGTCCTTTCCGCCTTGCAAAGGACCTCCACTCTCCTTGTGTGTCTCCTGGGGCAGCAAGGAGTGGAGACAGCCTGGGGCCCACCCTGTAGGAATGAGTGGGTGGGGTCTTGCAATCCTTTGGTGCCTTAGGGGAAACTTTGGGATCACAGAGGAGTTAAGGCTGCCATCCTTCCTTGGAGTTGGATAGTAACTATTTTCCGTATGTGGCCAGGTTGGTGGTATAGTGCTTAGCATTTGTGTTGGATCCTCAGCCCTGCATAAACAGTAGGGTGTGGTGGCACATAACTGTAATCTCTGCACTTGGAAGGTGGAGATAAAATCAGAGGTTCAGGGTCACCCTGGGCTAATGCCTGGAGTTTAAGGCTCCATGAGACCCAGTCTAAAAAAGAAAAAAAAAGTTAATCTCCCCCCACTCCCCAAGGTTTTTTGAGGCAGGGTTTCTCTATGTAGCCCTGGCTGTCCTGGAACTCTCTATAGGCCAAGTTGGTCTGAAACTCAGAGATCCTCCTGCCTCCAGCTCCTGAGTGCTGGAATAAAGGCATGTGCCACTACCCCACGGATAAAAGGTTACTTTTTTTTTTCCCATAAGATTTTTTATTATGTTTACAGTGTCCTGTTGCATGTACCCCTGCCTAGCAGAACAGGGCACCAGAACTCATGTTTGTGAGCAACCATGTGGTTGCTGGGATCTCTGGAAGAACAGCCAGCCAGTGCTCTTAACTTCTTTGCCACCTCTCCAGCCCTAAAAGGTTACTTTTAAAGTATAAACATGGACTGGAATTGAACAAAGGGTTTCAGTTAGTTCTTGAGGCTGGAGAGAAGGCTCAGTGGTTACAGCACTTTACCCTTCCAGAGGACAGGCACATGGCAGCTCAGAACTGAAACTCCAGTTTCAGGGGATCCAACGCCCTCTTCTGGCCTGAGTCGGGACGAGACACGCAAAGGATGCAGAGATACACATGTGGGCAAAACACCCATACACATAATTATTTAAAAACAACAAAAAACCAGGAAAGCCTCAGGATCAGAGGCAGGTGAATCTGTAAGTTTGAGGTCAGCCTGGTCTAACATAGCAGTTCCCAGCCAACCAGGGCTACACAGAGAACCTGTCTCAAAAACAAAACAAAACAAAAAAGATTTCTCGGGGTTGGAGAGATAGCTCAGCAGTTAAGAGTACTTGTTGCTGAGGCCATGAGTTTGATTCCCATCACTGCAGGGTAGTTCATAACCATTTCTAACCAGTTCAGGGGACCTGATAACTTCAGGCCTCCTAGGCCCCAGGCACACATGCAGGCAAAACACTCATACACACAAATCTGTAAGTTTGTTCTTATTTGAAATGTTTAAAAGGTTCACTTGACCAGGGGAACCTGAGGTGATCTATTATCTGGCATATCCAGCCAACATTTCACTTTCTAAATCTTGCCTCAAACCACTTGTTTAATGTTATAAATCCTTAACATCACTGACAATACAAGAGAGTCTTCTGGGGCTGGAGAGATGGCTCAGAGGTTAAGAACACTGGCTGTTCTTCCAGAGGTCCTGAGTTCAATTCCCAGCAACCACATGGTGGCTCACAACCATCTGTAATGAGATCTGATGCCCTCTTCTGTTATGCAAGTACACATGCAGGCAGAATACTGTATATATAATAAATAAATCTTAAAAAATATTTTTTTAAAGATTTATTTATTATATATAGAGTATTCTGTCTGTATGCCAGAGCCTGCCATGTTGGAGAGCCCTTCCCCACCCACAAGGTGGGATACAGCCTGTTCCCTAATGGGATCCTCTTGTCTGCCAGGCTTCTGAGGAACACTTGAAGCAGCACTACATTGACCTGAAAGACCGACCTTTCTTCCCCGGGCTGGTGAAGTACATGAATTCGGGGCCTGTGGTGGCTATGGTGAGTGTTTGTGATGTACTAACAGGGGAATGAATTACTTTGTCCTCTCTCTTTTGGGATTGGCTTTTGCTTTGTGGCCCAGGCAGGAGTTAGTTAACTAGGTGTTTGGAAGGGGAAAGGAAATCTGATTTTGAAAGGCTCTGGGCTGGAGAATTCAGTGGTAAGAGCTCATGCTGCTCTTGAAAAGGTCTGGAGTTAGGTTCCTTGCACCCACACATGCTGGCTTACACCACTTGTAACTCCAGCTCTAAGGATCTGATGCCTCTGGCCTCCATAGTCAGCAGTATATTCACATGTGCATGTGTGTACACACACATAGCTAAAAAATTAAAAGGAGCCAGGTGGTTGGTGGTATATGATGCTCACCTTTAATCCTAGCACTTGGGAGGCAGGTGGATCTCTGTGAGTCTACAGAGCAAGTTCCAGGATGGCCAGGACTACACAGAAACCCTGTCTCAAATAAGAAAATGAAAAGAGCTTAAGACAGATCTCTGTAGGCTTTCAAAGAAGTACTATGTCTGACAAATACTTTTGATTGCAATGTTTCCTTGCTGTGGAGATCGCTCTGTATAAATAAAATGCTGATTAAGCAGTAGCCAGGCAGGAAGTATAGGCAGGACAAGCAGAGAAGAGAATTCTGGGAACAGGAAGGCTGAGTCAAGAGACATTGTCAGCCACCGCCATGAGTACCAACATGTAAGATACTGGTAAGGTATAGATTTATAGAAATGAGTTAATTTAAAATGTAAGAACTAGATAGTTAGAAGCCTGAGCCATTAGGCCAAACAGATTAAATAATATAAGTCTGTGTGTTTATTTTATAAGTGGGCTACAGGACTGTCAGGGCTTGGTGGGAGCTGGAGAGAAACTCCCCTAGACCCAGGAAAGTATTTCTAAGTGTGTAATCTGTCATGCAACAGTTCTCTGGCCCTGCACTATGGGTACAGTGTCTTCTGGGTGGCTTTGCTGTCTCCTGGGGATGATGGTAGAGTGCAAGGAAAAGACACTGAAATTGTTTGAGTACTTCCAGTTCCTGGATTAGTTCTTTCCTTCTCTTCCCTGCAGTACTGTTGCCTTTATGATTAACCTTGCCATCTCTCGATTTCCCAGAGAGGCCCTTCCCACTGATCACTGATCTTTCCCCAGACTTTGTCCTCTTTGCTTTTTTTTTTTTTTTTTTTTTTTTTTGTGATTTGTTTACCCTCAAGTTGAATAGTCTTTCCCTATGTCCTACTTATGTTTAAAACATAGGTTCTTGGGTTGGGGATTTAGCTCAGTGGTAGAGTGCTTGCCTAGCAAGCGCAAGGCCCTGGGTTTGATCCTCAGCTTAAAAAACAAACAACAAACAAACATAGGCTCTTGCTGTCTGCTGGGGTTGTCTGATCACAATGCTGGAAATCAGTGTCATTGATGGTTCTCAATAATTGTCTTTTCATCTTTCAAGGTCTGGGAGGGGCTCAATGTGGTGAAGACAGGCCGAATGATGCTGGGAGAGACCAATCCAGCTGATTCTAAGCCAGGCACCATTCGAGGGGATTTTTGCATTCAAGTTGGCAGGTAAGAGTGTGTGTGTGTGTGTGTGTGTGTGTGTGTGTGTGTGTGTGTGTGTGAAGGGAAGTAATACTTTTAACTCTGAGTATACAACATTTTGGGCATATCCTAAGTTTAGGAAAACCTGAATTTAATATAAGGTGGAAATTATCACTAAACACTTTCACGAATGATTGCTTAAAAATTGTAATTGAGACACTATACAGAGAGCTGCATGTGATAGTTCCTATATGGGAAACAAAGGTTTTAACCTCACCAAATTTGGTACTGTATGTATGGATGTGAAACCTAACCTTTTGATTCCCTAAGCCATAATTTGTACCCAAACTTTGTAGATTCAGATGGAATAAAATGATTGTTACTAATAAGCATGGATGGCATGATTTGGTTTGCAAATCACTTTTAAGAAAATGCTTGCCAGGCATGGTGGTACACGACATTATTCCACACTTGGGAGGCAGAAGCAGGTAGATCTCTGAGTTCAAGGCCAGCCTGATCTGTAAGGACAGTTCCACAACAGCCAGGGCTATACAGAGGAATCCTGTCAACTAACCAAAAAGAGATAATGCAGAGGGCTGAGGCTGTAGCTTAATTGGTAGACTGCTTGCCTGGCATGAAGGAGGCCATGGGTTCAATTCCCAGCCCATTTAGGAGGTGGAGGCAAGAAGATCATAAAGTTTAGTTATTTCTAGCTGCATAGGAAGTAGAGGTTAGCCCTACCCCTTTGCCCCCCCCCCCCAAACAAACAAACAACCTTAGGACTGGCTCATTTGCCTTTACATTTGGAGGCTTGCCCGCTTCTATTTGTCAGTAATTTAAGAAGGAACTTTTCTTTGGCAGCCGTAGCAATCTTTGGTTATAAATACTCTTGAAGGGAAATCTTGGAAGTTTTAAGTTTAACTAAGGCTTTTAAGTACTTTTACAGCCTTTTTTGGTATGACATTTAAAGATTTTTCTGAGGGTTTTGATGTGTGCCCTGTGTCTACAGAGGTCCGAAGAGATTATGAGATGCTTTGGAACTGAGTTATGTATGGTTGTGAGACACCGTGTGTACTCAAACCTGGGTCCTCTGCAAGAGCAACAAGTGCTCTTAACTGATGATCAATCTCTCCAGTTCTATCTAATGGATTTTAGTTCAATGTTTTGTTACACTGAAGATTCAATGTAGGGCCTCATACATTCTAGATGAGCACTCTCAGTCCTACAATTGGTTTTGGGATAATTGGGGGAATGTAGTCAGTGTCAGGTGGGCCATTGACTGAAAAGGTCTGCAGTGTCTGTGCCTTGCTGTTATCTATTAAATGGACTCTGGCACTTTGAAACACCATTTAACAAATGAACTCCTTTTTTAGGAACATTATTCATGGCAGTGATTCAGTGCAAAGTGCACAGAAGGACATCAGTCTATGGTTTAAGCCTGAAGAACTGGTTGTCTACAAGTCTTGTGCTTACAACTGGGTGTATGAGTAGAGGTCCTCTCCAGTGCTACTGGTAGATCCCTGGACATAGCTTTTCATTCCACAGAATGAATGGATCATCTTTTCTAAAACAATAAAGACTTTAGAACTGGATGCAGTGCCTTGTGCTCATTTGCTAGAACTGAAAGTAATTTGTCCCATGACTATGATGGCATTAAACAAAGTAGTCTTATTTACTATGAACAAAAATCTGAATCTTGGGGCTGGAGAGATGGCTCAGAGGTTAAGAGCACTCATTGCTCTTTTAGAGGTCCTGAGCTCAATTCCAGCACCCACATGGTGACTCACAACCATCTGTAATGAGATCTGGCGCCCTCTTCTGTGTACATAATAAGTATAAAATAAATCTTAAAAAAAATCTGAATCTTCTCAGAAACATGCTAATGGTCAAGACACTTATGAAAGAAGGTACTAGGGGAAGAGTCAAAGTGTGACATTGGCTCTTTAAGGAAATGGATGGATATGTGAAGACAGTGAAAGTGAAACCAAGTCAAGCAGGCCAGATTTATGCCTGTTTCTCAGAAAGTTTCAAGACGAAGGTAAAAAGACACCATGGAGATGGAGGATTAAATGGTTCCCAGGCTGAAGCTTGCACACAGACTCTTGCAGCCTCATTCCCTCTTATCAAAGGTTGCATGCATGGGAGAGGTCAGAGGGGTGTCTGACTGACTGGAACTAGATTTATGGATGCTGTGAGCTGCCACATGGGTGCTGGGTATTGAACCTGGGTCTTCTGCAAAAGCAGCAAGTGTTCTTTTAAAGATTTATTATTATGTATACAGCATGTATGTCTGCAGGCTAGAAGAGGGCGCCAGATCTCATTACAGATGGTTGTGAGCCACCATGTGGTTGCTGGGAATTGAACTCAGGACCTCTGGAAGAACAGCCAGTGCTCTTAACCTCTGAGCCATCTCTTCAGCCCCACAGCAAGTGTTTTTAATCATTGACCATCTCTTCCCTTAACATGTTCCACTGTGATGGCATGTTGGCATGTGTATGCACTGGTGTGGGTGACCTCAAGCTGGAGATATGGGTGGCCCACTTTGGGTACTGGGAGCCAAACTTCTGGGTTCTCTGGAACACCTCTTCAGCCCCCTGGAGTAAGAATTTTTAGGCTCATCACCCATCAGCATGGGCTATTCAGTGTACTCTTGGAAGGGTAAAAGTACATAAGTAGTTCCATTGTTAAGGCTAATCTTCCTGGAGTATTTCTGTCTCTCAAAGTCTGGCTTAACACACAAGCAAATGCCTGTTGACTATTCAGAAACTGATAAAGCCTTGGCTTCAAACTCAGATCCGCCTGCCTCTGCCTCCCTGGTGCTGGGATTAAAGGTGTACGCCACCACCAGGCTGCCCCCCCCCCCCCCCCTCCGCATACTGGTTACAATGATCTAATCAACACGTGATCTTGTCTCTGCCTGTTTGCATGCAGCTCCTACACTACTAAATCCTTTGATGAAAAGTGTCTGTATGCTGAGAGGATGGAGTGAGCTCCAGGACACACTAAAAGGAGGAGGTAATAGAAGTAACTAAAAGTTGAGCTGTCACCAGTGGCCAAACACGACCAATCATGTCTAGGTAATGATATCCAGAGGAAGTCCAAAGGACAGTGTTTGGTTGGCATTCACATTATTCCTGTTACATGTTTTACCTTGTATCCTTTGTCTTTTGTGATATTAGGGAATCAAATCCATTGTCTCTACAGTGTCAGCCCCCTTTCTCTTAAAAACAACAAAAAAGCTGTATTTATTCTGTGAGGGCACACATGCAATACATATCCTGAAGGAGTGGAGGCCAGAGGAGAGCTTTCAGAACTGTTTTCTCTTTTCACCATGTGGATCCTGGTGACTAAACTCAGGTTGTTAGGCGAGGTGGCAAGTGCCTTTACCTGCTAAGCCAGCTTGCCAAGACACCCAGCTGTTGTCTACTGGAATTCTACCTGGTATGGGGGAAAAAACCTCCACAGATCTAGTTCAAGTGGGGCTGGAGACATGTCTCTGGTAAAATGTACCTGAGGCCTTGGGTTGGATCCCCAGCACTTGACACAAACACAGTCACGCAGAGTATGGACCCCAAAGGACAATGTTCTAGACAGAAGTTCTAGACTGTATTTCTCCACAAATGACACACTTACTTTTGTTCCTACTCTGGGTTGTGGCTCTTTTCCTGCTTAGCCATGGAATCTCAGCTCAAATGCAACTTGTTTACACTGACCCGTAGCCTCTTACTCCCTGTTGGACAATGGCAAGTTCCTCCCCACAGTACCCTCTTTTGCTTTGCTTTGTATCCTGACTATCCTTTGAGCCAAGTAACGGCCATCTTGGAGTTCAGCTGTGCCTTTTTGCTCAATGATCATCTTATTGTCCACTGTTTACCTTCCCTGCTACTCTACCACTTGCTGGAGTGGCCAAATGCACGTGGCCTCAGGGAGAGGTTACAGTATATAGGGTAAGCCTAACTTAGTTCAATTCTTGGATCCCAGAGTGAAAACAATCAGCTCCTGAAAACACACACACATATACCCTGAAAAGGGGCTTGCTGCCGAATCTGGGGCCCTCAACCCCACTCCACGACTCCTGTGGAGGGAGAGAACGGACTTGTACAAGTCGTCTGGCATCCACACAGGCACCAAGGCACGTCCACCCGAGCTCCCTAGTAAACGAATGCTGGAAAACACCTGCTAACTTTAACATTTTATTTTGTGTAAAAAAAGGGCAAATTTAGTGAATTATTTTCATCTTGTACACAAAGTTATAATTTTAATGCTTTTCACATCCATGCTGAAAATTTGCGTTTGGTAAAAATGAAAGGAACATAAATTTCTCTGAAGGAATTTTTCACGCCATTATATACATTTCATGAGAAAGCTTCAAACACTTCCTCAATGATCACAAGTTACTAGAAAATAAAAGATTAAATTTGTCCAGATATTGATCTATATATCAAACGCACACAGAAATGATGTAAAAACCTTATGTATTTTACTTTGGCCTCTGTCCTTGAAAGGTTTGCCGAGGGACAGATGCATTTTTATTTATTTTTATTTATTTTTTGTATAAATGACTGTGGCTTTATTTAAAATATGAAAATCAAAGGAAGATACCCAGTTTAATCACAGTATTTTTAAAATCCCTCCCCAATATTAAAGGATCATTACCAAATATATAGCACCATAATACAAATATTGATGGGCGAGGGTATTCACATCACACAAAATTAATAATAATAAAAACAAACGAACACTGAAAACCCGTGTTAGTATCCGCAGAATAAGAAGTTGATAACAGCTTTAGCTTTCCTCATACACAGCAAGGAAAAGGTTAAAAAGTTTAAACTACTAAAAGTTCCCAGGCTCCTAACAGGAAAACAAAAACAAACCCAAGGTCAGCAGTACATTTTGAACCGTGAGAGCACGGGGCTACTGAGTTGTATGACAACAGGAATTATGGCTACAATGGAAGCCTCCTCTGGTTAACTTTCTGTGTTAGCAGCAGGAGTGAGGGTCTTAACAAAGTAGAGGGCTTCAGGTTATGTTCAGACTAACAAGTCCTTACCAACCCTTCACTGTTGGTGGACATAATGAACACTTTATGAATGTGTAGGTGGGGAATTCTAAACACGCCAAGCCTGGTTTTGGTGTAGAATTGGAAGCTTTAAAACCTGGCTACATATGAGCACTTCACAGAACTAATTACCAGGACTGGCTGGCATGAAATCACATCCTTCCTGGCTTACAGTTCCTTCTCTGGAGAGCTCCTACACCTCAGGTGTGAGGAGAGCACCCCAGACAATAGACTTCTTGTGCTGGTACCATGGAAGCACAGTCCTAGGCTAATCTGCTGAGCCTGAGAATAAAGACTGCTATAACCTTTGCTTTGGACCTCTTCTAGGTTTTAAGCTCCTGGGAAGATCCTTCAAAGTCAAAGATTTGGGAAGTGTGAGGATGTCACATTTACAGTAGGTCCCTCTCAGCAATGTTGTTTAAGATAAATATCCAGTAATTTTACAGTTGAATTCACATATATTTGACACAAGAATCAACTTGCATTGATGTGATCAGCATTTAGCCCCCAGAGTCAGTATTAAGAAATGGTGACATGCGATTCCATACATTTTTACACTATAAAGTAACACATTTACTTCCAGTAGCTACTACAAAACCTTATGATATTAACCCCTCTTGCATAGAATGAGGTAAACCTGTGCGTATTACCAATGCTATTATTCCCAAAAGTAGAGCAATATTTTAGAAAATAAATTGCTGGTTTTTAACGTTCTATGCATTTAAAAGTCAAACAAAAATCTTACCTAAAATGTCTCCTGGGGTTTTCCATTAGCTTTTTTTTTTCTTTCTTTTTTTTTTTTTTTAAAGCATTCCATAGGCTGAAGGGCTGCAGAAGTTAATCATTTTGATTAATTTCTCACTAGCCCTGCCTATTTTCCAGAGGAGATGGGCAGTATTACCACTCTGAAGAGGCCAGGCTCAGACCCAGAAGCACTTCTAGAACAGATGCAATGAATTCCTGAGAGTTTAGTTTATGAACCTCACTGGTAGATTCTAGAGCTCTCATTCAGTCACACTCGGCAGAGGGGAGAGAATGCAGAGAGCAAACCTTTCACCAATTCACCCTTTATCCTATTTTTAAAGGAAGCCATATGAATTTTAAAATGGGGAATGTTTAAAATGGTCCAAATTAGTTGTTAAAATAAATTCTGACTACAATTAAAGACAATTTACAGTATGTGTCTGTGTATATGGAATTTTAAGTTTTTTTCTTCTTCTTCCTCAAATCAGTTTCTAACAAATCCAAGACAGTTAAAAGTGGAGCTGGAATGATTCTGAAATCTAAGCTTATTCTGGTTAACAATTTTTTCATCTGATTCTCTTGGTAATACAGAACATCTGTTTTCAGGTGTGGTTATATTAAGTTGCTCTCTCTCAGATAGAGGGAAATGGCAGAGGTTTGATAAGAATATCCCTTTTATGGGATGTTCTCTAGCAAGGAAAATAAAATGAACTTAGGAAAATATTCATTTTCCCCAACCCCTTATGTAGACTGAAATCCTGTGTATCTTGTTAACCATTCCAGTTTAACACTTTAGTGTTAGAAAATTTTAATCATTTTTACTTGAAGGAGAGCATATAAAAGTATCCAGAGTTCTCCTAGTTTCATATACAACTCCAAATAAATTTTAGCAGAATGAAAAAATTTCTGTACAAACATTTAAACGGGCTGCAATAAAATGTCAGCGAGCACAATTAATGACCCCTTCCGTGATCTACATGGTGATGAGCCTCTGTGAGGGGTTCAGTTGCATATTTCTGCAGCAAAGGAAGCTGGAGATGTGACTGGCCTAACTCTAAAATCCAAAAATCTCCCAACAGGTACCAAGAAGGTTCATTTGTAATGACAGTTCATTTGCATTTACAACTATATCCTTCTTAATCATTTCCTTCAATCCTGTTACCTAAGCTTTAATCTTACCAAAAAAGTTAAAATTTCAGTTCTTGTTAACAATGCACATAAATCCAAACTTGGAAAATATTACAAAATTCTTTCAAAAGCTTCAAATACAACACAAAAATCGTCCATCTTTATAAATTGAAAAATTCCCCCCCCACCAAAATAGTTTCCCCCCCACCTGAAAAATCTGGAACTGAACTTTCTGTGTTTAGCAAAATGTCCCAGTAGAATAGCCCGCTGCACAGCTGGATGACTACAAATCTGTCCTGTAAACAGTCCCCCCACCCCTAGTTTCTGAGCCCCTCAAGGCTCTTGTTTGATGTAGAAGGTGGCAGAGCCATTGCTTTCTTGGTCAGATGCTCCTTGGAGGAAGCTATAATCCTCTCCATCTAGCAGCTCCTCCTTCAGCTGTGATGTGGTCACTGTATGAGACAGAAAGGCACGGGATGTTACCAAGTCTTCTGGAGTGCCTTGGTTGTTCATCTTCATGTTCTATCAATTTTACAGCTAAGAAGACGCCATTTCTTCAATACCTATAAAGATGAAACCATGGGAGGCTAGGTGGAACTCAAGGGTAGAATGCTTGCCTAGGACGCATGGTGATGGATTTGACCTCAGTACTGCAAAATAGACAACAATGATAACAAAGTCTTGAAAGATATTAATGTATGTGTGTATGTGTTTCTAGGGCTTTGCTTATGTATATGTTAGGCATGTACTCTACCATTGGGCCATACCTCTCAATCCTAATTTTAATTTTAAAGTATATTGTCAATTAAGAAATGCTTAGGAGAGGAACAATGCTGCACACTGGACACTATACAGGATGATCTCCAAAATAATGCTCAAGTAAGTGTTCATTAATTCAACTAAAATAATTGAAATTCTTAGGATTAAATATTCATTTTTCTGTCAATGCCTATAGAAACTAACATATTTCTTGAAAATTTGGAGGTATAATACTCAACAAGACAGTGTCTGCCTATGCAGCCCAAGAAGGCCTTGAATTTGTGATCTTTCTGCCTCTATCTCCAGAGGCCTGGGATTGTAGGTATACACTACCACATTCAGCTCATGTTTCTTCAGCCAACTCAGTTTTGATAAATCTGAGCTCACTAGCTATGCCTCCTTCCTCTTACCTGAGTCCTATAATTATTTTTCTTTTCTTTTCTTTCTTTTAAGACAAGGGCACATGTAGCCCTGGCTAGCTTCCTGTTTCAGCCTCCAAGTGCTGAGATTATAGGTGTGAGCCACTACAGTAAACTACTTTTAATCTTTTAATATACCTAATTATCATATTTGCTTTATTATATGTATGTGTATGTGCCTATTGGAAAAAAAAATACAGCACACAGTACACATGATCTTTCTCTCTATATACACGCGTGCGTGTGCGTGTGCGTGTGTGTGTGTGTGTGTGTGTGTGTGTGTGTGTGTGTGTATAGTTTAGTACTATCTATGATTTGAGGCATCCAAGGTGGGGCTTTAGAACATATATTTGAACAAAGGGGGCCCTGAATGTGGAATATAAAACTGCTTATAAACTGAACATAGTCACTTTATTTCCTTCCCTTCTTTTGCCCTTCGCTTGTGTTGGAAATTGACCCTAGGGCCTTGGGCATATAAGGCAAATGCTCTAAACCATGAGCTACAACCCCTACTCCCAGACTCCCTTTTAAAGTTTGAGGCAGGGTCTTTGCTAGGCTGCCCAGACTGACTTAGAATTTGTAATCTTCCTGCCTAGCCTTACAAGTGCTAGGATTACAGGTGTGTGATGTCATCATGTTCAGCATTATTTTATTTTTTTCATGGTGCTGGGGACTGAATTTAGTTTTGTGAATGCTAGGTCAGCACTCTACCACTGGGCTACACTTCCAGACTCTGTGTAATGATTTTAGTTATGAAGCTATCTTTAAAAATTAATGACCCCTCTCCCAGTCCAGGTGTGTTGGCTCACATCTATAGTCCCAGCAGTCTAGAGGCTGAAGAAAGCAGATTGTGAGTTTGAGGCCAGCAAAGACAATATACTATGTAACAAGACCAACAAATACAAAACCCAGCCCTAGGACATCTTTTTAGATTTTTATTTATCTGTATTTTGGAGACGAGGTCTTACTACGTAGCTATAGCTGGCCTGGAACTTGCTATGTAGATGGATTAGACTAGCCCTGAACTCCTGAATGTTCAGAATAAAGGCACGTACCATCATAGCTAGCACTTCTGACATTTACTAATTTTAAGGAATAATGTTTTGAGAAATGACAATTCAACTTACTTTGGTTCCTATTTTGGTATCGATGGTAAAAAACTTAATAGCCCAAAGACAAAAGCGAATATACTGTGCACAGTAAGAAGAGAAGAAACAGCACGCCGTTCAAAGGCAAAGCACGTGCAACTGTATAGTCCTTAATATAAATGTGTTCTAATAAACAGTAGCCAATATGCAACAGCTATCTTTCAGATCTAACCAACATGCAGTAAGTATTAGAGACATTTTAGTACTATCACAAAGATAAACATGGAAACAAAGCCCACATTTCATTAAAGGTGCAGTACCCACAATAAAAGGTTGAACGTTATCTTGTTATACGATGATTAGATGGCTAAATGAATGGGAATTACCATGCTTCAAGATCAAAGATGTCTCACTCAAATGGATGTATTTTTATGTAAGACAGATAAGCTGAAGTTCTAAAGCACATCCTAAAGCTGTATGCATTTGTACTTAAAACACGTATCTGGGGTAGAATCATGTTAAAATATGGAAATGATGTACTTGAAAATCATTCAAGATAAAGGTGAAACATTCACTCAGATATGGAATGTTCGAATGCAAACTTTCACTTTCCATGGAGACTGTACTAGTCTGTCTGGTGTCATCCTGTCTTCCTAGCCCTTATTCTCAGCTAGTGTAGTGACGATGAACGCACTAGAGCAAGTGGCTCAGTGTCACATTCTACACCAACGTCATTTCTAAACTCGGGCTTTTAAAAGGGAGTCACTTTAGTGACACTAATCACCAACATTCACAAGAGAAACAAATGGAAGTTACATCTTACAGGTACAAAGCCAATCATAATAAATTCTCCAAACTGCTAATCCAACCATGACTTTCAGACATGAAGGCAGTACGGTTTCTGCCAGCATTTCCCTGAGCAGATCATACCACAGCCCACAGGACACACCCCAGAGCTCAGAGGACAGGCACTAAAAGGAGGAGGAAGTCAAAAGACACGAGGTTTTCCTTGTAGCATCTCACAAGTCAAGTTTAGCTTGTAAATCAGAACCTCTATCAAAACATGACACATACTTCCAAAATTAGTCTGTTTAAAGAAAGTTCTCTGAAGAGCTAATACAAATTTTAAAAAGTAAGAATATTCATATTTAGTCAGGTAAAGAACCATTTCATAAATAGCACGTGTGAGAAGAGAAAAGTTAACAATGAACTGAAATACTCTTAGTCCTTAGAGGTTGGTGCTTAGCAGAGTAGCTACCACTGTTGGTGTTGAGGAGACAGGGTCTCTCAGAAGGCTGCCTCGAATTCCCGATCTTCCTGCTGGGTTTACAGGTCTTACCACTATGCTTGGCCACAGCAGACAAAATCTGGGATTTGTAATCCTAATCTGCTCTTCATATAAATGAAGTGTAGAAATTCTCATTGATGTAAGGCTACCATAGTGACTGTCAGAAAAACTGGCCAAAAGCTCAAGATGGCTACACACACTGTCAGAGCTGTGACAGCTAAGAACATCTTTAATGGAAATGAAAAAATGGCTGATAATGTCAGGTACAAATGTCCTGTCAAAGAGAAAAAGATGGGAACAAAGTTCTAAATTTCATGCAGGTTTTCAAACTACAAAGCCATTTAGGAAAAGCGGATCTGCTAGAGCAAGTCAGTTGAAAAGCAATCCTTAAGCTGTGGAAGGACACACACTAATCAAACATGCACTCTGGTTTTGAAGCTCCAAGAACAGGACTCCTGTCTAAAGGAAGCTTTGGTCTTCGCAATTACAAGGCAAAACCTTGAGCAGTCTTCCTCGACTCTACGGTCCTGGCCTAACCAACTAAATGACACCAAGAAATGTCACTTATTAATCACTATGCACACTGAAACATGGAATTATGGGAATAAATTTCAATCTAATCAACACTATGATATATAGGTAATGTGTTTCAAGTCTGTGATGATACTCAGCTAAGATTTACTACCAAAACCAAAATTCCTTGAACTCAACACACACTTTCCAAAACAAACCACTATGGAATGTTATGAAAATGTCTCACTTTTAGGTCTGACTAATTAGATGAGTTCTTCAGGATCTTTCTCTCCCTCAAGTCACATGGAAGTCTACAATGTAATATGTTAGCAATTTTACTTAAAACATGAAGTATAGAGGGTACCTCATAATTCCAAAAGCTAAAATGACAGCTTTCACAGATGCTTCATGAAGATAACCAAAACTCCTTTCCTGATAATTCATCTTAGTGAAATGACTACCAAGAACCAGTGAAAATGGATATTTTAGTAAAAAAGAAAGGAAAAAAAAAAATCAATGAGTCAGCATTTGTCACGCCAGACCATGCTTTGTCTCCCACCACCCTGCCCAGCACCTGACCCTCTGTAGTACCTGTGGTGCTGCCGTGACTAGTTACCTGTTTTGAGGCTGGGCCTGAACTCTCGGCTAGTGCTGGGAGGTGGGAAGGCCTCCAGGGCTGTCTGTGCTGGCAGGGTTCGATATGGAGGAGGAGTCAACTCTTCGTCCCCAGAGAAGCTCCTCCGCACCCCGCCTGTCATGGGCAGGCTCGACAAACTGACAGGCTTCTTCCCAACTGGCATCTTCCTCTCTAAACATCAAGTCAGACTGAAGTAAGCTTTGACTTAGGTGTGTGGTAAGAAAAGTGCATTGTATTACTAGGAAGGCTGGGTTGTATAGGACACTGCAGTCACTTGACTGTGCAAGGTTTAACTTCTGCAAATGTGTGTGTGTGTGTTGGGGCAGGTTGCTTCTAAATTCTCAGGTTTGATAATCCTGGTCTTGACTCTCAAGCTTAAAATGAGTAAGGCAGAACAAACTGCAGAGTAGTTAGTAAAGACTATTGCTGGGTTAATTTCATTCAAGAAAACCCAGCTGGAATACTGGGTGAAAAGCCAATGGAAAGAGAGGGTATTTATTTATTTACTTTCTTGTAGTAGTGCTGGAGAACAGGAGGCTCTCATGCATGCTAGGCAAGCGCTACCATGATCTGCATGCACACTGATCCCAAGTCTCTGAAGAGTAACTTTTTTTTTGGCCAGAGCTGAGGATCGAACCCAGGGCCTTGCGTTTGCTAGGCAAACACTCTACCACTGAGCTAAATCCCCAACCCTGAAGTGTAACTTTTAAGGCAGCATTTCCCTGGCTACAGAAGCCTCATGATGGCCCTTCAGGGAGAAAGCAAACAAAAATGGCCTCCTGTGTCTTCCCTGAGTGGCAGTTGCATTGCTATAAAGTGTGCTCTCCAAGGTTTTGTCAGCAGTGCACTCAGACAGCGTCTGTCATTCTGACCCAGAAAAGCACTTCTAAAACTCAAAGCTATCACATACTGCTTACAACTTCTTAATCTCACATATGAGGACAAGATCTCAGACAGCCCAGGTTGGTTTTGAACTTACTATATAGACAAGGCTAGATGTGAACTTCTGATCATCTTGTCTCCATCTCCCAAGTGCTGGAATCACAAGTGTGCACCACTTTGTTCAGCTTTCTTGACTAATTAATTAATTAATTAATTAGTTTTCAAGACAGGGTCTCACATAGACTAGGCTGGCCTTAAATTAATTAGGTAGTTGAGAATGAACTTGAGGTTCTGATCTTCCTGTTTCTACCACCTATGTACTAGGGTTAAAGACATGTACTACTTTTAGTTAAGGTTCATAAGTAAACATAAACATTCCAAAACTCACGAAATGCTTTTACCAAACTAAAATATGCTTTAAACTTTGCAAACACTGAACCACTAGGCATAGTGCAATTAAGAGTGCAAACTGAAAGATACTCCTATCTTTATAAATGTACATTTTATCTGTTTTCCTCCTAAGTGTACAATGACCCAGTAATTGGCTAAGCTTTAGATAACCAAAATGAAATGCATAAATCTAAGTAAGCAGTATTTCCATAGAAAATCTGAAAGCCAAGTTGAGTTCAGCTCTCAACTGCCAGGCCACTGTCATGTGCAGCAACTTTTCCTAACACATTTATGAGTAAATACCACGCATAACCACCAAGTCCTATACACAGTAGCTCCTGAAAACAGTGAAACTTGAAACTGCTCCAGAATCACTATGGTTTGAGAAAAAGTTCTTGGAGGCTAAACAGCTTATAAGACCCTCCTGGCAAAGCTGTACTCTTACTTTCCAAAGGGCTGGTTAACAACTGTCCCTGTGTAACACAACTATAGCACAAACCCGGCTCGCTGCTCACCATTCCAGACAATGAAGACAATCAACTCCCCTGGTGGACAATAAGGACTACCACAACAACTTTAATACAGCCCACCACTGAGCTTGAAGAAACAAGAGCCAGAACATAACAACCCGCCAGCAAACTTAAAGACACACACCAGGTTCTGAATCTCATCTGTTATGGACAAGTCTGTCTGCAGTGGCTAACTTAAGATTTCTATTTTGATTTATATGTATGTGTGCGTGCCTTTGTGTCAGTATGCACTCACATGTAGGGCCATCAGAGCCAAGAGGCTGTTGGATACTCTGCTAGAGTGACAGGAAGTTACAAACCACCCAATGTGGGTATTGGATTCTAACCTGGGTCCCTTTCCAGAACAGCAAATGTTCTCTCTCCAGCTCCCAGACAACATAGATTTTTCTTTCAAAACAGGGTTTCTCTATGTAGCCTCAGTTCTTCAGGAATTCGCTCTATAGACCAGGCTGGCCTTGAACTAACTCACAGAGATCTACCTGCCTCTGGCCCCTGAATGCTGAAACCCCAAGTTCTTTCATGTTTGGTAACAGATTTTGTGGGAAGGATTTGTGTGTTTGTGTTTGTATTATATATGTTGATGACAGTATATGTGTGTGGGGCCAGAGGTCAACTTCAGGTATCATACACTTTTGGAACTTGCCCATTAGGCTAGGCTGGTTGGCCAGAGAGCCACAGGATCGTCCTATTTCGGCCTTCTAGCACTGGGTTTACAAGCATGTGCCACATTCCTTTTTTATGTGGGTTCAGGGAAGTAAATTGTGGTCTTCATGATTGTGTGGTAAGTACTTTATCAACTGAACAAGCCCTCCAGCAGCACTCTGCACTGCCATCCTCCTTTGAGACAGGATCTCACTCCGTAATTTAGGTTGGCCTAGAACTCACTATGCAGCAAAGGCTGGCCTTGAATTTGCAGTAATCCTCCTGTCTCTGTCCCGAGAATTGGAATTACACCACACTTAGCCTTGTAGGAAAGATTTCTCTAAGTCTGTGTAAAGGGGGTAAAATCCTGACAGGTGGTGGTAGCGCTAGTTGCAGCACTCTGGAGACAGGCAGAGGCAGATAGATCTCTGGGTTTGAGGCCAGCCTGGTCTACAGAGTGAGTTCCAGGACAGCCAGGGCTACACAGAAAAACCCTGTCTCAAAAAACCAAAAACACCCTACGAAATAGACAGTACCTTAATAATATAAAACTACTGCTTATTGTATTTCTTCAATTCCAACATTCAAAAACCATTTTTCTAAGATTTTGGCAATAAAACCATACTCACTCGATGATATATTTATTATCTTTGCTTGGTCCACTTACTGTCAACATTTGTATTTTGCTCCAGAAAGCACTCCAGGGTTTGAAGAGTGTTACATAGTACATGCCCACAACATTTATTTATTTATTTATTTTTCTGAAATGCAAAAAATTCTCAGTTCCAAAACCAAAACATATCTGGTCCTAAGGGTTTCTAGTAAGGAATCATCATTTATTTTCCTTTCTACATCCAAATAATTTTAAGGCACTAGAGATGCTGTCATAGTATTAAGATCAAAATGTCAGATTTAAAGGGTATGTTCCATTTATAGCTAAAGTAAATCATTAATTCAGAAATCTGTCAATGTTAAATAGCACTATAATTTGGGTAACTAATATTCTTATTTTGTCAGTTTGTTCATTTATTGCCATATTCCTAGCTAGGAATGCAAAGATTCAAAGTAACAAACCCTGCAAGAACCACAAGGAGGGAGGCAAGAGAACTGTGCACATAATGCTCATTAGTTACTAAAAAGGATTGTTTTTATAAAAAGATTTTATATGTATTCATGTGCACTTGAGTGTGTGTGTGTGTGTGTGTGTGTGTGTGTGTGTGTGTGTGTGTGTATTTTCACCCTAGGTGTGCAGGTGACCTCTGATTTAAAAAAGGACCTGGGATCCCTCAGAATTGGAGTTAGAGGCATTTGTGAACTGCCTGAGGTAGGTGCTGGGAACTGAGCCCAGTTGTCTGCAAGGGCAGCCAGTGCTGCTAATGGCTGAGCTGTCTCTCTAGCCCCTCTTTCTGTTTTTGAAGAGAGTCTTATTCGACAGCCCAGGATGGCCTGAAACCCGAGGTCATCTTTCTGCCTTAGCTTCCTGAGGGCTGGGATTCAAGTGTAAGTTACCATACACAGCTGGTAAAAAGACTCTTCATAAACCTTGGGAGGCAATATATATATATGGACATGTGTGAATATATTCTTCCTCCCCCTTAAGTCAGGGTCTCATGTAGCCTAGATAGGCAGTGAACTTGCTATGAAACGGAAAATGACCTTGAACTCCTGATCTTCTGCCTCTGCTGGATGAGTGCTGTGATTACAATCATGTGTCTCCATGCCTGCCTAAAACCAGTTTGACTTCAATGTCTTAGAAACTTCTGAAATCTTCCTCAAATTCTTGTCCGACACAAAACAGTATGATAGTTTAAATGAGTCTGTTAAATTCACTTTGCAGAAAGCTGAGTGGGCATACCTGCTTTAGTTAATTTAGGGACACGAAATTCACATGTGAATTCTTCTCAAGCATGTGCACATCAGCAAACCTCCCTGACTGTGAATGGTCTAGCAGTGCTCTCTAAGCTCCTGTAGGTGAACTGCTCTACTCCCAAGCTCCTGATGGGCAAAATTGTTCTGGGTCTGTGGGAGGCTTTGCCCACAGAAGAAAGGGCAAGGGATAAGCCTGCTTTTTTTCCCCCAAGACAGGGTTTCTCTGTTTAGTTTTTGGTGCCTGTCCTGGATCTTGCTCTGTAGACCAGGCTGGCCTCGAACTCATAGAGATACGTCTGGCTCTGCTTCCTGAGTGCTGGGATTAAAGGCGTGTGCTACTACCGCCACCTGGCCTAGATACAGTTAGTTTTATGATGGGAGGAAATCTGTTTTTTGAGACAGGTGTTTTTTTTTTTTTTTTTTTTTTGAGACAGGGTTTCTCTATGTAGCTTTGAGCCTGTCCTGGAACTCGCTGTGTAGACCAGGCTGGCCTCGAACTCTGAGATCCGCCTGCCTCTGCCTCCCGAGTGCTGGGATTAAAGGCGTGCGTGACCACTGCCTGGCATTTTTTTGTGACAGGGTTTCTCTGCATAGCCTTGGCTATCCTGGAACTTGCTCTATAGACTAGGCTGGCCTCAAATTCTGCCTCCAGAGTACTGGGATTGAAGGTGTGTGCCACACCACCCAGCTTGGAAACTTGTTTTTCTTTTTTCTTTTCTTTTGGAGCTGAGGACCGAACCCAGAGCCTTGAGCTTGCTAGGCAAGTGCTCTACCACTGAGCTAAATCCCCAACCCGGAAACTTGTTTTTCAAAGTATCAGTATAGTAACTAGGTTTGTCACTTAAAAAAAAATTATAAATAACTGTTAATCAGGAAGAACTGAGAATATTTGGTTAATCTTTAGGCACTTTTTACTATAAAAAATGTATCTTAAACACTGTTTAAAGATATTCTACACCAAGTTTGAATAGAAAAACCTGTGACTTTCTATGGTAGTGAAAAACATTTTATAATATTGTGGCTAATAATGACAACTACAATTTACTGTAAGGAAGAATACATTACAGGAAACATTTAAAAACTGACTTAGCTAGATACCAACTCAGATTTCCCCCCACTTATTTTGGTGTGTGCCTGAGACATGTAATATACCCATGTATGAGGGAGGTGTTCTTCCTTGTGGAGGCTTATCATTCTCTTACTTAGTGGTTTTTGTGAGACAGGGTTTCTCTGGGTAGCTCTGGCTGTCCTGGAACCTGCCCTATAGACTAGGCTGGCCTCGAACTCAAAACAGACTGGCCTGGTTCTGCATCCTGAGTGCTAGGACCAAGGGTGTATACCACCACATCAGGCTTCCACCTTTGCATTTTACCCACGGAGCTGTTCCCAGCCCTTCAATGTGGATTTCTCAGGATTATCACTCTACATAGTGTAGAGCTGTACTTTGCAGGAATGATGGCTACTGTAAGCATCAAGCACTGCCTTTTTTGCTTCATTAAAAGTTTTATCTTAGGCTTTATTCTTTATCTGTGATGGATGCTTTAAACAGACAGATAAAGAATATCTGATTTCTCCTGTCAATTAAAAGTGTTTCTTAGTATCAAAAAGTTTTGCCTTTTATGTCATACTGCACCTTTAAGCATAATACATAATGAACAAGCATCAGGTCTCACAGGGATGTAATTTTCTGTGCAAGAATACTGTGACCTCAATTGCTTAACAATTAGAAAATATATGTAAACACATGGTGACCCACTTTTCTTATGTCCTTTGTATTGCTGGGACTTAGCCTTTTTCTTCTGTTTAGAAGAAGCTGACTGGCTTTCTCTTGACGCTGGAAAAAAAAAAGGGAAAAATTGGTAATGGAGAAGACAATTCTAGACACAAAGTAGATGAATTATCTTTATGAAGATCACTATGCTTTCAGAAGTACACACTGCTTTTAGAGGGTATATTTGGTCTTTATAAAACCATTCACTTCACTACTAGACAGAATCTATTCAATAACATGTATGAATATTAACATTTTTAGCCTGCAATGTTCAATTTGACAATAGTGTAGTTTATCTTGGTGACTTCTGGTTTTCTCTATTTACTATGTAACTGGTACTGAGTTCACACTGCCATGGCATACATGGTCTAATTCTGTGGTATCACTGAGTCTTAGTATCTTACCTGGCAACTCCTCAGACACTGATATGTTCTTGTCCTGTGAGCTTTTAAGATGATTTACATGAGATAGCCCTCTGAAGAATTAGTTGGTTTTTATAAATCGACATGTTTTCTGTATTAGCAACTTACACTGTGATGCTGGAGGCTGTAGTTGATATCCAGTTAATTGACACCACCCTACAGGATAGAGGTCAGGGGACTCACAGTCTACCCACTGATCATACTCTTCTTCCCATCCATCAAAATGTATCCTCAAGAGGCGATGAATAATTCGAGTAACTGTGGCTACACATATTAAACGTGGCTCCATGAGATCTACAGCTTCTAATTTCATTCCTACACGAAATCCGTGATTTGGAACATCCTGACACAGAGAAACAAAGTATAAAGACTGATGCTCAGGAGAGTGCAGTCTACTACCACCAGGACAGCAGATGATACAGCTAAAACATTTCCCAAAGTTCCCAAGTCTTTAGTTTTGCCACTATATGGTAACAGGGAGGCATTTAAGAATTAGTCAAGGGGGCTGGAGAGATGGCTCAGCCGTTAAAGGCTAGGCTCACAACCCAAAATATAAGAATTAGTCAGGGAAAGTATTTATCTTCATTTCTTTCTGGTTAAAGATCAAATAATTAGGGCTGACAAAATGGTTCAGCATGCAAAGATGCAAGCCTGGTGACCTGAATTTGACCCCAGAATCCTGACTCGAATTTGCCCTTTGACCTCTACACATCAGTCTTGGCACAAAGAACCCCCTTATATCTTTTCCCAAAGAAAATACTTATTGTTTTTGTTAATCTTCACTAAGAAATTCTAATCCAAGGCAAGAACTTTGTCTCAAGAATCACTTCCATTCTTATGTTAAGATCATGTCACCATTCAAATTTACCTTATTAAATAGTTTTACTGGTGCTGCACTGGAGCCCGTTTCCCTGAGGTAGTCAAACCATTTAAAAGGAAGTTTTGTGTAACCTAAAAAATACAACTGGTTTAGGCAACAGTTCATTTAAAATTAGCATAGTCTTAAAATAACTCAGTACATGAAATCTCAGATTTTAAGTGATATAATTTCTTATTCTGTTTTAAAAATTGTATTTTTATTTTTGAAATTGGGGTCCCAAATAGCTCAGGCTAGCCTCAAACATGCTATGTAGTAGAAGGTAACCTTATTCTCCCTGCTTCTCCATCTGCAAGTATGGGATTGAAAGAAGGTACATTTCACTTGATGATACAACGAAATTCTAACTCATGTTCTAACATTACTGAGCATATTGGCTTCACAGTATGACAAGGTCTTCCTTTGCAGACACATGTGTATATTTCCTTACCCTAATGCAGAAGTGATTCTTTCTTGTTTACTACAAAGATAGACTTCTGGGTGGCATCAGAGATCTAATCCAGGGCCTCAGCATACTGGGCAAGGCGCTCCTACCACCAAGAGCTACAACCCCTGGCTAATATTCTAGGTTTTAGAACAGTCTAACACTTAATACTCCGGATTATTTTTCTTTTTGTGAAAGAAATTAGACTAGCTGAGCAAATACTTTCAACAAATCTTTGCTTTGCCTTAACCCCACTTAGAGAAAAACTCAAGGCAAAGGTACTGGTTAAACCATGAGATCTGCTAAAGACATACTTCCTTTTAAAAGATACACAGCTCGGCGTGGTCATGTATGCCTTTAATCCCAGTACTCTGGAGGCAGAGACAGAGGCCTCATTTCTGTGTAGGATAAATATCCATTTAAAAATGCTCATATGGGAGCTGGAGAGATGGCTCAATTCCCAGCACCTACAGCTCCTGTCTGTCTGTAACTATAGTTCCCGGGGATCTGATGCCCTCTTCTTGACTCCTCAGGCATCAGGCACATAGCACACATGTCGTATACAGACATACATAAAGGCAAAACACCCATATATATAAAATAATAAAAAAGTATTTAAAAAAGCTATGTGTACAGTAACATATTGAGATCACTATGTTAGAGGGTCTGTAAATACAGATACACACTGTAACATGAACAGATTCAGGAAAAACTTCTGTAATTTATTAAAATGAGCTAGAATATAAAGTTTGTGTTTTATTTTAATTAATTAGTATATTAACTTTGAGACAGGGTCTTGTTGTATAGCCCTAGACTCACTATGTAGAGCAGGCAGGTCTCCAGCTTGTGGGTGATCCTCCTGCTTTTGCTCCCAAGTACTGGGATTTTAGACATGTACCATAATGTCCAACTGAAGAGCATCCCACAGCTCTTGCATGTTTTAGTCTATGTATTCATACTCACACATATTGTGTATAAATACACACACAACAAGAAAATTAGGGCTATGTTAAATATAAGCAGATACTATACAGAAACAAAGCAAGACTAAAAACTGAGTATTTATACCGGGATGGAGTACCTCTGGGTGGAGTCAGTTCTATCATGTTAATTTCACAGAAACCCACAGGGAAAATAGAAGGAGAGGTTGCATGATAACAGAACCAGTCAGATCCATCTGCAGCTTCTGAGCCATCGATCCCAATCATCAGGAACCCATCAGCCAGCACCTTTGAAATCAAGAGAATCCCAAGTACTTGAATGTGAACACCACTATTACAAAAAAAATGGTATTTTAAATGATATCCTGAAAGAAAGGAAAATCTATTATATAAAGGCACTTTAGAAGTAAAACACTTTGTTATTGGATGTTAAATAGATTCAATAAAGAGAAACTGATATAGACTGTTAATGTGTACCAGAAACAAAGACTATACAGAAGTGATTTCAGAAAAGCAAGATTATACAGAGATGACTTCAGATGTTTGGAAAAACCAATGTCTTTGGCCAATAACTGATTGAAATACTCTCTCTCTCTCTCTCTCTCTCTCTCTCTCTCTCTCTCTCTCTCTTTGGTTTTTTGAGACAGGATTTTTCCATGTTGTTTTGGTGCCTGTCCTGGATCTTGCTCTGTAGACCAGGCTGGCCTCGAACTCAGAGATCCATCTGGTTCTGCCTCTCGAGTGCATGGCGTCATGCTGCCCAGCTGAAATACTCTTTTAATAATTTGACCCCTAGGGCCCAGTGTGTGAAATGTTTGGCTGTCAAGTCTGATGATCAGAGTTCAATTCCCAGGACTTGGTGGAAAGAGAGATCCAACTCCCTCAAGTTGATTGAAGCATGTGCACACACATGCACTAAAACCAGGCAGTAGTGGCAAAAGCAGAGAGGGAGGTGGATCTCTGTGACTTCTAGGCCAGCCTGGGCTACAGAGTGAGCTTCAGGACAGCTAAAGCTACACAGTAAACCCCGTCTTCAACAACAACAACCCCCCCCCCCCCACCAAAAACCATGTAGTGTTGAGTGACAGGATCTTAGTCCTAACATGGTAATGCTTTCTTTCTCTTCTGACTTTTTATAGCGAATAATCTTGCTAAACCTCTACCTTCTTCAAGTTTCAACCTGCCTTCTTTTACCATGCTCTTCTACGACAATTAAGGCTGCTTGGGCCCAACAAAAGGGTCCTCTTAACTCCACTTTATGCATCAGACTGCTATTAATAAGTAGCACGCCTGCCTCCTAATACTAACTAGGACTTAAATTTGAGATGCTCTCACTCCCACTTCTCAAGCCTGGAATTACAGACCTATAGAGCATCTTGTCTAGCTCCTCCCACATTAAAAAAAGTACATTTATTTATTTTTATTATATATACAGTGTTCTGCCTGCATGTATGACTGCAGGCCAGAAGACGGCACCAGATCTCATTATAGATGGTTGTGAGCCACCATGTGGTTGCTGGGGATTGAACTCAGGACCTCTCAAAGAGCAGCTAGTGCCCTTAACCTCTGAGCCATCTCTCCAATTTTTTTTTTTAAAACAAGACCAACTTCTATATCTTGCTTAATTATCACAAGATCTTTTCCAAACACATCATGGTTTATACTCTAATGTTTCCTAATTTCCATCACACTGAGAATATTTTACATCCTGCATAAGCACCAGGGGAAAAAAAGCAAAAAAGTTGAGACAGGTTCAAACACAAAAGGCGTAAGGTTATTGTTTGCAGTGAATTCAGGAGACTGCACTCTGAACTAGTTCAAGGTACAGACTATGCAGTTTCTTGTTCTCCCGTTTTTATCCTTATCTCTAGATAGTCTACTGCAAAATTCACTGACAACCTTATTTTCTCAATTCAGCGGTCTATTTTCCAGTGCTTACCTCCTCAAATAACTATTAATTATCAGTGAGACAAACTCACTATGTAGATCAGGCTGGCCTGAAACTCAGAGATTAGCCTGCCTATGCTTTCTGAATGCTGGGATTAAAAGCATTCAACCCAGACTATCATGTCCTAGTCTACTGATTAATATCCACACTTCTATTAATTCTTCTATAACTCTTTTGGTAGTTGGCTTTTCACCTCCAACCCTTACATTTCTGATTTTAGATCTTTGCTTTGTTTCAATGACCTCAGATACTATCAATTTCAGGACCAACTGGAGTTTGCCTCCCTTCCTGAGTCTTAGTATTTATTTTATCTCCATGCTGAACATGTTCACTGAGAGCTAGTCTTTGCCTCATGCCATCAGCAACTTCTTTAGTCCTTCAGAAGTAATCAATCACTTAGTTCACAACTCTTATCGCAAACATTCCAGCTCTTGTTCTTAAAAAAACTTAAAGTACTTATTAATTAAAAAAAAAAGTTATGTATATGGGTGTTTTTGCCTGTATATATATATGCCTGTGCAGCATATGTCCCTGGTGTTGATGCAGGCCAGAAAATAGCATCAGATTGCCTGGAACTAGAATTATGGCTAATCGTGAGCCACCATGTGGATGCTGGGAATCAAACTTAGGTCCTTTTGCAAGAGCAATTAGTGCTTTTAACTGTGGAACCAACTCGGAAGTCTGACATCCCCCGCCCCCCAAAACAGGGTCTGTGAAGCCCTAGCTGCCCTGTTGACATATTTTTTTGTTTGTCTGTTTGTACAGGGGACTGATCCCAAAGCCTTTCACATGTTAGGCAAACACTCTACCATTGAGCTACACATCTACAGTCCCAATTTTTTGTATTCATATTGCATGCATATCAACCACTTGCCATTTCCTAAACGTGCTGATTTAGTCTTTCTTAACTTGACTCAAACTAGAATCACCAGGAAAGAGGGAACCTCAATTGAGGAACTACCTCTATCAAACTGTCCTGTGGGCACATCAGTAGGACATTCTCTTGATTGTTACATCCCTAGGCAGGTAGGTCCCAGCTGTGTAAGAAAAGCAGCTGATGGCTAGGCATGGTAGCACACACCTTTAAGCTCTGCACTCTGGGGGTTAGAGGCAGATGGACCTCTGAGTTCCAGGCCACCCTGGTCTACAAAGAGTTTCAGGACAGCCAAGGCTGAATAGTGAGACTTCATCTTAAAAAAAAAAAAAAAAAAAAAAAAAAAAAATTGGGGGCTGGAGAGAAGGCTCAGAGGTTAAGAGCACCGACTGCTCTTCTAGAGGTCCTGAATTCAATTCCCAGCACCCACATGGTGGCCCACAACCATCTGTAATAAGATCTGGTGCCCTCTTATGTATACATAATAAATAAATAAACCTTAAAAAATAATTGTTCTTCAATCTCTGTTTCATGAAGTTCCTGCCTTGGCTTCAATGATGGCCTATATGGGTAAGCTAAAGAGACTCTTCCTCATGTTATATTGTGTAGTCTGTTATAACAGAAGCTTCCTGAAATATCCTACCTCACACCTGATTTTGAGACTTTTTTTTTTGGAGACAGTTTCTTTGTGTAGCTTTGCGCTTTTCCTGGAATTCACTCTGTAGTCCAGGATAGCCTCGAACTCTCAGACATCTGCCTGCCTCTGCCTCCCAAGTGCTGGGATTAAAGGCATGTGCTACCCCCTCCTGGCTCTGAGATTATTTCTTACCTCATTCTTCAGCATGTAAGTATCAAATAAAACTATATTTGGATTGTTCTATTAGACAACAAGCAGATCCATCTCATTAGTATGTAAATTTGATTTTGTCTTTAATAAACAGCGAAATTATACATATACCAAAGAATTGTTTTACAATAAATTTGTGATACCTGTAGGTGTTTGATTTGTACAAGTATTTCAAACACCTGTATGCCATGGGTTGCACTAAAGTTCTGGGTGAAAAGGGATTGTGAAATCCTGATCTTGACACATTAGAAAGTTTTAGTAACTTTCTTCCCAATGAAGATCCAGACATACATATCTTTTTTTTTTTTTTTTTTTTCTTTCTTCAAAATACATCTGCTTGAGGCTCCCTCATGATTTTAAACCGGGTTCTTCTGACTGAATTTCTCCAATTTAGAACAAATTCTCTCTTACCTTCCTAATGGTTGCAACACATATTGTAGAAAGATTTAATGGGTCTATAGCCTCCAATTTCATTCCTTCTTTGAACCATTCTCCACTCTGGTCTACTTCTTTTACCTACAGAAAGCATATACACTATTATACATGTCCTTTAGAATTATTTACTTAGTGTGCTGAGTAGGGTATCTCTCTTGTCTGCTGCACTGTGTACTGCAGGCTGTATGACCTGTAAGCTTCTGGGCGGATTTTCCCATCTGCACCTCCCATTTTGCTGTAGGGAGCTTGGATTACACATGCACTCCATGGTATCTGCACCAGGCTTTTTACAGATGTTCAGAGCATCAGGATGTGCAATAGAACCTGAACCTGCTAAGCTATCTCTTCCTGGCCCATAAATGTGCCCCTGACCCCAACTCCCTGAGACAGGGTCATTCTTTGTAGCACAGGCTGGCATGAAACTTGTGGTAATTCTTTTTCTTCAGCACCCTAAATGTTTTCATTTTAATAATGAAAATATTTCTGGCCAGGTGATGGTGGTACATGCCTTTAATCCCAGCACTCAGGAGGCAGAGGCAAGTGGATCTTTGAGTTCAAAACCAGCCTGATCTACACAGCAAGTTCCAGGACAGCCAAGGCCACACAGAGAAACCCTGTCTTGAAACACACACATACAAAATTTCCAACCTGAAAACATTTACCAGATGCCTTTCCTATGTACCTAATGTTGTAACTCCCTTTGTTTAGGGAACAGAAAGAATTTATACAGGTACACATAATTTAGGAATGAGCACAATAAGAACTTGTGACATCTGGGCTGGAGAGATGGCTCAGAGGTTAAGAGCACTGACTGCTCTTGCAGAGGTCCTGAGTTCAATTCCCAGCACCCACATGGTGGCTCACAACCATCTGTAATGAGATCTGGTGCTGCCCTCTTCTGGCTTGCAGGAATACATGCAGGAAGAACACTGTAAACATAATAAATAAATAATAATCTTTAAAAAAAATTTTTGTGACATCTAAGGATTGCAGATTTTAATTTTTTAAGAGGGCATATGTGATACTCATAATCTTAGGAAATCCCCCACAACCCTTTCAACCTGATTTAAAAATGAGGGCTCTTGTACAAACTTCTTACCTTAGCAAATAAGTGTGGTGGTGTATCAAAATGTCCATCCTGTTTCTTTGTAATATCTACAAAGAAAAGTTACATACTAATCTGTCAGCATTTGTGAGAAGATCAAAAAAACCCATGCTTCCTTGAAGGGTTCAAACTCACAAGGTATGTAATACTGTAAAACATGGCAAAAACAAAAAAACCATGTCTTCTACATTTATGATGGTGAGTAATATTAATAGCTTTTTCTATCTTCAGAGCAAATGTACACATTCTATTACATTTCAGTTAATTACAATGCTGGTAATTTCATAGTAAGGGAAGTACAACATCAGAAGTTTTTTTTTCCATTTTGGTGTGGTTCTGGAGATTGAACAGAGCACCTCATATATGCCCAATATTACCACTTCCTTTTTTTTTTTTTTTTTTTTTTTTTTCAAGACAGGGTTTCTATGTGTAGCTTTGGGGCCTTTCCTGGAACCTACTCTGTAGCCCAGACTGGCCTTGAATTCACAGAGATCTGCCTGCCTCTGCCTCCTGAGTGCTGGGATTAAAGGTGTGTGCCACCACCCAGCTGCCAAATATTCTTAACACTGATCTCCCCAGCTGTTTCCGAGGCAAGGGCTCACTAAGCTGCTGAGGTTGTCCTTGAACTAGTGATGATCATGCCTGACACTCCTGCAATAGCCTGCACTGGTAGGTATTTCTAGAAGAATATTTTTGTGTGTTTAGTATCATGTCTAATTAAACTTAATCTTGTCATTTAGATGACAATTAAGTGGAAATGAGATCCTTTTACATTGTTTAAATGATTTGGACAAGAAAAGAAAGAGATAATTGTAGTTGTGAGGAAAAACAGACTTAAATTTTTCTTTTCTTTTTTTGGTGCTAGAAATTAAACCCATGGCTTCATGCATGAAATGTTGTTATTTTGAATGGATAGGAAGAGGAAGGGACACAGAGCACTCACTAGTACCGTAATTACAGTAGAACAGTCAAACTAGAACTCTACCTTTGATCTAAGCTTTGTAGAAACAACCAAGTAGTTTATTCAACCTCACTGATACTTTTTCAAGTTTTGTGACAGTTGCTTACCAGATCTTTTGAATCGATGGCCTATGCTTCGAGACCATCCAATATGGTGGATTAAGGGGCTGTGCATGTGGCACCAGAAGTCGTCCGTTCTGTCTTCACTCTCTTCATACACTAACCTCAGTCTTCCTCCAATCACACTTTCCACCACCGCTACTCTTGTCCGACATAAGTGCCTCTTGTCAACTACTTCTACTCTCATGCAAGGTTTGAACGGGTACTGCATGCTCTCTGAAACCTTCCAACAAAAGCAGAAAACAATCCCATCTGAGACTCATGACAAAGGAATACAATTAGTTTCAATATTGCCCTGTCAATATTAAATAAATATATATATTTTCCTTTTTTGGAGACAGGGTCTCACTAGCCCTGGCTGTCTTGGAACCTGCTATGCAGACAAGGCTGACCTTGAACTCATGGAGATTCACCAGCCTCTACCTCCCAAGTACAGGGATTACACATGCATACCACCATGCCAGGCTCTTGTTTTGTTTTGGGAACAGGGTTTCACTTTTTAGCCTAGAAGTTAACTTTAAACTTCTGGCCATCTTTCTGCCTCTGTCTCTAGAGTACTGAGATTATGAGTATGAGTCATCCTTTCTGAACATATAGTTTGATATTGAATGGTTCAGAAATTATAATTCCTTAAAAATTCTTCTATGTAATTCTTTTAAAAGAGCTCTTCAATTCATAAAGACCCTATTTTTACCTTTTGTGAGAAATCAGGAGGAAGCGTTTTGGCACCAGTAAGTCTTTTTACTAGAAAAGCTTTCCAGTTTGTGTATTTGTGTTGAACAGCTAAAACAAAAGAAATAACTAGTTATCCTTTAGCAAATAGAACTGTTTTACAAAGTAATTAAAACAAAACAAGGTTAACGGGCGGTTAGCTCAGTGGTAGAGTGCTTGCCTACCAAGCACAAGGCCCTGGGTTTGATCCTTAGCTCAAAAACAAAAACAAAACAAAACAAAAAAACCAAAAACAAGGTTAACAAGTTTCTCTGGAAATCTTGAGTATGAATAAGGTACTGAAAAGTAGCAAGAATGGAGAAAGTATGTATGTTTTGCTAACATAAAAACTATTTGACATAAAATTTTGATTTCTACCCCACTTTAGGGTATTGTGTGTAAGACACTGTTAAGACACACACTGAAAATGAGCATGGGGCTGGGGCATTGGCCACTGGCTTGGAGCACTTGTTGCTGTTGCTCTCATGCTGTTCTTATGGAAGACTGGGGTTTGATTCCCAGCACCCACAAGGTGGCTCACAACTGCCTAGTACCACAGCTCTGGAGGCTCCAATGCCCTCAGTGGGGTCAGGCATGTATGAATACATACATACATACATGCAGGCAAAATATTCATACCTCTAAAACCAATGAGTGTCAAGTTTAAAATAAAATAAAATGGCCATGAGGCTACTACTCACTTCTAGGAGGAACAAGAGGTTTCCCACTGGCTGCACACCAACCAACTGGATGAATATCAGACCCACATATATTGCACCAGAAGTCCAGAGAAGAATCATTTTCAAATCCTTCATATCTCAAAAGGGCATTGTAACCTAAAACCCACAAAATGATCATTACATAGTAAGATAACAAAACTACAATGAATCAGCCAGCCCCCAGGTGATGGTGTCAAACTGCTTTCCCTCTGTAGCAGAACTGCCTGTCGTTATTTATAAGCAGAGGGTAGTCCCTTCCAGGGGCTCCCTCCCATGCCAAGGATTGGGGTGGACAATCTATACTTCTAAGTCCCTGGGTAATACTGATCCTGTTGGACAAAGGTCCAACTTTGAGAATCCCTTAGTAATACAAAGACAGTTTTTCAGAGCATGGCTCAAATTCTCAGAAGGGGGAACACCTCAGTGAAAACAAATGGTGAGATAGCTTCATGAGAATGTGTAGTTTTCTTTTTCTTTTGAGATAGGATCTCATGTAGAAGAAGCTGGCATCAAATTGAGTACAAGGCTGGAGACAACCTTCTGCTCCTCCCTCTACCTCCCAAGTGCTAGAATGTTAAGTGTGATCAATGTCTGAAACAGTTCTTAAAGTTTTCTTTTTGGGTTGTGTGCAAGTCAGAGGACAATCTCAGGTGTTAGTCCTCCCCTTCTACCCTGTTTGAGATAGGGTCTTTTTATTGTCTGCCACGGTGTATGCCAGGCTAGCTGGGCCATAAATTTTTGGGGGATTTTCTTGCCTTCTCTGAGGCTTACTACCAAAATAGCAAAGTGACTCAGAAGATATATGAGGCAAACAGAAAACACAGAAATATAAAACCAATATCAGTAATTAGGAATAATTCTGATAATAAATGTGCTGATCTTTTGAACTATTTACATGCAGGTGTCTCAAACATCTGGGATATAAATGCTGTCATGAATTATAGCACAGCAAACAACAGAAGCATTTAAAGAATGCTTATGTAGACAAATGTCTTAAGGAAAAGACCTAGGATGGGAGTGGATAGGAGAAAACATAGAGCCTGGACTCTTGCCACAGTGATCAAAGACATGGATGAGATTAAAAAAAAAAACCTCCAATGAAAGAGAACAGCTTCATGTTAACAGATCATTTATATTGGGGAAGCTATTAAAAAAACAAACAAACAAAAAAACTGTCTAGCACTTCAGGGTGAAGCTGCAAACTGACTACCTTAAAGAATAAAGATGCTACTGATGATTCTTGAAGAGGAAAGTGTAATCAGAATTATTTTCAGGGGGTAGAGATGCAGCTTACTGCCAGACCTTGCCTAGCAGGACACAAGGTCTTGAATTTACCCCCTCACTCCTTCAGAACATTCGTCTTTTTCTGAGACAAGGTCTTTCTGTTACATAGGCTTGGCTGATCTGGAACACCTCCATAGACCAGGCTGGCCTCAAACTAAGAGATCCACCTGCCTCTACCTCCCCAGTGCTGGCCATCACACCTGGCACCAAGCCCACTTTTAGGTAATGCTATAGGCAGTATAGCAAAGCAATATTCAGAGTGTTACAGGGAGACAAGCTGGAGATCAAGGTCACCCTGCTGCTGATGTTTTGTTGTTGTTGTACTTTTGAGACAAGGTTTCTCTGTGTAACAGTGCTGGCTGTTCTGGAACTCACTTTGTAGACCAGAACACAAACTCACAGACATCTGCCTGTCCCTGCCTCCCAAGTGCTGGAGTGCTGGGATTAAAGGTGTGCACCACCACCGCCTGGAAGATTTTTTTTTTTACAATAGCTAGAAAGAACAATATTTCCTTCAAATAAAGATGTGATATTTTTCTGATACTGAAATTTCACAAATGAAATTCTATAGTTATATCCAATTGTTTATATCTTGCTACAGTTGTTCACATGCTAAAGTGGGGGAAATGGTAGTGTAATAGACTGCAAACCCTACAAATCCAAAAATGCTTATTGTCTAGCTATTTATTAAAAAAAAAAATCTGCCAACTCCTACTACACATATATTATTTATTTGGTAATACCCGCAAAATTTATACTCTTTTTAATTTAACAAGTTTGTGTCCCTGGCATTTTCTAGTAAGTCATCATGTATGCTTTTCACCTGCTAATTTTATAATTCCAGCAATCCAGAAGACTTTGGTAGGTAGACTGCAGTCTGTATTGGGAACTTCTATTCTTACATTTTCTGAGATATCACCCCAGCAGGTCCCCATAGGTGCCTGTCATACAAAAATTATTAAATTATTATCTTAGTAACACAATCACGAAATACCATTAAAAATTAGTATCATCAATAATGGAATAATCAAATAAAAATATCATTTTAATCCATTCATATTTTCTTATTCCTTGTTGTAAAGAATTCTACTTGGAGAAAGCCAGAATAAGGAACAAATTCAATACAGAAGACAGAATCTGCACCTATTAGATTCACACTGACTTCAAAATTCAAGCCCAAATGTGACATTTAAGTAATAATTATTCTAAACCCCAAATTACAAACTTGGCTAACATCATAAAATCAAGGTGACTTGAGGAATTTAGTGTTTTTAATGCGTACTGAGTGAAAATATTTTAACCCTTACTTTTTAAAGATCTTGACCAAGAGTAGGAAAAAAATTAATTACAATTAACAGGTTTCAATGTGATCTGGACAAATAAAACAAGCATCTGTATTTCAAACATAAGTTAAATCCACAGAATGTAAATACAGTCTATTCAGACGGACAGGAAAAAGCAGTGGGAAAATCATTAAGGGGGAAGTTGAAGGGATTTGGGAAACGAGGCCTGCAGTAAATCGTTAAATAACTTATTATCTCAAAGTTTCTCATGCAACAATTACTATGAAAAGAAAACTTCCAATGTTGGAGCTGTTGATCATTGGTCTCCATACTACTAACTGAGAAAACTACCTAAGAGTATAACAATCACACTCCCCAAAAGGTAACGTTCCCTTTCCTGAGTCCCTAAACTGCATAAAGCCTAAGTACTTGAGTTTATAATTATTCATTAGTATTGATAATTCTAATCTCTGTGGCCCTGGATAATCAGGTTTCCATGAAATGTAGAACACTGGACATAAATAAAAGGATAAGGTGAGGTTCCAGAAGACCTAATAATATGAATAAATCAGGTGAAAACAAAACAGCCTCAAAACTAAAAGATAAGCAAGCATAGACATGAACTAGCAATATGGACATTGGAAAATGTATTTATTCCACGGAAGGAATGCCCCTTATACTTTGATGGTAACCCAAAATAGAGTCAGTCTAAAGCAATATTTAACTCCTGCCCTCTATAAACAGTTACAAGTTTCTAAAGGAAACAGAATGTCAAATAATAGTGAACTAAGATCTAGAAACCAAAGACAAAATCAGTTAATGGTTAACTCTTTGAGTAGTAAGCAATGAGTATACCTTATTAACTTAGAGACATGCCCGATCTCAATTATTTGTGATTATGGGGGAAGGAACACATGTACATCTTTACAAGAGGGAAGGAAAAAACAAAACTATCCCCTCTCCTTTTGACACAGGGTTTTGCTATGTAGCTCAAGTTGGCCTGGAATTTGCCATTATACCACATTGGCCTCCACTTTGCAATGCTCCTGCCACAGCCCTCCCCCCAACCAAGTGCTAGGGTTATAGGTGTGTGTGCCACCATGCCTGGTTTTCCTTTTTAAACAGGAAGACTGGACCCTCAGGTTCTGCTACCTCCCCCTACATCATTCTAGACTGTAGGGCCATCCCTATTGCCAGCAGATATGATCAGAAAAGGAGAGGCTAGAAGGAAGATGTATAGCACAAACTAAGCTAACATATATAAATACAAAGACCATATACTCATTTTTGTAAGGCTTAGACCAGAGAAGATAGGTGCAGGTAACTGCATGCACAAAGCTGCATGAAACTCAAGGAGGGAAGCTACTCTTTGCTTGACTGCCAAATCTGTTAATTTTTTTTTTTTTTTTTTTTTTTAATTGAGAAGAGCTGTGGTTATACGGAGAAGCTACAGGTTAGGTGGGCACAATGCTAAATGAAATTTGCATACAGGACTCCTTTCTGAGCTAGACTTGACAATCTGTTGTGCTGATTTTTTTTTTAAAGCTTCAGTATTATCTTTGAAGAAAATTCTTTTTAGTGCTATTTATTAAAGAAGTATCAATATTTACTTTAAAAAAAAAAGGCAATGCTCACTTGAGTGGGAGATCTTTGGTTTGGTCCCTATAGTCTGGATTGGTATAGGAGAAAGTAGCAGAAAGTGACATTTGTTCTTGCCTGTAAGGTTGTGGTTCTGCTAGGCCCTCTTAAACCAATCCATATGGTTCACTCTATGAAAAAAAATAAACAAACATCAACAAGATAGAGCACTACAGTTATAACAAAGTATGTGCTCGATGTGTTGAAATGATAGTGATTTCATAGATAAATCTGCCCTTTTTTTTTTTTTTGAAAAAAAAAAAAAAAAAAAAAATCTTTTAAGTGTGGAAGACAGAATGACCCAGGGCTTGACAGCCATCTTCATTCAAGTCATCTGTCTTCTCCTGCTGGCAGGAGGGATACCTCTGAAGTCTGGATTGGTATAGCATGAACTAGCAGAACCATCATTTACAGGTAACAACAAATTTACCTTCCAGACTCAGGATGCGAGGTCTACCTCAGGCTCCTCCCAAACAAGGAAGATCTGCTCCACCACTTCCTGCTCCAGGGCCACTCGTGAGAGCTATCTGGGAGCGACTCTCCTTCCCTGCAAAGTAAGCTGTCATCAGGTCCTGTAGAGATGGCCAAATCCAAATGCTGAGGGGTCCCCAACACAAATGTATGATAACCTATCTATCTGAAGAAAAATAACCTGGCAGGAAGTCTTATTTCCTTCACTTTGAGAATATTCACAGCTAGTCCAATAGCCCAGATGACTGGTATCCAGACTCTAAAGGCACACACGATGCACACAGAAATAACAATTTCCTTCTACAGCACTGCTAACCTCCAACTTTTGATAACCACAGAGTATAAATGGGCAGAGGTTAGACCTGAAGCTGCAGGTAGGAAATCAAGAAAGAATTTATCCCCATGATAAAGCAAAATTCACCATTACTACATCTCTGAACAAAAAAGTACTTGATTACTAAAGTGCACCTATTAGAAAAAGATGAAATAATGTTTGGTCAAAATAGACAAGGAAAGAAGTCAGGCACAGTGCTGCCCATCTGTAATCACAGCACGTGGGAGGCTGAGGCAGGAACTTTTTGAGTCTGAAGCTAGCTTGGGATACATAGCAAGGCCCTATCTCAACTTCTGCCCTTACCCAAACAAAACAAAATAAAAACTCCAACCTGTTCTCTCCAGAAATCATACTCACCTTTTAATCTGATACCAGAAGCTATTTGGGGTGGTGTGGGGGTGAGAGTAGCATAGAGATGGGGAGTGCAAGGAAAATACAAAAGGAAAATGCTACACATATGTTTAAAAAAGTAGAAGTCACTAATTTGAATGCTTTTTTTTTTTTGAGACAAGGTCTTACTCTGTAGCCTAGGCTGGCCTGAAGTATGCAGACCAAACTAGCCTTATATTTGCTGTGATCCTCCTGCCTCAGCTTCCCAAACAAGGAAGCCTTCTATGTGATGAGATTACAGGTATGGACCACCACACCTGGGTTTAAAACTGCCTAATTAAAATAAAACAAAAGTTTAATCATTAGGAGATACCAAAAGAAAAACAAAATCCACTCTGGGTAGAATCCAAAGTTAAGACATTCATTTAGATATACTTAGGCTTCCTTTAAATTAGCTTTTTCTGAAAACCTATGGCAGGTGATTTTTAGTGTGGGGACTCTCTGCCTTTGTAGAGAAAGCATTTTATGTTAGTGTTAGTTTAGGTGGAACACCAAGTGCCAGAAATGAACTCAAGTTTTCTTTTTTTCTTAAAGATCTACTATTTATTTAATGTATATGAACACTCTATCTGCATGTATGCCTTTATGCCAGAAGAGGGCACCAGATCTCATTACAGATGGTTGTGAGCCACCATGTGGTTGCTGGGAATTGAACTCAGGATCTCTGGAAGAGCAGCCAGTGCTCTTAACCTCTGTGCCATCTCTCCAGCCACAAAGATTAGAATTATTTATCTTTGTTTTATGTACATGAATGTTTTGCTTGCATAAGTGTCTGTTCCCGGTGCCTTCAGAAGCCAGAAGGGTTTGGATCCCCTGAAACTGTAGTTACAGAAGGCTGTGGGTCCCCTGAAAGAGTAACAAGTGCTCTTAACTGTTGAGCCACCTCTCCAACTCTGAGTTTTATTTTCATTAGAAATAAATTTTATACTCTAAGATGACACATGGCATTCTCGTTCTGTAAGTCAAGGGCAGAGGGGGAGACAACCTAAAAGGTAATTTTAGTTGAATAATATTCCTAATAAACATGTATTTGAGAAAACATATCATGAATTTTACTACAAAGGCCTTCTGTTTTTCTTCTTTTTTAAAATTTTATTTTCTGTGGATTAGTGTCTTGTCTGCATTCATGTATGTGTAAGGGTGTTGGATCCCTTGGAACTGCAGTTACACTGTTGTGAGCTGCCATGTGGTTGCTGGGAATTGAACTCAGGACCTCAGGAAAAGCAGCCAGTGCTCTTAACCATTGAGCCATCTCTCCATTAAAACAAAACAAGGATATTTGACACATGCTGTAAGTAAATTAATAAAAACTCATTTCTTCAAAAAACCTGCACTCAGGTCACAGAAAAAAATAACAGAAAGACTGTATTATATAAGTGATACAAGGTATACTCATGGAGGCAGAATGAAAAGGTCAAACAAACTCAGCTTTAAAGTCATAGTATAAGCTAGGTGTGGTAAACCATGTCTCTAATACCAACAAACAAGAAGAAGCTGAGGCGGGAGGACTGCCATGATTTCCAGAGTAGTCTCGTCTACAGAGATTCTGCTTTGAAAAATCAACCAATTAATAAATCATCCCTTCCCACCTGCTACCACAAAACCCAGCACTGCCCCCCCCCCCCCCCAATCCCAAGTCATAGCATAGCTCAACATGATGGCATACCTTTACAATCCCTCTCAGGTGGCTGAGGCAAGAAGAATGAGTTCTAGGCCAGCCTGGGCTACGTAGTGAGAGACCTATCTCAATTCTCTGCCAACCGTCCCCCATCCAGATAAATACCTGTGAATCTGCTGAATCTACACCAGCATATCTAAATGGTATATAGTTCTATATTATTATCATGGGTTCTTGTTTGTTTCTTTAATTTTGCCTTGTGTGGCTACTACTAACTAAGAACTAAGAAAGGGCTGGAGAAGTAGCTCAGTGCATACTCCCTTTGTAGAGGACTTCAGTTTGTTTCTCCAGGTATTTTACACCCACTTGTAATTCCAGCTTCAGAGGATCTGACATCTTTGGCCTCCATGGGCATCTGTACTTATGTGCACATACTCACATGTAGACATATACATAATTAAAATAACAAAAGTAATCTGAAAAAAGAACCAAGGACTTTAAATTATGAAAATGAAATAAGTTTAAAATTATAACCCAGCTTCTCAAAATAGTAGTAAAGCTTTATTTAAGAAATGGTCTAGGTAAGCTAAAGGATTTTGAAGAAGCTGCCAGCTTTCTGACTATACATTAACGATCACATTTTCCCTCTCTTGTTTTGAGGTTTTTGATAGTCTCACACTGCTGCCAGGTTGGCCTGGAACTCACAGTGCTCTTGCCTAAGCTTCCTGACTCCTAGGAAAGCAAGTATGTGCCACTGTATCTGGTTAGTTTATGATTTAGTAAAAATTTTATTATTCAATTTAGTGATTTCCAACTCAGGATTGCCAATGTAAAGTAGACAATGACTAGAGACCAATTTGCTCTGCCAAAGCAATCAGTATAGTTTCTTGCTGTGACTGAAGTCTGAGTCAGATTTTTATTAGGTAAGAAATAATATGGGATTCAATTTTCATTGTAGACTTATCTTTCTTTCTTTGGTGACAAGGAGGTCTCATCAAATTGCCCAGGTTGGTTCCAAAGAGTCTTTGTTTATTTATTAGACAGTCATGCCATGTCACCTTGATGGCCTGGTACTGAGCACACATCTTAGGCTGGCTGCCAATACAATGGCCGCCCACTTGGTTTATCCTTCTGAGTGTTGGGATTACAAGGTGGGTACCACCAATGCTTGACTCAAGATAGATATTTTTACTTTAAATTATGTTTATGTATGTCTGTAGCTTTGTGTATGTGTATGTAGGTGCCCATGGAGGACATAGGTAGGCATCAGATCTCTGTGGAGCTGGAGTTACAGGCAGTTCTGAACCACTCAGCATGGGTAGTGGGAACAGAACTTGAGTCCTGAAAGAGCAGTGTATGAGTTTAACTGCTGAAATATCTCTCTAGTCTTACGATGTATGTTGTGGAACTTCACTTACAGAAATTTAAAGAATTTCATTCTTGAAAATATCTATTTTAAGTGCTGACAATAGGGTATTTGGACCCTTACTTGAGAAGAGGTTGGTTAAACTGGAGAATCCAGGCAGTCAGGATTCTGTTAACAAACTCATAACTCCTATTTCAACCAGAACAGCTTTGCTTCTGCATCACACGTTAGAGATGAGTATTTGTAAATTAGGTTTGAAAAAGAATCTCTAGTGGATTAGAGAGCAGACATGGGTCTCTTAAGAAGAAAACCTGTTAGAGAATGCGTTAAGTCTTAGAGGGATGGTGCTGAGACAGGGTCTTCTGCATCCAGTTATTCCTGGTAAGAGACTTCCCACAGCCCAAGCCAATAACTTCTCTTAGAGACAGGATAGAAAATGATCTCCAGGAGAAGACTAGAGAGTCGACTCTGAAGAATAAAATCGAGGTTAGCATGAGTTCTACCTCTTAAATCAAATGGCTTCACCTGAAATGTTGATCAAAGCAATAGAGCAAATTCAATGTAGGAAGACAAAGCTTTCCCTCTCTGATAAGGAGGAAGCAGTAAAGAAAGGTGAGTGGGCCGGTGGTGGTGGCACACACTTTTAATCCCAGAACTCTCGGGAGGCAGAGATAAGCGCATCTCTGTGAATTCAAGGCCAGCCTGGTCTATAGAGCAAGATTCACAGGCACCAAAACTACACAAAGAAAACACTGTCTCAAAAAAAAAAAAAAAAAAAAAAAAAAGTGAGTGGAACAGGGATGGGCTCAACCGACAGATGCTTCATTCTGAGTGAGGAAGGAAGGTGTCACATTACCCTTATTAATAAGTTAGCTGCTCCACTCTATGCCATAGAATATCCTTTACTGCTAGTCTTGAACTCACTATGTAGCTGAGGCTAGCCTTGAACTCTTGGATCTGCCTGCTTCCATCTCCAAAGTGCTAGGATTATAAGTATATGCTACCATATCCAGATCCTGAACTGAATCTTAAATTATAAAGTAGGTCCTTTAGTACTATCTCCAACCCCATTCAAACAACTCCCCTTCGTATAACCACATCTCTTAATTTAGTATTCACTTTTTCCATTCCTTTCTGGAATTGCACTTATTTCCAAGGTAGAATTATCTGTCCTATGACCATTTCAATCTTAAAATAGCAAAGTTGTAAGCAAAATCAACCAACTTAATTATTTTAAGAGATGTACTCAACTTCATTCAGTATAACTGTTCAAAGACATGGACAGGAACTAAAATACACTTTCAGGACCTTGAAATGCTATTTTTAAAATATTCTGGCTACTTATATAAAAAGGCTTGACCTAGTTTATGACATAAAACATTAAAAAGAAGATCTAAAGAAAGATGAAAGCCATTTAAAAAGAGACAACAGATAAGTGTGTCAGGAATCTGGGATGAAGACTTACTATGGAATTCTGAGCATCTTAGCACCACAGAGCAACACTGTGAGGACTGAGTTTGTGCTTTCTGCTCAGCAGTGCTAAGTACAGGATATGTGTGGCTGGGTAGGTGTCCTGCTAGTGAGTGACACTCCAGCTCTGCAGTTCTTTTTGTAGCTGTTGTACATAATGCAACCACATCAGTTACTCTGTTGTTCCCCAGTATGTTTGTATTATCAAGAGTATAGCATAAATCATCCACTCGACTCTTGGATAAGCACCGAAAAGTTGCATTTTAGGTTCTCTTACACAACATGTCACAGACAAAAAGCATTTGTACATTAAAGGAAGAAAACCAACAAATTAATGCACCGGGCTTTAATATATGTTTACACCGGAGAATTAATAAGCTAGTAACAAAGTATATGCAGTTTTGTTCACATGCTATTATTTAATAAAACCCTTAGCAAAATGCTAAGTGAGAAAAAAACTGCACTGATTTATTTTCTGTTTATGTATGCGCAGTAGACAGTATTTAAATATAAATCAATCTTGTCAGGTTAAGAAATATTAGGGCAAATTACCAAAGATAAATCAAAGTGAAATAACATATTGACACATTGTTTTTACATCAGATGCTCTGAAAACAATACCTTTCAAACTGTTTTTAATGACACAGATCACTTACTCCAGCTCACAACATTCCTGTTGCTTCTTTGGTGTGTGATTTTTACATTTGGAGGCAAAAAACAGAACTGGAGGAAAGACACCTCTTTTAGAAATTACCTGTTCAAATCGCAAAGTTCTTGGGATGTGTTAGGCTGAGCCACATGATACTGCTAGCAGCCAACCAGTTTTGTTCCAGAACTCCTACTACATATTTCATGTTTCATATAGTTTAACATGGAAACTGGCTGAGACAGTAATTTCTTTTCTTTTCTTTTCTTTTTTTTTTTTTTGGGTTGTTTGAGATAGAGTTTCTCCGTGTAGCTTTTGGTGTCTGTCCTGGATCTCGCTCTGTAGACCATGCTGGCCTCAAACTCACAGAAATCCGCCTGGCTCTGCCTCCCCAGTGCTGGAATTAAAGGCATGCGCCACTGCTGCCTGGTGAGATAGTAGTTTTTATTGTTCAAAATCACTCATATTGCAACTAAAAAACACTTTGGTGTTTTGTCTGCATGTATGTCAGAAGCCCTGGAACTGGAGTTACAGACAAGTGTGAGCTACCACGTGGGTGCTGGGAACTGAACCCGAGTCCTCTAGAAGAGCAGCTAGTGCTCTTAACTGCTGCAACTAAAAATTTTTTTTAATGTTGGCGGCAAAACACAGGGCCTTGAATGATTTATGCAATCACCTTGCCACTGAGCTACAACACTTCAGAGGCCCTCAATAAGGGCTTTTTTGTTGAGCTAACATGAAGATTTTACTTGTAATACACAAGTTATTCTTAGCTATTAGGAATAATAATAAAGGAGAAACATTTTTTATTTTATGGTATAACACAACCTTTCTAAGGATAAGATGATGAGGTGTTATGTTTCTTCAGATTTAAAGATCACACATTTCATGGTAAGGGAGAAATTCCATACTCACATGTTTGAAACAGGTGACTGGAGCTGCTATGAAGCTATTGCTGTTGATGTAGTTACCCCAGCTGAAGCCTTCCACGGAGACTGCTGAAATAAAGGAAGCTTAACTATAATTCTCCAACATTTGATTTCCAAAAAAGTGTTCATTGTTTATTTAACATTTATTGGGGAACATGTGGGGCCCAGGGACTAAATTCAGGTTTCTAAACTTTTACCTGCTGAGCTACACCTTGCGAGACTGAAAGTTGTTGTTGTTGTTGTTATTATTATTTTGTTTTTCTTTCTTTCCTTCCTTCCTTCCTTTTTTTTTTTTTTTTTTTGGTTTTTCATGACAAGGTTTCTCTGTGTAGCTTTGGAGCCTTTCCTGGAACTAACTCTGTAGCCCAGGCTGGCCTCAACTCAGCTCCACCTGCCTCTGTCTTTTGAGTGCTGGGATTAAAGGTGGGCACTACCACAAAGTTTCCTAGTCAGCTGTAGTGGCACACTCCTTTAATCCCAGCACCTGGGAGATTCTGGAGGCAGAGGCAGGCAGATCTCTTTGTTTGAGGCCAGCCTGGTCTACAGAGTGAGTTCCAGGACAGCCAGGGTTACACAGAGAGACCCTGTCTTAAAACAAACAAACAAACAAACAAACCAAAACCCAACCAACCAACCAACCAAACCAAAACCCCAAAAGAACAAACCCCAAAAAGAAAGTTTTTGGTGAAAAGTACTGAAAGCACTTGAGAGGTGATAGCAGGGGGATCAGAGTCTTCTAGGGATACACAGTAAGACCCTCTTTTCAAAACCCATCACATATCTCATCCTAACTTTTGTTTTCCAAAATAACATGAGCTTTTACTGGTTAAATACTTGCTACCAAAGTATATGAGATTTCAAGAGTTTCATGGATTTTCAGGCATTTGTATCAACTTTATTGGTGCCTAAGTTGGACATATTTCAAAGTATTTTCGATTTTTTGGTGGTGCTAGGAATTGTGCACTAGGTGAGTACTCCACCACTAAACAAGTGCCTTCCCCAGATCAGAGTCTTCTAGGGACACATAGTAAGACCCTCTTTTCAAAACCCACTCTCATCATAACTCTTGTTTTCTCATAAAGATTAAAGAACTTGACCAAATAATATTAATATAATTATGAATAAATAATTTCCTATTTCTAATTGGGGATGTCCCACTTGGATTTACAAACACACTACCACCCCCATTAGAATGTCTGTGTGTCAATTATTCCCTTCTACAATAGTTAACCAACCACTTGATACCAGGAAGCACACAGTCTTCATGTGCTAATAGAAAAACATACAGTTCAAATGCAACTCAAGGTTAAAATGCTATCACTTGAAACCAGTCACATGAATAATATTTCTCTTTTATTACACTCACCAGAATTACCTGCTTTTGTCTTTGCTTGATTTTGCAAGGTAGCTTGATATTGAGCATAGGCAGCTAATTTAGCAACTAAAGGTTGTTTCTGAAGGACTTTTGCTTTCTTTGTTGGAGGCTTACCCTGAAACAAGAAAAGTTAAGTAAATAGAATTCTTCACCCCTCCACAACTGAAATTTAACATGATTGCATACTACTCATTCTGCTTAAATATTGAGGGTTTAGAAAATTATTAAAGCAGAGGAAACATACAAGGAATTTTAACATGAGAGTTTTTTCTTTTTGTTCTGCTACAATGTAGTTATCTAATATGGGCAGCAGAGCTGGCGCAGACTAAAACAGCAATATGCGAATTAATATGTTAATAAAAATTATATCCCACAAAATGTTAAAATATAGGCTGTGGTGGATACTTGACCTCTTCTTAGAGTAGACAGAATCAGTGTTACTCACTCATGCAGCTGCGAAGCATTGCTACTGATATGGTAAGAGAAGACAACTGGATGTTCAAAGAGCAAGTGACTGAGGTTTATACCTTTAGTGCTAACGCAAAATGTCAATGACACAATGATCATGGCCAAATTCAGTGTGACAAACTGCCATCCATTTGGGTACAGACCACTGCTCAGGATAACTGTCTATCTGAAATATAGAAATACATCTAAGTGATGTATTTCCTTCATCTGAGGGATTTAAATAACTTTTCAGTGCTATGTAATGATCACAATAAGTTAAATGAGAGGAAAACTGTGACCATACAAAAGATAATTACAAAAATCAGTATTCTAATGCCTTAAGAAATTTTTAGATGGTATGGTAACAACTTAGTCAAGCAGTCAACACTCCAGGGTTCTGTAGATGCTAATATACATTTAAAAAATGATTTTCATTTCATGGATGTTTTTAAAAAGGTGAGTTATATTAGCAAACATATTTGGTTAAGGTATCAAATTGGTTACACTCAAAAGTACAAAGTAGAACTTGTCTATCAGGCACAAGGCTGGGGTTTATCACCAGCAACAAAAAATACAGGACATGATGAGGGAAAAACAAACAAACGAAGACAGAAAACACCAAAAATATATCATTTTCATCAAAATGGTGATTCTACCTTGATATTAACTCAAGGAAAGATTGAGGAGGGAGCATAAGAGAAAATGGCTATATTTTCTACATATAACAAGGTGTTTAATTGTACTTACATGAAAAAAGGTCTTTTTAATTAATTTATAAAGTTAATTTACAACTCATTTTGGACAGCCTGTCTCCATCACATAAAATACTCCAATTTATATTCTTTGTGGCTCATACATTTCCTAAAAGTGTGGCTGTAAATCACTGGCCAGTTGGACAGAGGTGGAGTGCAGTGAACCACAGTCAGATGACAGGTAAGTGAAAGCCGTGGGAAACAGGAAGAATAAGAAGGTTTCTGTACCGTTACCTGAAGTCTGGCCAGAATGCTTGCCTTCTTAGAGTTTGACGAGTAGCTTCGTGAACAAGAAACACTGCAGAAACGTTTTGTTTTAGAGTAAAAAGCGTCTCGTACACCGACCATCCCACACATCTCACACGTAGCTAATAAATAAATAAGAACATTGGTATGAAAGATCATATAGTAAAATCAAATCTCTCCACCTGTCTAGAGGTATTTAGCTAAAAATCAGCAATGAGCTTTCTTCCCTCTCTTATACAAATGATAGAGAAAAGTTATAGACAGGACCTGTATGATGCCATGGTGGTAGTGGTGGTGGGGGTATATAAAGTCCTAAAGGCTTTAAAAAGGTCAAGAGGCATGTCTGTAACCCCAACACTGAGTGTGTGGAGAGGGAGGAAGAAGGGGAGGGAGGGAGGGAGGGAGACAGAGAGCGAGAGAGAGCGAGAGAGGGAGCGCACCTGCGTGAGAGTGAGCACGCATGCTTGTTTTCAACTAATATTTTCCTAATGCTTATTATTTGGTAGGCATTTTTGTATGTACTGACACATATATATGATATATTATGAATTTCAGCTTTTAAAAGGATTATGAGCAAAAGATTAAAAGGAGTACAACATAATCGAGGATTAACAAAATTATAGCAAAAGCCTTTTAAATATTGCAAAGGTTGAAACCTAAAAGGAACAAGTCATTAGAAAAATTAAGAGGACTTTCAAATGATGTCCAGGGACACAGAAGGATGGGGCAGTCTCACAGAAGTGTGAGGCAGAAGTCAGGGCAAGAGACAACTTAGCTTCTAATGGGCACTACATAATGACCCAAAGCCCGAAAGCAAAATTACATAAATGTGTGTTATACAAACCAAAATTCAAAAAAGTCAAACAGAGCTGGGCTTGGCTATGAAAGCAGGCCAAGTCAGATGGGTTGAGAGTTCAAGGTCTGCCTAGGCTATAGAGCGAATTCAAGGCCAGTGTGGGTACCTAAGTAAAATCCTGTCTCAGTAAAAAGTGGGCTGGGATGTAGCTCAGTGGCAGAGCACTAGCATGCATGAGGTCTAGGTTTAATCCTTAGTACTACCTAAGAGAGAGAGAAAACAAAACAAAAAACCCATAGGTTAGCATTCCACCCAAATGGTTAAACTGAAGACACCTGTAGCATAACCAGCACTTACAAATCCACGAGAAATGGAAACACGACAGAACACCAAAACTACAAGACAATGGTAATATACGGTGTCCCATTTGAGACAAAAAATGGTTCTATACAAATTCTAGATCATTAAGTCTGCCACAGTAGAGCACTGTTTTGATCCTAGCATTTGGGAGGCAAAAGCAGGCCCTGTCTCCACAGTGAGTTCTATGCCAGCCTGGTCAACACCCCGTCTCCCAACAAAACCAAACTAAGTGGACAATGAATCCTAGTCAAGAATTATACAACATCAAACTACAATGTTCTTTTGTGATAAGATTTCCACACTGGTAGGGCATCACCAAACTACAGGAAGAATAATTAACAATAGGAATTAAGGTTTTTTTTTTTTTTTGAGACAAGGTCTCACTGTGTAGTCCTGGTTGGCTTGGAATTCACTGTGTAGTCTAGGCTGGCCTTAAACTCAGAGCTCTGCTTGCCTCTGCTTTCTAGGTGCTAGAATTAAAGTTGTGTACCACCACACCAAGTTCAATATCTCTGACAAAAGTTTTCATATAGCTTTGTCAACCATGACTGAGAAATGACAGTTGGAGTAGACAACACCTAGGAAATCCTTCTTATCTGGTTTGTGGTGCTAGATTTAACATAGTCTCTTTCCATGCAAGGAAAGAACTCTACCCTGAGCCACACATCTAGCTTTCCCTAGGTACATGTTTTTTTGAGACAACGTCCAGTCTTGACTGTCCTGGGACTTGCAATGTAGACCAGGCTTGGCCTCGACCTCAGAGAGATCCTACTGCCTTTGTCTCCAGAGTGCTAAGATTAAAGGAGTGCACCATTACCCCTGGTCCTAGGTACATTTTAATTGACTGGGCAATCTTTTTGTTCTGTTTTGTTCCTCAGACAAAGGTCTCATATAATGTAGGCCAGGCTGGCCTCAAACTCTCAATCTGCCTGCTGCAGCCTCTCAAATGATGGGATTCTTGGATGAATCACCACAGATGACCCTGTGAGTTTTGGAAAATGAAGTTCCGTGACAGTGTATGCATTATGCATGCGTGTGTACACGTGCCTGCCTGATGCCTGAGTACGTGTGGAAGCCTGGAGTCAACTTCAGCTGTTGTTCCTTAGATGCCATCTACCTTGTTTTCTGCAGACATTCTGGCTCACAGTTTGCCAAGAATGTGAGGCTGACTTGCCAGGGAGCTCCAGGGATTCATCTGCCTCTACCACCCTAGTGCTGGCTGGGAGTATGAGTAGACCCTATCATACTTGGCTTTTTACACGTTACCTGGTGATCAAACACAGGTCCTGAGGCTTACATAGCATGGACTTTACTGACTGAGCTATTGCCTCAAACACTGAAGTTGATTTTTATAAAGTATTTGTTTCTGGGATAGCTTCCCTGTATAGTCCACGCTGGATCTTTCTGCTTTTTAGTCTCTTCAAGTGTTGCCACTACAGCCACTCTTAGCTAAGTACAACTTTTTATATGGTTTGCAGAACTCTGTACCAGGCTCTACCGCATTCAGTTTCTTAGTTAAAAGACAGTAGGATGCACAAAATAGGATTATCACATCTGTAAATGATACACAGCTGAAATATAAGATGACAGTGTTCAACGCTAGATGACAGAACTAAAAAAATTTCTATGATCAAAGATTAGTAAGAAAGAGGCTTCTAAAAGAGATTTAAAGCCCCTAAATTGGTGTAGGTTGGTTTATATATGCCATAAAACAATAAAAGCCAGGTGGTGGTGGTGCACACCTTTAATCCCAGACTCAGGAGGCAGAGGCTGGTGGATGTCTGAGTTTGAGGCCAGCCTGGTCTACAGAGTGAGTTCCAGGGCGACACAGAGAAACCCTGTATCAAAAAACCAAAACCCAACCAAACAAAAGCAACAACGTCAAACAGTGAGCTGGCTCTGTTGGTGAAAGCACTTGCCAAGCAAGCGTGGCAAGCTTAACTGGATCTCTCACATGCACATACAGGTGGAAGAGAACTAACTATATACATAGCTGTCTTTCTGATCTCTCCTAGTGGGCTATGACATGTGCACCAACATGCACACCTCCACCTTTCAACCCCACCTTCCAATTTAAAAAAGAGGAAAAACAAAATGCCAGAAGAAATATCTATTATCTTAAGTTCAGTATTATTCTAGAAAAAGCCAGTGACTTAACTGCAGTGTCCTGAAGAAGACAGCAAGGCTGAAATATCTTTTGGCCCCAGTATAACCAGCCATTTGCTAGAAGTGTTTTGAGGATGGGGTGCTTTCAGTGGAACTGATAAGAGCTGTTCCTATTAGCAAATAATCTGAATATTACCAGGAAAAAGTGGCCAGGATATTGATGAGTGGAATTTCTCTGACATTAAAAGAAATGGAGGAAATGATTATGGTTATTTGATAGGCCCCAGAAATACACCAAAGTAAGTGGTCTAGTGTGGAGAGATGTCATTATAAAAAGACTAGAAATATTCTGGCAGCTTGATTAAAAAAAAAAAAAAAAAAAAAGGGTCACTTTACACAAGCACACACGGTTTTTTATTTGTGGTCCCAAGGATGGAACCTAGGGCATTGTGCATGCTAGGGAATCATTACCTCTTGGCCCCTAGTTTATCCTTAAAAGTAAAATTAAACCCAAATGAAAAAAGTCAAAATAGGGTAATTCTAGTTCAATATAAAGCATATTCTAGTGCTGAGAACCACTAAAAAAGAGAGCACTTTCTGTGTAAGACAGGCGGCACCTTATTATTGGAGGTGACAACTTATGTGCAGGGCTTGGCGGGGCAAGTGAGGCAGGAATGCTGTATCAAGTTCCAGGACAGTCTGTGAGTCACAGCAACCTCTTCCTAAAACCAACCAACCAGCCCTCAAAATCTTGACGAATTGTCACAAAGAAGCCCTATCTCAGTGTTTTTAAAGCTCTAACATCTTTCCCACTTTCAGCTCTATAGGAGGGATAGTCATTAACTGAATTACGCTTTTACTTTACTTGCTTCCCACTAGAAGGTAGGATGGCAGAGATAAACACTGTGATCTTATCTGGAACTCTTGAGTTTCAGACTCCGTATCTTCAAACAATCCTTTAAAAGTTCTAAAGGAGAGGCCAGGCATGGTGACATTGTTTATAATTCCAGCAAAGACAGGATGATTCTGGGTTTTTGCCCAGTCTGGGCTCTACAGCAAGACACTGTCTAAAAATAAAGTCAAATAACCAAACCAACCTAACAAAAACGTCAAATGAAAACACACCCTCAAACCAAGTCATGCAACAGGTCAAAGTGTAGACACTCACCCATGCCAGATTTACCATCTGGGTATGTGTAGACTTGTCCATTGTTCTTGATAAGTGGGAGATTGGAAGGTAAAGGAGCAACCTCTTCTTCACTCTCCTCGGAGCTGGAGCTGCTGCTTGTGTCCTCACTGCAGCTCTCATAGCCGTCAAACATCCCGGACGAGTCTTCGTTTTCTTTCGGGTTGTGAAGAATGTTCTGTCTTTGTAGAAGAAACCAGTAACATATGACACAGTGCTCACGAGCCCCTCACACAAATTCTGCTAATGAAATCTAGTGCGGAGAACAGATAATTCTTGTTTATTTATTGGGGTAAGGTCTCTTTGTTACAGCTCAGGTCGGCCTCAAACTCATGTGATCCCCCAACTTCCGTCTCCCAAGCTACAGGCTAGCAGATGACATTATTTGATAATGAAATACTAAACACTATGGCAAAATGCACTTCTTTGCTATGTGACACAGACTATGTGCTCACTAACTAGTAAATTTAATGATGACAGAACTGAGACTGATGTAATGATTTGTCTATTTAATGAGGCATGTCTTTCCTCCCCTCTAAAAATTTACATCACATCTTTTATTTTAAAAAAGAGATATAGCTGAGTGGTTGTGGTGCATGTTTTTAATCCCAGCAGAGAAGCAGAAGCAGGTGGATCTCTGTGAACTCTAGGACAACTAGGGCTGTTACACAGAGAAATCTTGTCCCGAAAAACAAAAGTATAAAAGAGAGATACATGCATTATTTCTTTTCTTTTTTGGTTTTTCGAGAGGGTTTCTCTGTGTAGCCCTGACTGTCCTGGAACTTGCTTTGTAGACCAGGCTGGCCTCAAACTCAGAGATCCACCTGCCTCTGCCTTTTGAGTGCTGGGATTAAAGGTGTGCACCACCATCGCCCAGCTTCAAACATTATTTCTTAATTTGCCTTTTATTTCTAAAGTTCTGTGTTTCTTTAAAAAAATCATTTACGAAAAACGCACGTGGGTGTTTTGTCTGCATGTATATCTGTGCACCAATTGTGTGCCTGGTACCCATAAAGGCCAGAAGAGGTTGTTAGATCCCTGGAACTGGAGTTACAGAGTTGTGAGCTGCCACGTGGGTGATGGAACGAACCTGTGTACTCTACGAGAGCGTCAACCACTGAACCATCTTTCCAGCCCTCTTTCTTAATTTGAGACAAAGTTTCTTGTTAAGGCTGGCCTCAATCCTCCTGACAGTCTGAGTGGCTGAGATTACACAGGTGTGTCTTCAGTGCCCAATTTAGTACCTCAGATCACATAATGTTATACCCTCAAAAATACTGACTTAGGAGCTTCCCTTGGAAAAATTTGCATGCACCAATAATGTTACTACAACTCCCAGCCCCTTTACTCTTCTATTGTTCTGAGCAACTTTTGGATAGTTTCACAAATTAAATCTATATTCAAAGAGTCAAAACTCGATACTATTGGAATATTTAAAAAGAAGAAATCAGACTCTAAAGGCAATTCCAAAAGAAAAGTTTTGTTGCCGGGCGGTGGTGGTGCATGCCTTTAATCCCAGCACTCGGGAGGCAGAGGCAGGCGGATCTTTGTGAGTTTGAGGCCAGCCTGGTCTACCAAGCGAGATCCACGTGTGCCTTGGCATGTGCACACTGGTGTTATTGGTGTTATGCACACACACACACACACACACACACACACACACACACAGAACAATAATAAAAGATTCCACATAGCCTTTAAACCTAGCACTAGCAGATATATGAGTTTGAGGTCAGCCTGAGTTCCAGGACAGCCAGGGTTACAGAGAGACCCTGTCTCAAATAAAGAACGACAAAAACAAAACAACGCCCTCAAACAAAAATCACCCCTTGCAAAAGTCCCCCAAAGAGAAAATTACTCCCCCAAATAAAGACTCCCAAAGGTTTCCATATATGCTTTCCTGTACTACACAGCTAATTCATTTAGTAAGAAATACACATCAACTCAAGATAGCTTATTCTAACAGAAAGTATTACCTTGAAGTTTCAAGGGATTATGATTCCAAATGGCAGAGTTTTAATAATTATAGGCTATTAAAATTTTTAAAAAGAGTTCATGCCAGACATGGTGGCATATACCTTGTTCTAGTTTGCCTTCTGTTGCTGTGATAAATACTATGACTAAAAGCAACTTGGAGAGGAGGGGTTTACTTCACTTTACATTTGCAGTTAACAGCCCATCACTGAGAAATGAGGGTAGGAACTCAAAGTTAGAATGGAAGCAGAAGTGATGGAGGAACACTCCTTACTGGCCTGATCCACTAGCTTTCTCCCCACTCCTGCAATGGGCTGGGCCCTCCTGTATTAATTAGTGATTAAAATAATGCCATCAGGCCAGTCTGACTACAGCAATTCTTCAATTGAGGTTTCTTCTCCCAAGGTGACTCTAGGCCTGCCAAGTTGACAATAAAAGCTACCCAGCACACATCTGTAATCCCAACACTGCAGGCTGAGGCAGGAAGATCCCAAGTTCAAGGTTAGCATCTGCTACATAAAGTACCATGATCATTAAGGATTTTTTTGTGCTTTTAAGGTCTTTTAGAGCCTTTAATATGCTTTGGACATTATTAAAAAGGAATATATAGTATGCAGTATCTTTCTAATTTATCCTGAAGGGCTCATGTTCTAGAGGAATGTTCTGTGATCTTTCTTATGGTTCTACTACACACAGAAAAGATGCTTATAAATCTGTGAGAGAGTAATTCCCTGGACACACCCAGGCTGTGAAATCTGGCTATGCCAACAAACATACCATATGAATATTTGACATATTTGTAACCTAAAAAAAATTTGTTTTAAATTATTTTTAGTTATTAAGTATATTGTGTGAGGGTAGGTGCCATGGAGGCCAAAAGATCTATCTACTAGTGCTGGGATTATAAGTGGTTGGGACCTGAACTTTGATCTTTTCCAAGTGTAGCAAGTGTTCTTAACTGTTGAGCCATCTCTGTAGCCCAGTATCATCATAATTCATGCCACACTTCTTGGGAAGCTATAGTCGTAGGAAGCGCTGTTCTCTTAAGTACCTTTTCATTAAGGTAGTCTACTGGTGAATTTACACATACAACATAACAGCTTTATTTTATGTAAATTACCATGTTTATTAAGAAGGCAGCTCTATTAGTCAATGAAAGAACTAATGGGAAAAAGAATCTTGACTTCATGCAAAGAGGACCTACAAAGGAGTCTTTTTTATGCATTCTAAGTGGACAGGTTTTTTTTTTTTTTTTTTTCCTTTTTCTATTTTTTGATGAGACAGGGTCTCTCTATTTAGCACTGGCAATCCTGGAACTCACTCTGTAGACCAAGCTGGCCTTGAACTCACAAAGATCCACCAGCCTCTGCCTCGCAAGTGCTGGGATTAAAGGTGTGTGCTACCATATCTATCTTTGTAAAAAATTATTTTTATTGTTATTTTGTATATATGGTATTATTTTATTATTTTTTGTCTATATGAGTGTTTTGCCTGCCTGTGTGTCTATGTACCACATGTATGCCAAGTGCCTGTGGAGTCCAGAAGAGGGCACTGGATTCCCTCTAACTGGAGTTACAGATGGCTGGATGCTGGCAATTGAACCCAGGTCCTCTGGAAGAGCAACCAGTGCTCTTAACAACTAAGCCATCTCTCCACCCACGGAATTTCTTTTCTCTTTTAAAAAATAACATAGGCCTATCCTGCTAAGTCTGAGTAATTTACTCTATTTTCTATTGTCTGAAAATTCCCCATGGCAAGAAGTAAAGTGGCAGTCTACCAGTACCTCCAAAGCTAAAATTACTGTACGTGTTATCAGGTGACAGTGATCTACAATTCAGATAGTTGGCATTTTCAGATTTGTCAAATATTACCAAAAAAAAAAAAAAACCAAGTATCAGACACGCAACCACCAACTATCAGCAGAAACAGAATGCAGGTCAGAAGAGGTTATTAAATCCCCTGAAAATGGAATTAGAGGCAGCTATAAGCCATCAAGTGGGTGCTAGTTAACTGAATCCAGTCCTCTACTAGAACAGTGCTCTTAACTCCAGAGTGGACAAGTTCAACCAGGGCCAGTGAGACAGTCACCAGGCCTGACCACCTGAAATACTCTCAGGACTGAGCAGTGGAAGGAGAGCAGCTCCTGTAGATTGTTCTCCGATTTCCACACAGGCAGAGGCATGTATCCCACGCCCTTCCCCCTAAAGAGTTCAAGACAGAGGATCCAAAATCCAATTAACAGATACATTCAAAAAAGAAACAGATGGACCAAATTGCTTAAGGCCATAATAATCCTCCTCCCTAAGGACAAAGTACCATTTCTGTACTCTGAAAGGGTATGCAAGCCCAGCCTAATCTATACCACATGAAAAGACAGGTAGAAAACTTGAAATTGAAATGCAAAAATACAATACTATCAAAAGTTATGAAATACTTGGGGATAAATGTGGCAGAAGAGACAGGAATCTTAGAAATGAGAAAATAGTGCCAACAAAATAAAGACTTACATGGAGAGGAGGATCATGTTCATGAACTAGAATTACTATCATTAAAAGGCCAATTATTTTTCTTTTGGATTTTTGAGACAAGGCAGACTTGGTAGACCAGGAACTCCTCCTGCCTCAGCCTCCTGAGTGCTGGGACTACAGGCTAAGCTCCCATGTCTTGCACTAAAATGTCGGTTCTTTCAAAACTGATTTACATATTTAACAGTTTAATCATAATCTTACCAGACTGATAGAAACTGACAACCTCATTAATTATAATGCTACAGTAATGTAGACAGTGGGATTTTGCCATGACCAGACTGAGAGATCAATAAATAGAATAATCCAGAAATAGACATAAAGTCAATGAAGACAAGATACTTTTATCCATATTCCATATTCAGCTACATGCTGGAAGTTGTTGATACACACAACATTTAAAATAAAATAATAATTTTTGGTTGTGAGCCTAGTCTTCAATGGCTGAGCCATCTCTCCAGCCCATAATAGATAGCCTAGAGGTTAAGAGCACCGACTGTCCTTCCAGAGGTCCCGAGTTCAATTCCCAGCACCCACATGATGACTCACAACCATCTGTAATGAGATCTGGAACCCTCTTTGGTATACATAATAAATAAATCTTTAAAAAAAATAAAATAAGTTAATAGAGTAAGACTAAGACAATCACAAACTGGGAGGAAATATCTGCAAATCATGTACGAATAAGGATTTGTACTTACAGAACAACAGCGACAAGCACTGAAAGTTAAGCGCTTACCCAGCATGCACAAGGCCGGGGTTTGGTCCCCACATTGCATGCAACACCGAGGTGAAGTCAGGAGGATAAGGAGGAGTTCAAGGTCATCCTGGACTAAATGAGACCCTACCTCAAGAACAAAACAAACACCCCTATCCCCAATCTCCTCAATGATTGCCCGGTGTGGTGACATTAAGCCTGTAATCCCAGCTACTTGAGAGGCCAAGACAGAGCACTCCAAGTCTGAAGACAGCTTGGGCAATTTACTAAGACTTTGCCTTACATAAAAGAATTAAAAGAAAAAAAGGACTGATAATACAGTTACATAGTAGAGCACTTGCCTAGATTGAACTAGGCCCTACCTAGCAGTGAAAAAAAACACCCAAAACAAACAAAATACAACCTAAAACATAAACAGTGTGGTGCCACTCCCAGAACTTGGATTATAGGCATCAGGAATTCAAGGAGACCCTCTGCTAAAAAATGAATTCCAGGTCAGTCAGCCTAGGGTACAAGCAACCTTATCTAAAACAAAACAAAACAAACACATTCCCAAAACAATGAAAAAAACAAACCAAAACAAAAAAACCCAAAACCCCCCAAAAAACCAAAATCACGTTAGTAACTAAAATAATCCATTTTAAAAATAAGGCAAAATACTTAACAGACATTTCAAAGATACTCAGATGGCAAATAAAGACATGAAAAGCAGCTTAATATTTTTTAGCTATTGTAAAATGTAAATTAAAACCATGAGAATGACTGGCTGGATGGCGGAAGCCGGTAATTCCAGCATTTATGCCTTTAAGCCCACTTAAGAGGCAGAGGAAGAACAGTGTTTGAGGCCAGTTTGGACTATATATAGCAAGATTCTGTGTGGAAGCAGCTGGAGATATGGCTCAGTGGTTAAAAGCACTGGCTACTCCTGAAGACGGATCTGGGTTTGATTTTTAGAACCCACCAGGTGGTTCATACCATCTGTAACTCCAGTTGTAAGGGATCTGATGCCTTTTCTGATCTTAGGCACCAAGGGTGCACATGGTGTGTGTGTGTGTGTGTGTGTGTGTGTGTGTGTGTGTGTGTGTGTGTGTACACATACACATGTAGGAGGCAAAACACACATAAATGGAACAAATTGACTTTAATTCTTGCAGAGGCAGGTGGATCTCTGAGTTTAAGGGCAGCATGGCCTACACAGCAAGTTCCAGGACAGACGGGACTATACAAAGAAACTCTGTCTTGAAAAGCCAAAAACCAAGGAAAAAAAAAATTCTCTCTCAAAAGACAGAAAATAGATGGGAATTGTTGCCCAGTTGGTAGAGTGCTTGCTTAGGAAGACTGAAGCCCTGAGTTTGTCTGATCCTCAGCAAAGCATAAACTGGGTGTTGTGTCACATGTCTGTAATCCCATCATTTGGGAGGCAAAGACATTCACTATCATCTTTAAGGATGACTCACAGACCGTCTCTTGAAGAACCACCACCACCTTCACTCCTGAGCCCCTTCAGAAATCTATACACACATATACATAATACAGAAGTATATATAGGCACATTTAAGGAAATTGTGAATCCACAGCTTTACTTCCAATCCCTAATCTACTCCCCCAAAGCCTTTTCTTTCTCTTTCCAGTCTGTATTTATTTTTCTCCCCAAGTGTCCCTAGACAAAAATCAATGTATTTATTCAAGTTCTTTACTTAGTATATGTGTGATATATGCATATGCTTTTGTGTATGTTTGTGAATATGCATTTATCAAAGGTCAACTTCTGCTGTCTTCCTCATTCCCTTTCCACCCTATTTGCTGAGATGTGATCTCTCACTGACCTAGAGCTCACTGACTTGGGTAAAGTGGCTGTCCAGAGGGCTCCAGGAATCTGCTGGCCTTTGCCTTCCTTAGATATCTACTACCATGCTTGGCTTTTTATATAGATGTGGAGATCCAAACTCAGGACTTCTTTTGCAATGCAAGCACTTTACCAATAGGGGCATCTCTCTAGCCCTTCTTTTCTTTCTTAAACCCCAAATTTCATAAATGATAATCCACACAGAACATACCACTCCTTTTCTCTTAAAAATATCTAGCTTTTGATATTTTGTTTGCTCCAAAAAATTTATGTACATGTGTTTTATATCATGGTAGGTAAACCTCTAGTGTATAATACAGTCTCAAAAGATAGAAGCTTGGATAGAAGGTATTTGTACATGCAATTTGTTATACATAGTTAAAGTCCCTTCCAAAGAAATTTTACCAGCTGTGTTTTTGTCCCAGCAGTATCTAGAATGCTAGTTTCCCGAGGTCTACCCAGGGGAATTCATTCTCATTTTTGCTAAACAGGTGGATGAAAACAATCTGTCAGGATAATCCTTTGACCAGAGTTAGAGAAAAGTCAAATAACAAAAACCACATCACCACCCCCCAGAAACAAACCAAGCAATTAGGGCACTAATTTCTAATTCACCACACACATTCTGACTGACCTGATAATTAATAATGTCTTTGGAAGTTTATTTTTGAGAACACAGGCTCTTCTATTTTTAATAGGGTTTTCTTTCCAGTTTGGAGTTTAGCTGATGTTTCTTAAGTAATGTTGTACACCGCCATAATAGTAAGTGATGTTCTGTTTACAGAATATTGCATCTAGAGACATAGGATGGCACCCAATGGCACCTCACTGGTGACATTAGTTCTGAATAGTTGGTAAAGGTCTAGTTTAGTTTTCTTATCCTTTCCCCAGGACACTAATGTGCAGATATTGTTCTGTGTAGCTCTGGCCTGGAACTTACTATGTCGACCAGGTTAGCCTTGAACTCAGAGATCTACCTGCCTCTGCCTCCTGAGTGCTGGGATTAAATGTGTGCACCACCTCACCAGCTAATATTGTTCTTTTTTTCCCCTTTTTCTTTAAAAGATTTATTTATTATGTATACAGCATATATGACTGCAGTCCAGAAGAGGACACCAGAACTCATTACAGATGGTTGTGAGCCACCATGTGGTTGCTAGGAATTGAACTCAGGACCTCTGGAAGGACAGCCAGTGCTCTTAACCTCTGAGCCATCTCTCCAGCCCCAATATTGTTCTTTATAGTAATTTAACATCTAGTTTAGAATGTGTTAATTTTTGACAAAATTTTATAATGATGATTGCAAAAATTATTTCCAATTCTATTACTTCATGAGTCAGCAGTAAGTCCTATTATTTTTACCTATCATTTTTCATTATCAATTTGAATTAACTTCTGCTCCCCCTCCATCACTGTCCTTATTCATTTTTGGTCTCAAATGAATCCTGATTTGGCTGCTAATGTCTTCTTGAACTGGTTCCCACACCCATTTGACATGCTACTTTTACTTTTTGGGTAATTCTTTACTTCCTAGCATATTAATATATCTCAGGCTTACTTTACACTGACAGAGCACTTCAGCTCTAACATTAATTTCTTTAGGGAATTCTAATCCTCTGTAGTGGTCAGTATTAAGCCAGTATCTCCTATGTCAACACAGGACAGCTTTATACTGTTTTCCCCCTTTTTGGAAACATGGTCTTCCGATATAGTCCTGGGAACTCATTATGTAGATCCTGAACTCAAAGATCTGCCTGCTTCCCTAGGGCTGGGATCAAAGGCAGTCACCATCAACCAGACCTTCATACTTTTTTGTTTATGCATCTCTGACCTTTCTCTTTTGAATTTTTAGCTAACCCTCCCCCCAAAGTTGTCTGTAGTTAGTATGGATTTATCTGCAAACTTTGGTTTTGCTTATGGAACTTTTAATAGAAAAAAATCTGATTAACCCCAGCACCCAGAAGACAGAAATAGGCAGATTTCATGAGTTCAAGGCCAGTTTGGTCTACATAATGAGTTATAGATCAGTCAAAGTTGCATAGTGAGACCCTCTCTTGGTGGGTGGTGTGATGAAATGTACCATGTTTATTTATTTTATTACTGAAGATCAAACTTAGGGTCTTGGGCATGGTGAGCAGAGTATTCTAGCAGAGTGTGCACTCACTAAGGACCAGCATTTCCTTCCATTAACCTCTGAGTCAACATCAGAAAAATCTCCCTAAATTGCAACACAAAAAAATGCATCTCTATTTTCTCCTAGTGTTTGTATAGTTTGTTTCTGTCTTTAAGTCTCTGAGCCATTTAGACTTCATTCTCATGAGTGGTGAGAAGGATCTAACACCTGTTTTTAAAGGGCTACCTAGTTGCTGTAACATCATATATTAAATCTTACCTCTTGATTTGAAATATCACTTAAAGTACTATGTATGATTCTACCATGTCCTTCTGTGCGTTTCTGAACTTCACCCAATAGTTATTTGTCACTAATGACAGGGATATGTTCTGGAAATTCCAACATAGGTCCACTCACTCCCTCAGAGTTAAGTTAGTTCAACTCGGGGCCAGCCTGCCTTTCCAACATTTAAAAAAAATTTGTTTTGTATTTTGTTTTGCTTTTTGAGACAGGGTCTCTCAGTGTAACAGCTCTTGCTGTCCTGGAACTCATTCTGTAGACCAGGCTGGCCTCGAACTCAGAGATCCTATTGTCTCTGCCTCCCAAGTGCTGGAATTAAAGGCATGTACCACCACCGCCCAGCTTCAACATTTAAAACCTTTTTATTCAGCTTTCATCATCATGGTGCCTAAGAATATGCTTCTGTCTCATTTTCCACTTAGATCATTGAGTTTCTCCATTCCTGATAACAGGCTTTCTTGAATTTGGTGTTGTTGCCTTCAATACAAGAGATTCTTAAGCTTGTAATTATAGAACAGGTAATGCATGTCTGGCGGGCTTAACGCCACCATTCATTTTTCACTTTTGTGCTCCTGAATCACTTTTAATTTTGTTTCCAGGTCTATCCTTCTTTCTTTTTCCTCCCTTGAGACAGGGTTTCTCTGTGTAGCCCGGACTGTGCTGGAATTCTCTCTGTAGACCAGGTTGTCCCTGAACTCAAGAGATCCGCCTGCCTCTGCTTCTCGAGTGCGGAGATTAAAGGAGTGTGTCACCACCGCCCGGCAGGTCCACCATTCTTCAAACAACAAAACAAGCAAACAAAAACCCCTGAGACAGGCATATAACTTCTCTGGCCTTAATCTCTGGGACCAGGTTCTTTGCTTAATATACATGTTGTTGTACTTTTTCAATTTGGCTTGATTTGGCTTACTTCGTTGGTGGACAAACTTATTATGGGGGAGGGGTGGGGAGAAAACTTCTTAGGAATATAAAATGGCACATTACAAAAGTTTCCTAAAAAGTTAAATCCATACATGCAACCCTCCCACTCCTAGGTATTTAACACACATGGGAAATAATGTATCAAAATGTCCATATAAAAACACACAGAAATGGTCTAACAGTCCCACCGCAAAGAATCTAATTAACAATTCCCAGTATGCAAAGAGTACAAAAACACAAACCTGAAACCTTTCATTAACTATCAAGCACTATCTACTATATACACTGACATGTGTTACTTTGTTAGGACTAGCAGCATAGGTTTGTTGGTACCAACATTACCAGAAACACACAGTGCTGTGTTATACTGTTTTTCAGCTATAGCTATGATATCACCAGGCAAGAGGAATTTTTCAGCAGCATATAAATCTCATGGGACTACTGTTGTACATGTAGTTAATTGACTGAAACATTGTTATGGTACACATGACCATGTTTCATCAGTCTTTCACGTGGCAAGGTTCTGCCTTTATAATTTTAGAAGCTTTCTAGGGTATTTTGATGTTTGGTAAGTCTAAACCCACCTTTGAGATCCTCAATTTTTTTTTCTTCTTTTGATTTTTCGAGACAGGGTTTCTCTGTGTTGCCCTTGCTGTCCTGGAAGTCTCTGTAGACTAGGCTGGTCTTGAACTCACCGAGATCTGCCTGCCTCTGCCTGCTAGGATTCAAGTACAAGTGGTCTTGTCCTGTAAACCCAGGCTGGTTTTGAATTACCATGTGGTTGAGGATGACCTCCTATCTTTGCCTCTGGCTAACAAGTATGTATCATGCCTAGCACAGTTCTGTCAATAACTGTATGTTTTTACAGTGCATGGACATTTATTGTTTTATAGTCTATCTTGTCTAATTATTTTAAGATAATTTTGCCATTGATTTTCTAGGGCTTTTCATATTAATCACATTACCACGAAAGAAACTTCATACTTCCAATATAGGATTAAACAAGAGATAGTGAGGACAGTTACTTGCTCTTTATCATTCTTATTAAATGTTCTCTATTCCTATAAAATGCTGGTTTTAAGATCAAGGTGCATATTTATTTGTTTTAGGCAGTGTCTCTACATAGTTGAGGTTGGCTTTGAACTCTCAATCCTCCCATGCCACCGACCACGTACTGGATTAACAAGCATGTATTCTCATGAGTCTGGCTATTTCTCTAGTATTTAGAGACTACTTCATGATTTTCTTTTTTTGGATTTATTTATTATGTATAGTGTTCTGCCTACATGCCAGAAGAGGGCGCCAGATCTCATTATAGATGGTTGTGGTTGCTGGGAATTGAACTCAGGACCTCTGGAAGAAAGGTCAGTGCTCTTAACCGCTGAGCCATCTCTCCAGCCCATGATTTTTCTATAGTCAAATGTGGTTGACACTGAATACTATGTAAGGTGCACATTTATTAAGACAAATGCTAATGAAAATCACCTATGGATCCATTCTTGTTTTTTCAATGTTTCTAATAAAAAAAGGTGTTCATAGGCCTTTGCAGGATTGATGACTTTTCTCTTTAGACCTAGTAACAGATTAAGTTACATAAATTTCCAAATATGGAAATCATCTTTGTATTTATAGGGTAAGTTCACCTAATTAAGATGCTATTTCCTTAAAAATCAGAGACCACATATTCAAGGTTTACAATCATATTCCTCATGTCTTATTTGCACTTTTCATTTCTTTGTGCTATCTTTATCAGTCTAGAAGTTATTATTACTGCATTATAAAAACAATCATGTTTTTCTTCATTTTCTATATTAATGTAGCATTGGGAATACTATTTCCCACCTTTGTATTTATTTTGTTCTTATTTGAGCTAGTAGTTGATTTTTATTGATGTGTTCAGGGTTACCAATGTTCCTCTCTTCCCTGCTCTGAAGTGCATCCCACAGATTAGGATTATGATAATTTCATTAGCACTTTTTACAGATTTACGTATGGAGAGAGCAAGATGGTTTAATGGGTCAAAGAGTTTGCAATGCAAGCCTGATGGCCTGAGGTTGACAGCTGAGTTCCGGGCAAAGGTAGTAGAGAACCGACTTCACAAAGTTGTTCCCTGACCCCATATTAGGCACACATTTGTGAATATGAATGTGCATAAACACACAAATAATTTAATTTTAAAAATTGTAATTTGTGCTGGGCGGTGGTGGCACACGCCTTTAATCTGTGAGTTTGAGGCCAGCCTGGGCTACCAAGTGAGTTCCAGGAAAGGTGCAAAGCTACACAGGGAAACTCTGTCTCAAAAAACTCAAACCAAACCAAACCAAACCAAAAGTAATTTGCATGGTGGCACATACCTTTAATCCCTGCTTGAGAGGCAGAGGCAGGTGGATCTCTGTGAGTTTGAGGCCAGCTTGGTGTAAGGATTCTGTATTACGTCATCAGCCTGGGATGGTGGCCCCCCCCTAAGAAGCGGGCGGGCCCTCTGTGTGCCCCCTTTCCCTTTTCCACACCCCCCACCCCGTGTGGTCTTTCTCCCCTCTCCCCTCTCAATAAAGCTCTAAAAAGTTAACTATGGATCATGACTCTCCTCCAGCACTCTCTTCCGTCGGCATGGCTGCTTCAGGCGGCGGCCAGCCACAAGCTCCAACACTTGGTCTGCAGAGTTCCAGAACAGCCTGGGCTGTTACACAGAGAAACCTTGTCTGAAAAATCCAAAACCAAACCAGACCAAACCAAAGCAAACAACAACAAAAAATTACAATTTGTATTTCCCTCTAACCCCCCATGAAGCCTTTTATTAACCAAAGACACACTTTTGAATGTATATTAAGATTCAAGACTTTCCTGTCAAATCTGAAAACCTCTCATGTACCTTTCCTATCAATTCCTATTTCTGTTCCAGAGTTCTGTTTTATAAACGCAAGTTGAGAATTCTTTATCTTTTTTTTGAGACAGGGTTTCTCTGTGTAACCCTGGTCATTCTAGAACTCCTCTGTACCACCTTGCCTGGAGGGTATCCTTTATCTTAAATGCCTTAGACAAAAGTTTCAATTCCCCAAATGGAATATATCATGTGATATAGGTTAAATATCTTTATTTAAAATTGGGAGTATAAAGCATTTCAAATACAAAAATTAGTTTTCTTATGGAGAGACCCAAATCTAAGCATAGAAAAATTAATATATGTCCCATACACATAAAAGTACTTAAAAACCATTTGTCTTTTGAGGTATGTTTTCATTCTGTGGTATTTCATGGCCTCAAACCTGTGGCAGTCCTCTTGCCTGAGATCCTAATGCTGGCATTACAGGTATGAGTCACCATATCTGGTTTCTATTATTATAACATAGGGTCTCACTACATTATCTAAGCAGGCCCTAAACTCATTTTGTAGGTAAGGCAGGCATTGAACTCATTTGGGATTACAGGCCTGATTTTTTGTTTTGCTTCACATATGGTTTCACTCTGCAGTTTAGGCTGGCCTTGACCTTGGGCCATTCTTCCTAGCATTTGGGTGTGAATACCACACCTAGATAATTTACCACCTCTACAAGACAAAGTCTGATTACTTAGTTAGGGCTGGACTTTAAATCCCCTGCCTTAGCCTTCAGTGTTGGTATTAGAGCTGAATGTCACCACGCACCTGTCTTTACAGAGAAGTACTCTTATTTTACTGCACCTGTTTTTCTTTTTCTTGAGACAGGGTCTCACTATGTAGTCTTGTCTGACCTGGACTTGGTATGCAGACCAGGCTGGCCATAAACTTCCAAGGATCCTCCTGCCTCTGCCTTCTAAGTGCTGGGATTAAAGGTATATGCTAACATTCCTGGCCCTCCTTTAAAAATTATTTTATGAGTAGTTTGTCTGCATGTACGCCTGGAGCCACTATGTAGGTACTGGGAACCAAACCTGGGTCCCCAGAAGAGCAGCCAGTGCTCCTAAGTGGTAAGCTGTTTCTCCATCACCTGGACCCGTTTTGACTGTGGACTATCACTTCAGGTCAGGTCAAATTTTCTACCTGTGTGGTGTCATATGGTCCTTAAAACGTTTTGAATTTGAGATACTTTGGACTTCAGATTTTTCAGGAAGGTCAACTTGTATTTAAGATTAAGAGCTGGGCACTGGCAGTGCGTACCTTACCTGTAAGCCCGGCACTCCAGAGACTGAGATACAAGGTCATCTTAGGTCACACAGAAATCCTGTCTCAAGGAAAAGACTGGAAAGTATGAACATTTCTGTGCCTAATTTCTTTCAATCAGCATGGCGTATTTGAGTACCATCTGTTACTACTTCTACAAATGGTCCACTGCCTTTTACTACTAAGCAGTTTTCCACTTTATCCTTATATTAGTTTATCTTTTCTCCATCCAGATTTGACTATGAATAACACTGTCATTAAATTTTTGTGCAAGGAACAAACATGCGTCTCTTTATGGGGCTTTCTTCCTGCCCCCCCCCCCCCATGGCAGAAACTGATAGTTCTGAACCCTATGTAGACACTGTGTATTCCTATACAGTAAGTACCTAAAATGAAGTTTAATTTATATACCAGGTACATATTATCTAACACTAATGAAAGTTAGGTGAATGTACTTTTACAAAATCTTACTGAGCTTACTTTTCTAGTGATGGCACAATGCCTACACAATGGGATCAAGCGTGGGATGATACAGATCTAAGTTGCTATGGACATAAAGGTATTTTAACACAGCCTGTGACATCTTGACAGTCAACCCGATATTCAAGATGGATAAGAAGTAATGGTTGGATATGGAGCACGCAAAGCATGGATTAAGTTGGACAAAGAATAATTCATGATCTAGACATAACTACCTGAGAGGGTGTGAGATATCAGATGTTTTCTCAAAATGTTTTTTTTGAGAGAGGGTTTCTCTGTGTAGCCCTGGCTGTACTGGATCTTTGTAGGACAGGCTGGCCTCAAACTCACTGAGATCCACCTACCAATCCTCCTGAGTGCTGGGAATAAAGGCATGTGCCACCACTGCCCTGCTATTTTTCTCAAATCTTAAACTTGTATGAGCTCATAAAGTCCAGACGAGAACTCAAGAGATGACTGGATCTAGGAGCTAGAAAGCTACTTAGCTCTTGCCGGCCTCTGTCTCATTACACCACCAGGATCAAATGCATAGTCTGGTTAGTGATTAGGTTCAAACTTCTGCATTTTTGAGTCCAATTCTGGTTCGATCAGTATTACAAATCTGGATGCCACAATCACTTGGATCTCACTTTCCTCCTTTTCTGCACAAAGGATGTGTGATAAAACATCTTACAAATGGGCTTTTAGTTCTTCAGGAAAACAACTAAGTGTAAACCTGAAATACTAATTGCAAGCACCAGCATTTAGCTACACCCCTGGTGCATTCATTTTTAAAAAAATATATGTGGAACAGGCTGCTCAAGGACATGTATGAGATGGGTAGAGAGAAACTTGTCACCAAGCTTGATGACCCGAGTTCAATCCCAGGGACCTGGATGATGGAAGGCTGCAAACTGTTTTCTGAACTCTACACACAATACAAATACAAACATATAATCAATCAATAAAAAAGGAATGAAAAGCCATGTAATTACTAAATAGAAGCTAACCAATACCAAGTTAGAGACATGTATGTATATAAGGGGTATTTCTCCCATGTGTAACAGTTTAACAGATTAAAAAATTTAAAGTCTGCCGGGCAGTGGTGCTGCACGCCTGTAATCCCAGCACTTGGGAGGCAGAGGCAGGTGGATCTCTGTGAGTTCGAGGCCAGCCTGGTCTACAAAGCGAGTTCCAGAACAGCCTCCAAAGCTACAGAGAAACCTTGTCTCAAAAAGCCAAAAAAAAAAAAAAAAAAAAGTCTAAAAGTAATAGCCTATAAATTACAATCACAAATACCAGAAAATACAAAAATCTACCAGACTTGGTGTGTCTGCTCTTTAACTAGACTACAAAGTACAGTCAAATAATTGAGCTACGATGCTTTAAATAAACTATTACATACAAGCAGCTTTACAATAGGGGTGGCAATTATACAGTGAAAAGGAGGTCTAGGAAGACACTGACAGAGCTACTCACTTTTTAAGTGCAGTGATCATCACATCTCTGGGTGGAGGCTTACAGAAACCCTATGAAAAGATTAAGACTTGATTCTCACCTGTATTTCAGATGAAGAGAACAAAGCTCTAAGAGAGTAGGCAATCTACCCTAAGAATAAAACAACAAAGTCAGCGCGAGAGCAAAGCCAGCTTGCCCACTTTGTACGTCTACTACACTAAATTCTAAATGAACACTCAAGTCAGAGTGAAAAGCAGAAAGGAGCTCCAAACTAAAGTGTCTCCTGAACTAATTTGGTAAAAAACTTTCTGGGACACACATTAAACAGATTCTTGGCAGGGTTTGGTGCACACACCTAAAATCCTAGCAATGTGAAAGTTGAGGCAAACACAAGTTCAAAGCCAGCCTGGGTTATGAAACGAGACTTTGTCTCAAGAAACCACACTGGGCTGGGAAGATGGTGGAGTGCTTGCTGCCCAATACTAGGACCCAAGTTCAGATTCTCCTGTACCACACAGAAAGAGGTGAAGATGGGCAGATTCCTGAGGTCTTTAGTTAAAGACCCTCTCTCAGAAAGTAAGTGGAGAACAATAATTAAGAAGAAAACACCCACTGCCAACCTTTGGTTTCCACATACATGCATGCCTGTGTCATTCACTCACACACACACACACACACACACACACACACACACACACACACACCCAGACCAACAAAAAGTTCTCAGACATTACATTAGGACTAACAACAACCACTTCTAGTAAAGGGGTGTTTTTAACTAGTATCTTCAAGAGATGAGCCCAGTGATTACATTGTTCTAATTCCTGCATGTCCAATTTGGAGGGATATGGCTGTTTAAGTCGACATCAAGTAAAAACAGTATGATAAAATATTGACTGTTTCCTCCCATTAGCTAAATTTTAAAAGCTCAATAGCCACTGTGGCTGGTGGCTTCCATAACGGCTAGCACAGGTAACAGGCATTTCCATCACTGCAGAAAGTTCTATTAGATATCAACAAATGATTCTATATCAATCCTTCAACTATGAGGAGAAAAATCAAGACATCTGATGCCATTCCACAAGGCCATGGTTCCTCAACAGTGGCAAAAGTGCATCTCAAGCCTCTACTGACAGTGTTCCCCTGACTATCACTGCATCCTTTTCTTACATTCAGGGTTTATTCAAATGGATTTATAGCCTTTTCACTTTTATAGCCTTTTCTTTTTAGCAAAGCCAGAAGAGAAATTGTAAATTAATGGGAGGATTCTTAATAAAAAAGATTAAGAAATAGTAAGCTCTTGGCTGGGGATGTAGTGTCAGTTGATAACAGTGCTCAGCACACAGGAAGTTCCGGGTTCACTCATCATCACTGCGTAAGCTGGATACGGTGGTACATGTTTATGAACCACAGCGACTTGCAGGCCTGGAAGCGATACTTGAGACCCTATCTCAAAACAAAAACTCCACAATATTCTAAAAGTAAAACATGCATCTTTAGTAAAAATAAAAGTTACCTGGGACCATTAAGGATACCCTATTAAGGAATTATTAGAAGATAAATCTAAGCTTGTAAATACTTAAAATCTTTTCTGTCTTTATGATTTTTTCCTGTCACGTATTTGAAACCCTGAGACTAAAGACAACTTATTGTCTTCAAATTTTAATGTGGAAGGTAAAATCTTCAGTCGTTTTTATGAAATGGGGGGTGTTACTATATAGCCCAAGTAAAGCTGTATACTCTTGTCCGTTGGGCGGTAGGATTAAGAGGCAAACATCACTATGTCTGGCTTAGATAGACATGAAAATAATTTTAAAGATGAAAAGGAGCAATTCCAAACACCGACTCCTCTAATTTTAAAATGTAGTTATTCAGATTACCCCTGGCTTTCAGTAATTTAGTACTTTAACAGGTATGACATTAATACACTGTTTTTACTCATAAACTATTAATTATGCTTTGTTTCAACACAATTTAAAATAATTTGCTTTGTTTTTATTTACAAAAGTAACTAAGGGACAAGGAAGAACATCTGGGTATCTGGGAAGACAGTAAGAGCCATGTATAGCCAGCCATAATAGCACAGCAATGCTCTCTTTAAAAAACCAGTTGTTCCTGTCTAGTATGTTCAGAATGCAAATGCTTCAAGTCAGTCAAATTATGTCATGACAGTTCATGTTCAAAGTTAGCAGGAAAAAACTTGGAACTCCATACTGACTCAAATTTTGAAGACGCGAGTAAAGAGCTCTGTAAATTTTCACAGCTAGGATTCAAATTCACATTAAACTATAGTGACTAGCTCTGAGGGAAGAAAATACTGTACGCTGAAGTTCACATAAAGTTACAAAATGGTTAAAAACCTTGGCTCACCAGAAGACATATGAACAGATACTTATTCAAGACAGCTTTTGCCCTAATCTGCAAAGCATTTGCAATCTTCGAATATGGGGTTCTATATAAATAGAAGCTACTTGGAATTCAGAGAGGGTGGTGCGAACCCACCTATTTTCTTTCTTGATGCTCTCTGGTGTTGAGGTGATCAGTCTGAAACACACAAAGAGCAAAGCAACAGTCTCTATCATAGGCTGGGGAACAGGAAAAAGTTTGCTTTAACAGTATCAGGAGCTACTGGGAGATAAGCACATCACAGTGGGTGCCAATATGTATCTGCAAGTGAACTACTAAGTGGCAGATTCTGGTGCATATTGATGTAGAGAGCATTAAAAGACCGAAAACTCAAAAGTAAACATTGAAGTGTTAGAAAAACATTGAATCTCATATAAGATAAAACTGTTAGGAGAAAAAAATGGCTCATAGGTAAGGGCGCTTGCTGACAACCTTGATGACCTGGGTTTGATTCCTGGGTCCCCCACATGGCAGAAGGTGAGATAGTGAGCTCAACCTATCTGTCCTCTGACCTACACACACACAATGTAGCATGCTCTACTTTAATGTTAAAAAAAAAAAAGCAAACCAGCATTTGTGATACAAGGCCTTCCCTTTTTGGAGGGGGCATGGGTTTGCAAAAACCACAGTCAAATTGTCGGGAAGGATTATCATTTGTCTTCCAGGTATTGCCTTTATCAGCTTCAATACTATTCCTTACCCAGGCCCAATTTTAAACATTCTTAGGAAACAGGCAACAGGCAAACGTACACTGACGGTACTAAGGAAATGGCGTTAAAATTCCTAATCTCAAAGAGGAACACACCAGTGAGACACCATGAAATCCCCACAGAGCAATTCCCGGAGGAAAGTACCAACCATCTTCGGTCATGTAAATAGCACACTTGCAACTGACCCAGCAAAGTTTCAGCGGGCCTTCACTACCTCTTAACTCTCCCCACCCCCATTCCTCCACTTCCCTGCTCTTCTTTCCTAGCACAAAAAATATAGGCCAATGAGCAGTGGGTGGATGAGGAGGATGTGAGAACAATTTTGAGAAGTAAAAAAGGGAGCAACTTAACCAGGACATGAATGGGACTGAAGGGTCTGATAAGGGCAGGCGGAACAAGTATCAGGAAGACGGAAAATAATGGAAGGAGCTTTCCTCGGCTGTACTGCGTGTTCTATGTAGGTAGGTTTAAGTAGAGGTCAGACTACCTACCACTTGTCAGAAGCTGGACAGGGGCGGCTGCTTTGGGTGACTTCTAGTGTCTCTTCCGACTCTGAAAACGTTAGGATTTCTAGTTCACAAAGGAGACCGTAAGGATGATGGAAGCCCACCGACTTGGAACTCTTCTCTTGCAGCAGCCTCGGCGGCTGACTCCCCGACACCACTCCTACGTCTTCCTCCCACACGTGCCCACCCCGCCCCCTTTCAATATCAGCACCTCCACGTGCAAAAGGCCTCACGGCACTGGCCCCACACTAGTGGGCTCTTTCCCCTTGCAAAGCCCTGAGACTCTGCATGCGCCTGCCCCCACACCCTAGAGAAGTGAGGACACCACTCTCCCACCCTTGGCAGCGGAAAAAGGAAAAGTCCCCGATCTAGTCCTTCTCTTCAGCCACAACGGGGTTGGGGAGGGGCAGAGAAAAACTTTCTTTTCATTTTATTTTCCCCCTCCCAGAGAGGAGAGAGAACCCCCCCCCCAGTCAGAGGTTGAGGTGGGAGGGAAACCCCTTGAACGTTTAACGGCCAGCAGGGGGAGGGGAGCTCTGGAGATGGAGGGGGCGTGGGATGAAGAAACAGGCCCGCGAGCGGGGTCCCGGAGCTGCGGGGGTTCCTGGGGCCGGGCAGCTGCAGGCGTCCCCCCTCCACCTGGCACACAAAGCGGCTGCTGCGCTCGGCTCTCACCAGATCCTTTGTGTTTTCCATCAGGGCCTCATGGGTAGGGGCCGTCCGTGCTCCCCGAGGCCGCGGCGCCCCCTCCCCCCCGAGCAGGGGGCGGGCGCCTCTCCCCGGGACTGCAGCGACTACTGGGGGGGTACCCCCGGCTGGGCCCGGGCCAGTGGCGGCGGCGGCAGCCCCCGGATTTCCCCCCTTTAACTCGGGTGGCCCCAGGATATCAACAACATTAGCATAGCCCTCCCTCCCCAGCGCGCCTGCGCCGTGACCCGCGCCCCGATTGGCCCACTTCCCCACGTACCCTCCTCTCTCCCCTCCAGCGTGGGACCCTCTGCAGGCTCCGTACTCTAAGGACCGTACCAAAACCAGAAGGCGATGAGGTAATGAGGGCTCGCGGCCAGGCGCGGGGCCCAGAGTCAGCGGGGAGAGGGGTTTCTTTCAGCCGCTTTCATTTGTACTCTGGCCTTCTGGAGTCCCTTCCAATAGGTTGCCTCGGACAAGTTGGGCTGGGGAAATTTTCCACTCCAGTCACGCCGCTTCCCCCTACACCCGGAAGATTGGCCTTCCCAGAGGAACTCCCACACGGGGCGGGGCTGCCGAGCTGAGTGGGAGTGACGTAGCGCGTGAGTGCCGGTCACGTGGCCCGAGGCGGCGCAGGCTCCTTCCGGCTCCCCAGGGCTGGGCTGCGGCGCCGAGCGAGGCGCCCCGGCACATGCGCAGTGGTGCTCCACGTGAACGCCTGCGTTTCTCCTCGGACCTGAGGATGCCGCCGGAACGCCGGAGCCGGACGAAACCGGAGCGGAGAGCCGGCGCGATGCGGGGGAGGAGAGCCAGACCCGGGAGCGGCGGCACGCCCCGAAAGGCCGCCCGTTCATCCCAACGGACACCGCAGGCCGGGCAGAGGGCGGCCCCTAGCGCGGTCACTGCGGTGGCGGACGAGGAGGAGGAGAGCCGGCTTCGGCAGCGGAACCGCCGGACGCTCGAGGACGACAAGCCGGCCGCCGAGCGGTGCCTGGAGCAGCTGGTCTTCGGCGACGTCGAGGACGACGAGGAGGCGCTGCTGCGGCGGCTGCGGAGCTCGCGGGTGAGGGAGGCCTGCGCGCGGAGCGGGCACACGCTCCCGCCGCGCGCCGGGCGGGAGCGGGAGGCGAGGCCCCGGGGGCGGAGCCTGGGGGGACCTGCGGCGGCGAGCGCTCAGGTGGGAGGGACCGGCGACCGTGGGCGCCGAGGGGCTCCGCTGCGCTCTCCGCCTCCGGCGCCGGGCAGCGAGCTGGCGAGGGCGGGGACGCTGTCTTTTCTCCGCCCCACGGGGGCCGCAGCACTTCGCATCCAGCAGGCGCTCAACTGGTGGCTTGATTGGCAGGAAGGTTGCCTGCAAACCCGAGTCGGGCATCTTCGGGTTCGGATACCCTCTGGCTGGAACCACAGGGGTGGCCGTTTGGTCACTTGTCGCGATTCCATTTCGTGGATGGAACCAATACGTGGGCAGTAGGCGAAAAGCTGCATTTCAGTAATTTCTCAGTGTGATACAGTGTACTCGTCTCTAACGTTTTTTGGAGGCTTCCTCTTCGTAGCAATTGCAAATCCTTCGTGATTGATAAATTTGGCGCTGTCGTTACTTTTTGTTTTATACCTGGCCCCTCATCTAATGTAGAGTCTCCCAGGTGTTGGATTAAGCACTCGAGGGGAGACACAGCAATGGAGAAAGCAAACAAAAACCCTGCTCTCTTGGAACTTGTGTTAGTAGTGGTAGCAAAACAAGATAAGGGAGGCAACTAGTAGAGTTAAAGTATGTCGGTGGAGAGGGTGACAAAACGCCTCAATAAGAATGTCAGCATTTGCTGAATTAAGCTGACCTTTTGCGTGGTGCTTGAATGGAAGGATGTAGCAGTCTCCTTTGGGAGGTGGAGAACAGTTACTTTCCGAGCTGTGTGGCCGTTCTGTATCAGAAAGTAAGCCTGTGATGGGCTTTGATCTTACCTCAGTGGTGCTGGTAGATCCTGTGCTTGACTCCTTGGAGTGTGGGTTGGGGGAAAGCTCAGCCCATTGCAAGGGATTTTTTTTTTCTTTTTTCTTTTCTTTTTTTGTGGGCTAGGTTTAGGTTTGGTTGTGGTATAAAGTTTCAAGGAGGTTGAGACCAAGCACACAGAACAGAGATCCTTGTTATGATCCTTGTGGGATTTTAGATGGCTCTGGGTTCTGTCATAGTTGAAGTTTAGATGTTTGTTCTTTACCTGTCCACTTACCTTTTTTCCTGGTCCGATGTGGTCTTTTCCTTTCAGTGTGTTTGGCCCTCCTTGGCTGTTCATCCTGCCTCTTCTGCCCCGCCTCCTCCCCCACAGTGGTTCTGTTCTCCTTTCCTGCCTTCTTCAGCATGTGCTACGATGGTATTCCATCACGTTATTTCATCAGCAGATCAGGAAAGCAAAACATTCTACAAGCCATCTAAGTCTCAGGTGGGGGTATCTGCCACCTCCCCACAGGAGAATCGCAGTGGCTTGAAGATGCTGTGTCTCCATAGGGTCAACTACGTGAAAGCTCAGAAGACTCTGAAGTGGAAGATGAAGCAGAAGATAATCTTCCTCCTCAGAAGAAGCCAGTTTGGGTGGATGAAGATGATGAAGATGAGGAAATGTAAGTCACCCATTCCTCTCAGAATCCCTCTGGACAATTTAAAAGTTAGCCTGTAGTCACTGTCTTGGAACGTATATGAAGTATATGAAGAATCGAAGAGCATTTGGAAGTGTAGGAAAAGGGTGGTCCATAGTTCTGCATCTGTGAGAAAGGCGTTATTTCCTTGTCTCTGTGCGGGATAGACTGCTTAAGTAACCAGTGGAGTTGGATCTTAGCTTGCCTTCCTAACTGGATGGTTCCTGACTACCATGGACAAGTTTGGAATCCACCTCTTCATTTGTAAAATGAGTGTCGGAATAGTGACTGTAGCAGAAGGCCATTTGGATTATATGATGCATGTAGAATTTTTAGCATGGTGCCTGAAACTCAGGAAGGCTTCACATAAAGCTAGCGCACCGTATTATATGAGTGTATACTGCATACTCACTTTAATAGTTTGATGATAGGAAAATAACCCTATTTAAATTGTGTTGAGGGAAATTGATACTGGTTATACGTATTGTATGTGTTCTCTACTATCTTTGTTTATTAGAGATCTTAGTGGCTCAGATTTCTTACATACTAAGAATTTCAAACTTTTATCTATTGAACCCAGGGTCTTTCTTTCACCTTTCTTATGCACAGAGATTTTCAAGTTTTACATAGTCAGATCTTTGAATCTTTTGATTCATTGTTTTTACTTTTGTTTTTTAACAGTAAAATGCACTTTATTAGAAAGACTGTTGTTTGCCTATAAAATACAGGCAGTATTTGAGGGTTTTTTGTTTTTTTTTTTTTGTATATTTGACTTGCCTGGGCTATTTTAGATAGTGACCTGAAATGTGTCTAGATAGTTTAGGATATGTTTTCTTAAATGTTAGCTCTCCAGAGTGTAGGAGAGACTCAGGAGGAGGAATGGAGAACATGTGTGTGAAGCGCTCCACATCTTACATTCTTGAACTTCACTGTTTTAGTAGTTTATGTTTCTTCAGAATACTAAAGGCAGCAGCATTTTGTGATGGCCCTTTGCAGATCATTTAAAATATGCTTGTTCTGTACTTCACAGAGTTGACATGGTGAACAATCGGTTTCGGAAAGATATCATGAAAAATGCCAGCGAAAGTAAACTTTCTAAAGATAAGCTTCAAAAGAGACTTAAAGAAGAGTAAGTATCCTTTTTCCTGTGATTTACCAAGAGGTGTATAAACAGTCACTTGTTTCTCTTTGGAGCAGCTTTTTGGATAATCACATATACACCATGAAAAAGTAGGCATTACTTGCTTCGTGATTTTGTGCAAGTGTTTATGGCAGGGAGTACAACAAACAAAGGTAATTTGAAGTGGGGAAGGAAAAACCAACAGCTTCACATGCTACCATTTAAATAGAGTCAGTAATACGGTACCATGCTCATTCATTTGTATGTAAGTCAGCTCTGTCAAGACCTTTTTCCTCTGAGACAAGGCTCTCGTTGTAAACCTAGTCTGACCTTCAGACTCTGGGCTCTTCTGCCTCAGCCTACTGGGTACTGCAGTTACTGGTAAGCACCACAGTGCTTGCCTTTCACCAGACTATGAAAAACTACAAAAATGTAAGTACCCGTTTTACAATTGGATTCAATGAAAAAAATCCTTTTACCCTATTAGCTTTATTTGGGTATTTGAATTTTCAGGATCTGTGTGCAAGTAAGCTGTGGATAATGTGTCACTTACTACCTGAATTCCTCAGTGTGCACCTGTCACCATAAGATGAAGGAGATTTTCTTGCATGTTTATAGTGTCATATCTATGAAACTAGTAGCTAACCAGTCAGTTATTAAGTTCTCTGGACTAATAATCTAAGCCAGCATACTTTATTACTTTTTTTGATTTTACTACTTTTTTTATTTAAAAAATACACTATTGTATGTGAGAGATCAGCAGAGGACTTTCTGAAGTCAGTTCTATCCTTCCTCCATATGGATTCCAGGTATTAAACTTAGGCTTGGTGTTGAGTACTATTACTTCTGATAGCCAGCCCAAAGGATCCCCCTCACCCCCAGTCTCTATAGCTCAGGCTGATCTCAAACTCACTATATAGCTGTTGATGATCTTGAACTTTGATCCTTCTGTCTCCATTTTCCAAGTGATGGGATTATAGGTGTTTTGGCACGACACCTGTTCTTGTGTGGTGCTAGGGATTGAGCTCAAGGCCCTGTGTATATTAGGACTTTAATAATAAAAATCTAAATATAGCGTGCATTTGTTTGTTTATTTATTTAGCTTTTTGAGACAGGGTCTCTTTCTGTAGTTCTGGCTATCCTGGAGCTTGCTATGTAGACTAGGCTGGCCTCAAACTCCTATCTCAGCCTCTTAAGTGCTAGGATTAGTGTGTGCCACCGTCCCTGGCCTAGTTAGTGTTTTATAAAAGTTACTATGGTGATTGAAACTTAAGGGCTTGCTAGGTAAGCACTATACTGCTGTATTCCTGCCCCTTCTTCTTTATTCTGATAGGACTCTTCCTAAGTTGACCAAGATGGCACCTTGAATTCCCTGTCATGCTGGCAGGCTTCAAACGTAATACCCTCTTCCCTAGCCCATGCAAGCAGTTGGCATCGCAGGCCTGTACCACTGGGCCTGAATGAGACCCCGAGGAGGTTTTTGGGGCGGGGGGGGGGGGGGTTGAGACAGGTTTCTCTGTGTGGTTTTGGAGCCTGTCCTGGAACTCGCTCTGTAGCCCAGGCTGGCCTCGAACTCACAGAGATCCACCTGGCTCTGCCTCCTAAGTACTGGGATTAAAGGTGTACGTCCCTCCCCCACCCCCGGTCCTGAGGAGGTTTTGTATATTCTAAGTCATTTGTTTTCAGACTACTCCTCTTAGATGTGGTTTTCATGTATCTCTGTATTCTGGCATTAGTTTATAACCACAATTAACTACATAGTTCCAAAAATCTAGGGTGAACTGATAAGAACAAACAGGATAGCCATGTAATTAGATGTAAATTTAACAACAAATATAGATTGAGGTGCACTGTAGCCAGTGCTGATTTCAGTGGGCAGAGGTTCCTGAATTTCCAGTACAGAGAGTTTGGGACCATGCTGTGTGAGTAAAGACACTAATTTTGGAAGAGATTCAGTGTATACTCTAAAGGGTGCCAAGATCTATATAGAATCTGAACATTCAGTAGTGTTACCACAACATTTTTGTTTTTCCTCTCAGATTCCAGCATGCCATGGGAGGAGTACCTGATTGGGCAGAGGCTGGGAGCAGGCGGAGAAACTCTTCAGAGGGTGAGTGTTGGTGTCTGTGAGCTAGTAAGTCCCTTTCTTTTTGTTTCTATTGAAGTTTTCCCAAGCTTTTTAAAATGAAGTCCTGTTTTTGATAGTATAGGCTTATTCAATACAGGTTGAATATCCCTAGACTGATACTTGAAATGTTTTAGAATCTGAAACTTCTGGAGCACTGGCTTTTTGAAACCAGGAGTGGGAAATTTACACGGTGAAACTGTTTCATGCACAGAGTTACCAGAAGTATCATTACAGTCACCTTCAGGCAACATGTAAAACGTATAAAAGAAATGAGCTTCATGTTTAGCTTTGGGTCATTCCTGAGTTACCTTATCATGTACATGCAGGTACTCCAAGTCTGTGCTCCAGAGCACCTCTGACCTAAGCATTTCAGATGAGGGATAGTCAACCTATACCATATTACTTACTGTAAGGAAAATTACAGGACTGTGTTGTTTTATGACACAGGACTAAGGAAAAATGAGTAATACTTCATTCAGTGCCTCTTCTGAAGACACCTCTAACTAATCTAGCTGTCTATCCAGAAGTGGGGTGTCTGTCAGTGGAGCCCAGATGATAATGTAAAAAACTGCAAGTTTTAAGACTAGCTTGTATTATTAAATATTTCCTAGTTTAGACCCTCCGAGTTTAGATACTATAAGTACAGATAGCTTCGTCAAGATTTGATTTGTGTGCATAGTTATAAAACTTAGAATTGACATTTAAAATCTGTGATGTAGCCTTGGGAAGCTCTTAACATCTTTTTATTGGTTTCACCTGGAAATGATACATGCTACTCAAACATGTTTTAGACAGGATTTTGTCAGGTAACTCTGAGTGAGCTATGTAGACCAAGCTGGCCTTGAACTTACAGTGATCTGCCTGCCTCTGCCTCTGGAGTGTTCAGGCCATCTGTATTTCTTTGGATCTGTTAGCTAATTTTGGGACACTGTTAAAAACATCCATTAGAAGCTAAATTTAATTACTATGTTTTTTTTTTTTTTCATCCGAGACAGGGTTTCTCTGTAGCTTTGTGCCTTTCCTGGAACTTGCTTTATGTAGACCAGGCTGGCTTCGAACTCATAGAGATCCACCTGGCTCTGCTGGGATTAAAGACGTGCGCCACCACCGCCCAGCTAATTACTATGTTTTTTTATTTCTAGAATTTCCATTTTTTTTTCTTTTTTTGGGGGCGGAGGCGGGGGGATGACACAGGACGGGATAGATTCTCATTTAGCTTATGCTGGCCCTGAACTCAGATGGCTTGTGGCAGCCAGTTCTCTCCATCATGTGGGGCCTGGGCATCAAACTGGTTGTTAGCTTTGGTGGAAAGTGCCTTTATCCACTTAGCCATCCTGTTATTCCTTACTGAGGTGCTTGTACACAGTTGGCTGGCACTGATCTTCCTTTTTCATGTGTGGTGTTAGGCTATGTCTCTATCTACCCTGTTGCCAATTTTGCTGTAATTATGAGTTGCTCTTTTTAAATGAAATGCTGACTTTATTTAAACTTGATCTCCTTTCTTAGTAACCATCTGTGTGTGATTTCTTCCCAGTTAAGATTTAATTTTAGCTATATATATATATAAAGTGCTGTGTCATCTTTTTGTCTTTCACTGTGTTTTGATTTTTACCATTTTTCAGCTCAAAAAGCAGTTGAGGTTGTAAAGCTAGGATGGGAGTTAGATTTGTAACTAGAGAAGTTTGGGTTAGGAAAGGGCCTTCTGATTGATTCTAAAGATGAGCCTGTGGGTTTATTTGACTTAGATGAAAGTGAAGAGGATGAAGATGATTTGTTGCAAAGGACTGGGAATTTCATATCCACATCCACTTCTCTTCCAAGAGGCATCTTGAAGGTGAGAGTTGTTGAAGTTGGACCTATCCAGTTACTGAAATCCATCCTGCTTCCTAAGTTGTGCAAGTATGGAAACTGCTTGTATGTTGGGCTAGGGTTTTTGTTGTCGTTTTGCTTTAACATTTGTTAGGTTTTTCTTTTCTTTTGCAGAGATGATGGAGCACTACTTAAGTACTTCTAGAATCCTATTGGTTTCTTTTCATTCCCATTGGCAGCAATCTCTTGCTGCTGCCATCTGTCAGCCTGCATCAGTGGTTAGGTGACTGTCTCTCCACATCTACCGTACCTCATCCTGTGAACTATTCTTAATATAGTAATACTAGAGGGAGCTTTTATTTTCTTACCTGTGTATGTCGGGATATGTGCATGGGAGTGCAGATACCAGTCCTGCCAGAGAAGGGCACTTGATCATTGGAGCTGGAGTTACAAGTGGCTCTGAGCTGTTTGATAGGAGTGCTAGATCTTGGATTTGAACTTGGATCCTCTGTAGGAATACTGTATACTCTTAACCACTGAGCCATTTCCCCAGCCCCTAGAGGGAGCTTTTAAAAATAGTTTCAGGTCATATCACTTTTACTTGCTTTTTAAACCCTCTGTGTATTTCTATCATGGTCTACAGTGTCCTTCATGGTCTTTTTTTTCCAGACAGGGTTTCTCCGTGTAGTTTTGGTGCCTGTCCTGGATCTCACTTTGTAGACTAGGCTGGCCTTGAACTCACAGAGATCTGCCTGCCTCTGCGTGCACCACCTCTGCCCAGCCCATGGTCTTTCTTATTATACCCACATCCTTAGCTTCATCTCAGTCCTCCTTTATCTCAGGCCCATACAGGCCTTTGTGTTTCTTAAGCATACTGGGTTCTTTCCTTTGAACCCTGTCCTTGCTTGCTTCTGTCTGTGTCTTCCTTAGGCACTGCTAGTGGCCAACTGTTCAGTTCTGCATTATAAGCAATGTTTTTCTTCTTTCTTTAAGACAGTGGTTCTCAACCTTCCTAATGCTGCAACCCTTTAATTCAGTACCTTGTGTTGTGGTGATACCCCACCAAACTTAAAATTATCTTGCTACTTCATAACTGTAATTTTGCTACTGAATTGTAATGAATATCTGATATGTAGGATATATGGTATGTAACCCCTGTGAAAGGGTTGTTTGCCACAAAGGGGCCATGACTCACAAGTTGAGAACTTCTACTGTACGCGATGTTAACCCAGTTGACTTGATAAAATTCCAGCTTTGTATTTCCACAGATGAAGAACTGCCGGCCTGCCAATGCTGAACGGCCTACCACTGCTCGGCTCTCATCAGTGCAGTTCCATCCTGGTGCACAGGTGGTGATGGTCTCTGGGGTAGATAATGCTATCTCACTATTTCAGGTATGAATTTCTAAATGAAGTCCTGTAGTGAAAAGTGTTCACTACCAGAACACAGGCTCTGTGGAAATAACCAAAGAAAACATTTGTACTTTCTTACAGGTTGATGGCAAAACAAACCCTAAAATCCAGAGCATCTATTTGGAAAAGTTTCCAATCTTTAAGGCTTGTTTCAGTGCTAATGGAGAGGAGCTTTTAGCCACAAGTATGCATAGCAAGGTTCTTTATGTCTATGATATGCTAGCTGGCAAGTTAATTCCTGTACATCAAGTGAGAGGTAAGACTTCTGTTGTACACAGAGTCGATCATCCTTATCTTACAACTTCTCTCAACCTGAATTTACCAGTATTTATAACTACTCTTTTTAATCCCAGATATATGTGTGTGCACAGTCTTACTGTGTATCCCTGATTGCCCTCAGATTCACAGATTCACCTGCCTCTGCGTCCCAAATCCTGGGATTAAAGCATATACCATCACACCCAGCTCTCCACAGTACTTATTCTTTTTTTTTCTTTTTAAATTTTTTTTAAATGATTTATTTGTTTTTATTTTATATGCATTGGTGTTTTGTCTGCCCACATGTCTGTCTGAGGGTGTCAGATCCCCTGGAACTGGAACTACAGACAGTTGTAAACTGCTATGTGGGTGCTGGGAATTGAACCCAGGTCCTCTGGAAGAACAAACAGTGCTCTTAACTGCTGAGCCTTCTCTCCAGCCCCTCTTCACAGTATTCTTAAAAGTAAGAGTTTGTTCAGTTAATAGTATTTGACAGTTGTCTTGTGTTGAGGAAGTATGCTTGAATGAAGCTAGTGAACTGACTCTTTAGTTAAGCGCTTAGAATAGGTTCATAATTTATAAGTATGCATTTCCTCTAGACCACAGATGCTATTGCTTGGCTTTATTTGTCCTTGTTAATTGATTTTTCTTTCTTCTTAGTTGTATTTATTTTTTTTGTGTTGGGGGCTTTGGGTGTTGTGTTGTGCTTGTAGGCTAGGATTTTACCACTGGGCTAAACCCTAGCCCCTGATACTTTATTTAAAAAGTTTTTTTTTTTTTTAAAGATTTTTTATTTAATACATATGTGAGTTTTGCCTGCATATATGTATTGCACTATGTACCTACCTGGTACCAGCAGAGGTCAAAAGATGTTGACTCCTGGAATTAGAGTGATAGAGATGGTTATGCTCCTCTACTAGGTGCTGGGAACTGAACTTGGGTCTTCTGCAAGAACAAGTGCTCTTAACTGCTGAACTACCACTGTAGCCCCTCCCCTTTATTTAAAATTAATTCCTTCCTTCTTTTCTTTCTTTATGTGTATAGACAACACATGTATAGCCTGGTAGCTGCAGATGTTAGAAGAGGGTGTCTGATTCCCTGGAACTGGAGTTACAGATGGTTGTGAGCTACCATGTGGGTGCTAGGAATTGAACTTGGGTCCTTTGGAAGATCAGCTAGTACTCTTAGTTGGTGAGCCATCACTTCTTTAGCCCCCTCATACTTGGTTTTAATGGTAGCAGGTAAGGTGGTAGAAAGAATATTAGCTAGGGATGTAGAAGACCTGGCTTCTACTTCCTTGGATAACTTGTTTCACTGCTCTGATAGTTGGGCATTGTATACTTAATTCTAATGTTGTTTATTTTAAATGTTGGTTTATATTTGATATAAAGCACTTTTGAGAAGTACTTATGTAATGCATTTTAAAGAACAACCTAGGTAAAACCAAAACCCGCTATTTTCATCAGGTGATATATTTACCTACCCTCTTACCCATTTTTTCTCTGTATTGTCCTGCTTATGCTACCTGAAAATACAGGTGACACCTTCATGATTCCTTTGGGAAACGAAAGCCACTATAATGATGAGGTGGACCAGCCCTCACATTTACTTACCTCAGGACCTCTTGAGGAATGAGGGATAAGAGACTTAGTTAGAAATAGAGGGAGAGAGAAAACACAGGATAGACTTGGATGGGCCTGGGTCCTTATCCACCGGCCCAGAACTTTATTCCAAAGGTCTGTTTATAACAATACCAAGGGGTGGAGTAAAAGACTCCCCCTTGCTAGTTACAGTCACCTGGTACCCAAGCCCGTGGTCCAGTCAACCTCTTATACAATCCTGCTGGGTACAGCCACTAGGAAACCTACTGGGCTCCAACATAATGATGTTGGCTGGCTTAACATACTTGGGCCAAGGTGTTGGCACAGGCCGTGCATGGTTCACTGGCAGTCCTCCTGTTGCACTTGTGTGGCTGTATTCCTGTTAGTGGGTGACAGTGACGAAGACCAAACTAAAGAGGCATTTATGTTTATCTTCAGTGTTTCTAGTCAGTTCTTTCCTGTTTCCTGATGCCTGGAACTGTTTTAAACAGAAAACTTAACTTTGATGGCTCCTGTATTTGCAATTCCTCATACCCACAGCTCAAAACCTTCTGTAAGCCGAGTTCCAAGGGATCCAGCTCCCTTTTCTGGCCTCTAAGGGTGCTGCACACACATGGTGCATAGACATACACGTAGGCAGAACTCCCATACACATTTAAAAACAATTGAAAAACAAAGCAGGCCCTATGGGATTGCTTAGCAGGTAAAAGTGCTGCTTGCTGCTCAAGTTTGATGGCCTGAGTCCTGTCTTTATGACTCAGGATAGAAGAAGAAAGCAAAAGAAAACAAAACTATACCTTACGTGAGAAATTTATTTGCTGTGCTGAGGATTTAACCCAGGGCCTTGATCCTGCCAGGCAGGTACTTTACCACTGAGCTATATCCCTAGCCCTATGAAAATATTAACTCAGTAAACTCAGAAATTTAGGATATTTCATTAAGGTGGGAAATTTATGACGAGGCTATGTAAGCTTTTGTATGCAAACTCTTGTCATAAATGCTTGTTGAAAAATGAAAACAGAATTGATTCAGATTTTATGTTCCATTAACCTATCAGGGCTTTTAACTTAAGCAGTTAGAGGTAGTCTGAAGGAGCCTCACCAAGCACTTCCTTGTAGAATAAAGGCTTTTTACCACATTTAAAAAAAAAGTCCTTCTGGTCTGTCTCATCAGTAGTTGTACTTGAGCAGCTTGAATTGAAAAAAAAATATATTTTTTTTGATTAGGCAGCATGTTTGCATGATATAGAATGCCAGCAGATAGCTGGGTGTGGTGGTACATGCCTGTAATCCCTGCACTTGAGGCAGTAGGATCATATCAGAGTCATCCTTGGCTACATAGTGAGTTAAAGGCTGTCTTGGATTTGAAAACACACTGTCGTGTCCGGCCTTTTCCCCCCTTCCCCCCAGTATGTACAAATGAACGATAATGGGCAATCTGTTCTCCTTCTCCCCGGTCACCTCCTTTCCTTCCCTTTAGTTAGCCATTTGTACCATTTTTATGTGTCCTTTCTATAGATCACTTTATAATGAGTAACTCGGCTCTTAGCATCCTGATAGGGTCAATGTGAAAGGATATGTCCCTTTTTAAATGGGTGAACAGACTCTCAATTACATGTATGCATGCCATCATGAGAACCTAATCAATTCTTAAATGCACTTGCAAGTTAGGAGTTTATGCTTTTAAAGTACAAAATTAAAGATTATTTTCCCATTCATCATAGATGGCAACCAGATAGTTTGGACATCTCTATTGGCAGTGGGTTTCCTTTCCGTTAATGATCTGTGCAACAGCAAACTAAATAGTCCTTTTGGTTAGAGTATCACTGCTTACATTTGGCAAATGAGTTGATTTGTTTACTGTTTGGAGAGCTGACCTGTTAAATGTTAACCAAGATGAAGTTGTAACCATTTTGAAATGACCATTTGGGTTCTTTCTTTCTTTCTTTTTTGTTTGTTTGTTTGTTTTTGTTTGTTTTCCCGAGACAGGATTTCTCTGTAGCTTTGGAGGCTGTCCTGGAACTCCCTTCGTAGACCAGGCTGGCCTCGAACTCACAGAGATCCACCTGCCTCTGCCTCCTGAGTGCTGGGATTACAGGCGTGCGCCACCACCGCCCAGCTTTGGGTTCTTTTTGATGTTACATGCAATCAGAATTATTTAAAGCTTGGATTTTGCTTAATTTGTAGCTTGTAAACATTTTAAAAGGTAAGGGAACTTAGTAAAGGGTACTTTTTTTTTTGTTTTGTTTTTTTGTTTTTTAGAAAAGGATTCTTCATGTAGTTTTGGTGCCTATCCTGGATCTCGCTTTGTAGACCAGGCTGGCTTTGAACTCAAAGAGATCTGCCTGGCTATGCCTCCCAAGTGCTGGGATTAAAGGTGTGTGTCACCACCGCCCCCAGTTGAGGGTAAACTTCTTAAAATCTATTGTTTTATCTCCTTTCTTAGGTTTGAAAGAGAAAATAGTGAAGCGTTTTGAAGTCTCCCCAGATGGATCCTTCTTGCTCATAAGTGGCATTGCTGGGTTTTCTCATTTGCTGTCAATGAAGGTGAAACATTTAGTTGCTTCTTAATTCTTCCATTAGATATTAAGGCTAGAGTTAAGGACAGTCTTGAACTCAGTGTGTTCTTTTTTTGTTTTTTGAGATGAGGTTTTGCTATATAGCCCTGGCTGGCCTCCAACTAATAGAGATCCACTTATCTATGCCTCCAGAGTAATAGGATCAAAGGCTTGCACCCAATATATTCTTAAATCTATACCTCAAGTAGAACTTTGGGAGTTGTGGGCAGTTGAGAGAAAACTTTTGACAATGAGAAAAATAGAGTCAGGGCTGGAGAGATGGCTCGTGGTTAAGAGCACTGGGTGCTCTTCCAGAGCACCTGGGTTCTGTTCCCCGTACCCACATGTTGATTTGCAACCATCTATAACTAATTCCAGAGGGTTTGTTACCCTCTTCTGGCTTCTAGGGCAACAGGCACAAATGTGCACAGACATCCATGCAGACAAAACAGCTGTACACATAAAATTAATAAACAAAGTTAGAGTCAAATACTTTCTGGAAGAAAGATAACAGCCTTCTAACACCTAGTAAATAATTAATTAATTACTCTTAGACCAAAGAACTGATTGGTAGCATGAAGATTAATGGAAGAATTGCAGCATCCACATTCTCTTCCGATAGTAAGAGGATATATACTTCTTCTGGTAAGTTTGGATGTGTTTATGTTTTAAATTTTATAAAAAAATAAACAAACTCTGCTTGGTTTTCTACTTACTGTTTTAGTAAGAAAATCAAATATATTTAGTACTTATTTTCTCTCATTTGCTGGGTAAGTTAAAAATGAATAACAGTGAGGGGTTAACCATCTGATACACAGTGTTAACATGCTTGCTGTGTTACCTTTACTCCAATGTGGGTCAGTTTTCAAGGAGATGGTTAAAACGAGGTTTGCTGAATTCTTTTTGGGAGCATAAGGTTGTATGTGGAAGGGCAAACCTTGGAACAGTATCTACAGAAAAGGAAGGGATGAGAGGGAGTGAGGAGCCATTTTTGAGGTAAATGAACTAATATTATAAGTATAATAGAAAAAAAATAAGTATCATAGGCTGGGAAGGTGCTGTAGGAACAAGAAAAAGAATTGATCAATTTTGGGAATTAGATGGCTATTTCTATCATAGAAATATTTGTCATTTCTTGTATGTAATATCTTTTATCTTGCCCACAGTAATTCTCCAGATTAATATGTGCTCATTGCTTACCTTTAATGTTTATAATTTGTAAATGACTTGAAACAAACAGTATATGACTTCTTAGTTAAATTATAAATGTTTTGTGGTGTGGATCAGTTCATTTATTTTCTCCACCATCTTTAAAAGTTGGCTTATCTACACTGTGTAGCCTTATATACTAGATACTCTAATGCTTGTTGGTTTTTTTCTTCTGCTTTTTATATATTAGCTCTAATAATTTAGTGGAATATAGCACTTTTTACTTGGGAGATCAACTCAAATGTGTGACTTTTTTTGTTTGTTTTTTCACTTTAAATCTAAGGATACTTTTTTTTTTTTTGAATGACCAATGAACTTTTGTCTATGTTTGAAATGTTTTTAGTTTTTTGGAAATAGGGTTGAGTTCCTTGTGCTGTTAAGAGTGATTAAAAGTGGTCAGTCCACTTGCTGTTTAAAGCAAGATTAGCTGAACCCTTCTTTGGCTTTTACTTTCAGGGAATGGAGAAGTTTATGTGTGGGATGTGAATTCGAGGAAGTGTGTTAACAGATTTCTTGATGAAGGCAGTTTATATGGATTAAGCATTGCTACGTCAAAGAATGGACAGTATGTGGCTTGTGGGTGAGTAAAGGGAATCACATTGTGCTAATGAGAAAATGGTTTGCAATTAAATACAACTTAGAATTAAGAAGTCAATAAACTCAGCCGAGCCTTTTCTGTAAAATGGTCTTATGTATCATTTATTAATAATAGCAGTTTGCTTTCTAGCAAAGAAGAAACTAGACTACCTTAAATCATTGTATATTTTCCTGAGTTTAGAATACTCATTTGATCATGGCAAGGTTTCTATCTTAGTGTATTTAGCTTCTTGCCATTGATGAGGAGGTACAGTAATTCAACTTTGGATTAAATCTCTAAAGTCCTTTTAAATGCAGTATAAGTCAAAAACATATTCTTTGGAAATATCATTTGTTAGTATGGTAGCTGTCTTAGCCACTGTTCATTTCCCGTGAAGAGACAGACACCATGACCACAGCAACTTTTATAAAAAGAAAGCATTAAATTGGGGCTTGCTTATCATTTCAGAAATTTAGTCTATTATTATCAAGCCAGGGAGCATGGTGGCATGCAGGCAAACATGGTGCTGGAGAAGAAGCTGAGAGTTCTACATCTGGATCCATAGGCAGCAACAGGAAGGGAGACCCATTGGGCCAGGCTTGGGCATTTGAAACCAAAAAGCCCACCCCTCCACACACTTCCTTCAACAAGGCCACACCTTCTAATCCTTCTCAAGTAATGCCACTTCGTGATGACTAAGCATTCAAATATATGAACCTGTGGGGGTCATTCTTATTTAAACTATCACCGTAGGCACTTAAGATTTTATAGAACATGTTATTGGGTTATTAGTGGAAAAAGTGGTTTATACTTGGGAAAAGATGACTTTATCTCCCTATCTGATCTTAAATATGTAGGTGGAAGGAGGGAATTGCAAAATTAGTGGTGGTTCTAACCTAACTTACAAAATCTTGTTAGCATCCATAATTTTGGTAGTCTGACCTTAGACCAAACACAATTGAGCTGTAAAGAAATTATAGTTAGGTATTCTCTGAGTGGGAAGTTAAGGGATCTAGGTGTCTAGATATGCAGCATACTTCTTCAACATTAAAATTGGGCAACTGCTTGTGAATATCCCCAGCAGGTTTGGGGCCTGGGAAAGCCAACAGAACTGAGCTGGAGAGCTGGAGACAACTGGTATTCCTTAGGTGGTAGGATACTGACAGACAGCTCTCAGTGTGATTGCCTTTCCTTTGTTGCTAGTCAGCACATGCTGTAGCTGTAGAGAGATGCATCTCAGCACTAGATAAGCTTTGCCAGAGTAATATGCAGTTCACAACAGTTCCCGATTAGCAGGACTGAGAAGAAAGTGCTTGTTAAGAGTGATTTTAAGTAGAACTGCTCTCCTGTGTCGGGCAAGGTTGAGTGTACAAAAATGAACTTGTTTCAAATTTGTGAAGTCAGTGCAGTTAGTATTTTTGTGGTCCTTGCCTTCTCTTTTCACTCTGTATTAGTCCAGTTTGAAGGGTTTGAGCAAAACAATCTAATACTAGAAATTGAAACTCATTTTAATTGCTCTTCAGTGTAATTGAATTCTCATGTTGTTGGCTAGAGATCATTTTTATGTTATTGTTAAGTCTGTAAAGAAAAGCTTTAACCCTTGTTAGAATTCCTGATATCATCTGATAGGTGGGTGGTGCTGTAGACTCAGGGTAGAGCATGGAGAAGCTGGAATCCTCTCTGGTCTTTGCTCCTGACACTTGATTCCTTTGATCTCAGAACTCCTATTACTATCTGTCAACTCGATTTAGTTCTTAAGTGCATGCTTTCTATTTACAACTTTGCTGTGACAGAATAGCTAAGAATACTTTTGTAAAGAGAGTTCTTTTACTTTACATTGTCATTTGAATAGCTTTGGAGACTGGCGTGGTATGGTACATGCCTGTAATCTGAGCATTTGTGAGGTAGAAGCAAGCGGATCTAAATGGTTTTTTGTTGTTGTTTTCGGTTTTTCAAGACAGGTTTTCTCTGTAGCCCTGGCTGTCCTGGAACTCGCTCTGTAGACCAGGCTGGCCTCAAACTCACTGAGATCCACCTGCCTCTGCCTTCTAAGGTCTGAGAGTACAGGGTGATTTGAGATAGATTTTCTGATATCCCAGGTTAGCCTCATACTTGCTAGCTGAGGCTGGCTTTGAATTCTTGATCCTCTTGCCTCCACCTCCCGAGTGCTGGTATTGTAGGTGTATATCATCATGTTTCACTTGTTTCATGTTCTCTAATCAGTTTTCTGTCAGGTGACTAGAGATTTGTTGACTTTAGTCATGAGTAGCTTATAATAAATACAAAGGTTGTTTGGAGGGGGACAGTTGGTGTTTGTAGGAGTAAGATGAGTGAGATTCTAGAAGTAGATTGGAATCAGCCTTGGGGACAGTAGAGAAAGGTGTCTGAAGGAACTGGTAGAAATCAGTCTTTGGTATTTGTGCTTAACTTACTTGTTTGAGGGTCTGTATGACATATGTAGCTAGAGTTGGTCTGGTTATGTCTTAACTTTTTTAAAGAGACAGGTTCTTGCTTTCTCATACAGGCTGGCTTCAAGCTTGAGAGCCTCCTGTCTCATGCTCTTGAGATTTGGGATAGAAGTATGCTCCCACAGTTGACTTTTTGGGGTCCCTTTGTTTGCTCAGGCTGGCCTCAGGCTCATGTTATCTTCCTATCCTGGGTAGCTGAGACTACAGGCATGCACTATTATGTTCTTTTTAAAATTCTTGTCACACACTTCTAGCATCTGATTTGGCTTGATACTGGTACTGTGACAGGAGCCATGTGACTTCTTTGGGGAACAATGTCTGAGAATAGCATGACTGGCTCTCCTTGTGGCAAGGTCCTGAAGACCCTGACCCACTTGACAAAAACCTGTGGACAGCTGACTGCATAATTCTGGGCATGACCCCAGGAGTATACGTGCTACCTGCTCTCCTTGCTTTTACTATGCTAGCCATACTGCTGGCCTGAATGAGTCACAATAGGTTATGAAGTTTAATACTACGTATTTGCATAACTGTCCTGGAAAGAATGATTTTAACCACTAATCTTTGAGAAATGTTAATAAACAGATGATATCAGGATTTAATGGGAACAGTCTAGGAACAGGGAATTAAGCAGAATCATAAAAACCTACAGTTTCCTCATTTCTAATAACTATGCCAATACCTTAAGTTAAGAGAGATGGACATAAGGACAAGGGATGAACAGTGTCAACTATTAAGAGTAAGTTTCCAGTTTTATGTTGCCTAAAGGATAAATGGAAAAACTTGGTATATCCCCAGAGGAGATAGAGTAGCACAGAATGTAGAATGTATTGATCCAGCTTTGGCTGGTGAGTTGACTGTGAGAACCAAGACTCTACCAGATGTAAATATTAACCATTAGAGACAAACCTGTCTCACCTTGCATAATGCTGTAACTGCATATGCTGCCAACTGGGCACACTGTTCTACCTGTTAGTGTGCCTACTTAGAAAAGCTCCTTTGTAGCTTGCAAGGCTGCTTATGCTTCTAACAGGAGAGAGAGAGATCAAAAAGGTAATGGCCACTGGTGAAAAAGCTGGGAGACAGAAGGGGAAAGAAGCAAGGAACAAACTGGTACTTACTATAATCATTTTTAGAAAATAAGGAATTAAAACTTTCATGCAAACCACTGAAACTGTATAAATAAAAACAGCCTAGGCTATCTGGGGCCACTTGTTTGAACAATAGGTATAGCAGGAATCTTAAAGAGTCTTGTTAATAAATTCAAACCTGGACCAGGTATTGAGGTGATGCTGGATGATCAGAGAAGCTGAACAAGCCACAGCTTCCTCACGACAGTTCCTCAGCTGATCCTGTTTCCCCAGACTGGAAGCTTCTGTGTCCTCATCCCAATGGCTCTCAGCTGAACTGCTGCTCAAAAGCCTGAATGCTTAACCAGGCAAAAACTTAACTAACCTGGTTCCTGGTTTTTCACGCCTTATATACCATTCTGCTTTCTGACATCACTTCCTGGGATTAAAGGCTCACTTCCTGGGATTAAAGGTGTGAGTCACCATGCCTGGCTGTTTCCAGTGTGGCTTTAAACTCACAGAGATCTGGATGGATCTCTGCCTCCCAAGTGATAGGAATTAAAGGTGTGTATGCCATCATTTTCTGGCCTGTATGTCTATCTAGTGGCTGTTCTGTCCTCTGACCCCAGATAAGTTTATTAGAGTGCACAATATTTTGGGGAACACAATACCACCACAAATAGGTAGTCACAATCTCTTCTTGGTGCCAACTTCACACATCCATCCCTGGTCATTGAAGCTTCTAGCAAGGCTTCTAGCAGTACTAGTTGAGATTTTGTCTCATTCAGGTCATAAATACTTGGCTTTAGCATGACATTGTTGTATTCTGGACATTTTAGCATTTTGTTTGTTTTATATATACCTTTGTTTTAGTTTTGTGTCTTTGTTTAATTTTCTTGAGACAGAATCTCATGTATCCCAACCTGGCTTCCAACTTGCTGTGTAGCTGAGATGACTGACTTTGCACTCTTGTTCTCTCTGCTTGTATCTCCTCCTAAGTGCTGGGATTATAGACATGGGACACCATCTCTACTTTAGTTTTATGGTCGGTTGTTCTTTGCTGTAAGTCACTAGGGCCAGTTTAAGTTATCTGTGGATTATTTGTACTGTATTTAAGTAGTTTACTCTTTTGGGGGTGGAGGAGGAGTGAGATGGAGTCTTCCATGTAGCCCTGGTGTCATAGTTAGGGTTTCTATTGCTGTGAAGAGACACCATGATCATGGCAACTCTTACAAAGGAAAACGTTTAGTTGGGGCTAGTTTACAGTTTCAGAGGTTTAGTCCATTATCATCATGGCGGGACATGGCGGTGTGCAGGCAGACATGGTGCTGGAGAAGGAGTTGAGAATTCTACATCTTTACCTGCAGTCAGCAGAAGCAACTATATATGTGAGATTGAGTGTAGCTTGAGCAAAGGAGACCTCAAAGCCCACCCCCACAGTGAAACACTTCCTCCAACAAGACTACACCTCCTAATAGTGCCACCCTCTGTGGGCGAAGAATTCAAGCACGTGAGTCTATGGGGCCATTCCTATTCAGACCACCATACTTGGTTACCTTTGAACTTCTGTGTCAGCTTCTTGTGTATTCAGATTATAGGTATGCACTCCGCTTTCAGCTTTATGTGTCTCATTCTTGATGCACATCACATTAGAATGTCTGATCATTGAGACAAAAAACATGTATTTAAAGTTTTATTTTGTTTTGTGTTTCAGCTGTTGCTCACATTGTATTTTAGGCTGGCTTAAATTTTCCAAGTAGCAGCTGGGTGGTGGTGCATTCCTTTAATCCCAGCACCCAGGAGGCAGAGGCAGGTGGATTACTCTGAGTTCGAGGCCAGCCTGGTCTACAAGCAAGTTCTAGGACAGCCAGAGCTGTCAACCCCCTCCCCTCAAAAAATTAAGTAGCCCACTTTCTATCTGAGCCTACTGAATCAGGCATGAACTGTCCTGCCTGGCTTAAAGTACTCATCTGTGAATGATTCTTTCTGTTAGTGATAGACTTAACAGCAGGCCCTTAATTTACCTTTTAAGAGCATTGGATCTATTTCTTTGTTGGTAAACATAAATATAAACTCCAAGTGGATAACCATAAACCTTGACTATGAACTAACGAATATTCCTAGCAAAGCCAAATTAAGGTGTATGATTTTTACTGCCTTTGTTCTCTAGTTTCATAGTTCCCACAAATACATCAAAGAATAAAAAAAGAAGAGCTAGAAATGGCAGAAGGGAATGGTGGTGTTTACTGTAGAAAGAAAAGCAGCAGCTGTCGGCGGGCAGTGTCCAGGCCTGCTGGTGCTGGCTTTTACTCCCAGATAGAAACTCAGGCCAGCTTGGCAACATAGTGAGACCCTATACTAGGAGGGAAAGGGCAAAAGGGCTGGAGATAGACTTGCTTAGCATGTTTGTGAGGCCTCAGGTTCAATCCTAGTGCTACAAAACAACAAGAACGAAGTAGTGGTACTGGAAGTTAGGCAGTGAGCGCTGTGGGAGAGTGCTTGTCTCAGTTCCTTGGTTTGCCTTGCATCTCAAGCACCCGAGTAGTACCTGGCTTGGAGTGGACATTTGCTATGTTCTTTGATTTATCAGCAGAAAGTAAAGTGCAGATTCTGTGCTTTCTTGGGTTTGTAGGTAGACGTGCAGTTGAAAAGCTGGCAGGGTTAGGAGCACGGCCAGACTGAAGCTGCACTGACAGAATGGCTTTTGTCTTGCCTTGAGCTCTTCAGTCTCTGGGCTCTCTGCAGTTTGTTTCCCACAAATACCAGTTTGTGTTCATCTAGGTTGCAAAGACTTTGTTTTAAATCTGTTTTATTTCCTTTTCTTTTTGCAGTTCTAAGAGTGGAGTGGTAAACATATACAGTCAAGATTCTTGCCTCCAACAAACAAACCCAAAGCCAATAAAAGCTATAATGAACCTGGTCACTGGTGTCACTTCCTTGGCCTTCAATCCCACTACAGAAATCTTGGCAGTGGCTTCAAGAAAAATGAAAGAAGCTGTCAGATTGGTAATAACTCCTTTTACCTTTCCCCTTTATCTTGGTAATTTAAAATTTCATGTTGAAACAGTGAATGATAACAGGAAAGTAGTTTTGGATTATTTTAAAGAGTGATTTCTGGACTGTAGGTATGGTTTAGTTGGTAGAGTGCTTGCTTGGAATACATGAGACCCTGAGTTCAGTCTCTAGCACAAAACAAATCTGAGTAGGTGACACATGCCCATAATTAAGGTCATCCTTGGCTACACAGCGGGTTGAAAACTGGTCTGGTATTCATGAAAACTATCTTAAAAAGCCAAAAAACAGCAACAAAATGCTAAAAGGTTAAGTCATTTCAGTTCTGTTTTGCAGAAATTATTAGTTAGGAGCTTTTGGGTTTGGTTGTTGCATTTTTGTCCAGTAGCCACCAAATTTTGCAGTGTCTGTTTTATTGGAAATTCTGAGCTGTCCATTGTTAGCATTTCTTAAGTTATGGACCTCATTTTCAGAGATTTCTTCCAGCATATAAATTAAGGAACATAGTTAAAGAAAGCACTTCATTTATCTACGGTTTCTTTATTTTCTAAAAGCCTTGTAGCTTCAATGGAGTGAAGGCAGTTTTTAGAATTTGAAAGTAAGTTGACTTGACATAAGTCAAGGTGCTGCAGTTCAAATAGCTAGACAGGGATTATGAATACCTGTGTCAAGAATGCCTTAGGCCACCCTCGGTTTTGATGATTTAGTGGAATGATACAGGACCCAGTATTTGGCTATATTATGGCTAAGATTTATCACAGCCACAGGATACTAAGCAGAATCAGTCAAGGGAAGAGCTACACAGGTAAAGCATGGAGCAGCCTGGGATTCCCTTTCCATAGAGTTGCACAGGATACACAGTGAGCTGTGACTGCACACTAAGTGGTTACTACCTATGAGGCTCACTAGAGACTCAGTGCCCAGAGTTTTGGTTGAGGGTTCATGTGGACATCCTTTGCTTAGCATTTGCTGAGTTCTAGGTGCCCAGGAGTAAAGCCAGGTATTAAGCATAAATCACTTCATTTACACAACTGATTTGGGCTACCTGGCCCCAAGTGTACTATCCTAAGCATTCTTAGAAAGTAGTGCATTGTTGTGAGCCACCATGTGGATGCTGGGAATTGAACTCAGGACCTTTGGAAGAGCATTCGGTGCTCTTATTGTTTACTCAGACGTCATCTAAGGGTTGCTCTTACAAGTCTTCCTGAGATACTGGCCTCAGGACCACATTTACTCTTTTTGGTTCACCCTTAGAGTTCACTTTAAAAGTCACTCTCATTTCTAGAAGTTTCCTACTTGTCAGATCTAATTTCTTCATTTAACAGTTATGCTCTTAGACTCAGGTATACAGATTTTGTCCAACTTTGAGTAGCAATATTGAGTTACGCGACTGTTACGTGTACACAGGTGGTTTATGTGTTTTACAAAGGCTTATTTTTATTTTGCTCCCTCAACAAAAAGCTCTACATATATTTCATTGAGTATGAACTTAGATAATAGTGTGTGTCTTACAAAGATTTACAAACAACTTCCCAAAACAATTTTGTATTGATCACAGCCCTTCAGAGGATTTACAGTTAGTAAAGGGCAGAATTTGTAATTTCATATTTTATACTTTTTGTTTTGTTGAGGCAAGGTTGCCTGTAGCACAGGCTAGCCTTGAATTCCTGTTCCTCTTGCCCCCACCTCTCATATGCAGGGATTACAAGCATGCACTGCCATTGCCTTGCTTAGATTCTGTACTATTTGTTACACAGCTGTACAGGGCTTATTGATAGGGTGAAGGAGAGGCTAAGCTCCTGCCTCTGTTATGCAGGCATATCTATCCAGAGCCCATGGGCCCTATCTTTCCAGCTAGTACTCTTTTGTGCCTCATGTCTGTTGGATAGATTCTTTGTGCTGAGTTTATCCTTGGCTTCTCTCTGCTTGCAGTTTTAGGTTTGCCCTCTTGATCATATCTGAATTCTTTTTGTTTGTTTGTTTTGTTTTTTTGTGTAGACCTGGCTGTTCTGGAACTCAAATTTGTAGACCAGGCTGTTCTCGAACTCACAGAGATCCACCTGTCTCTGCTTGCCTCTACCTCCCAAGTGCCTGGGATTAAGGCCATGCACCACCTGCCTGGCTCATATATGAATTCTTAAAAAAAAATTATGTGTATGAGTCTTTTGCCTGCATGTATGTTCCATATGCGTGCCTGGTGTCTGTGAGGGTCAGAAGAGGGTATCTGTCCCTTGGAACTGGAGTTGTTGTAAGACACCATATTAGTGCTGGGAACTGAAACCGGGTTCTCTGCAAAAGCAGACAATACTTTTTACCGCTAAGCCAACTCTTCAGCCCCCCCTTGTATCTGAGTGTTATTGTTGTACTTCCTTACTTTGCCACCCCCCACTCCCACCCCACCCCATCCCTGCCCCAACAGGGTTTCTCTGTGTAGTTTTGGTGCCTATCCTGGATCTTGCTGTGTAGACAGGCTGGCCTTGAACTCACAGAGATCTACCTGGCTCTGCCTCCTGAGTGCTGGGATTAAAGGTGTGTACCACTGCTGCCTTCTGCTTATTTTCTTTGTAGATATTTGAGTGTAGTGTTTTGTCAGCCGTGTCCTCTACTCTTGATATTTTTCTTCTACTTGGTCAAATCTGTTGGTGATACTTTTCTGGGTTTTTTTTGTTGTTGTTTTCATTTTTTTTCTTTAGAGACATGATCTCACCAGTTTCCCTGGTTGGCCTGGAACTCATTGTACACCAGGCTGACTTCAAACTCAAGGAGATCTGCCTGCTTTTGTCTCCTTAGTATGCTGTGGTTAAGGGCATGCTCTGTAGTGCCTGGCTGGCTCTCTCATCGTCTTTCCTCAGTTTTGGTGTCTTGACTTCAGGAATACTGGAGGAGTTGTCTATCCTTCAGCCCGAGTCGTGCTGCTGTCCTTTTTCATGTTCATGCTTTTGTGTTGCTGTTTGTGCATCTGTGCGTTACGCAAAGCCTCTTCCAGTTTTATTTAGGGATTTTATTGACCAGCCTATTCTTAAGGACTTAGAATCTATGTGGTACCACTGAGAGAGGAGAAACTAAGCTGTTGTAATAGTTACACCAAAATGTAGAAATATGCTTAAAATACATTAAAGACCACTGACAGATCACTAGTGACCATCAAACAGAAAATGGAGAGTACTGTCAAGTTTAAAAAGAAAAAACAAAAAACAAAAATGTCCCAAGGATAAAAAATTTAAAGAAACAAAGCTAGAGATGACTTGGTGAGTACTGTCTTTGCCATGCAAATGTGAAGACCTGAATTCAAACCCCAGAGCTCATCCAGCCCTGGATGCAGGAGTGTCTGTGGGGAAAGAGACCGTCTCCAACAAGGTAGAAGGCAGTGACTGATGCTGACATCTGACCTCCATGCAGACTGCTCATACTCATTCATGTGAGCATGGGGACACAGACACCTACCTAGATTTAGTTATGGACTACTTGGCTGCATTTATGGAACAGTGCTTCCATGTATGCCACAGTCAATTGTTTTATATCAGGATAGAATGGAATGGAAATTGAAGAAAGATAGTTCCTAGTTTTTGTAATGTAATACTTTTTACACTTTCCTGTAGGTTCATCTTCCTTCCTGTACAGTATTTTCTAACTTTCCGGTTTTTAAAAAGAGTTCTGTTTCTCGTGTTCAAACCATGGACTTTTCTCCGAGAGGTGGATACTTTGCCTTGGGGAATGAGCAAGGCAAGGCCCTGTTATATAGGTAGGTATTGTTTATGTTTAAAAGTCGGATATATGATAAACTGCTTTTGAAAATGTGAAGAGAACAATATGTATTCCCAGTTCTACAGTTATATAAAGAATTTATTATTTCTTTAATTATAGCATGTTCAGCCTAACCCATCCTCATTATCTAACTGCATTTCTTTTTCTCCCATAAATGTGTCACTAGCAGAAAAATTCATCCAAGGAATAAAAACTTTGTGTGTGTGTGTTTTGTAGTTTGTATAATGATTATTATTTTTCCCCAGAAAGCTTTAATTTTTTTAGAATGCCAAATCAAGGAAAAGTAGCCACTTTAATAATACTGCCATTTCCTTGGTAGTTTGTTACTGACTTTTGCTGATTTGAAGTCACTATTTACTGCACTGGACTTAAATGAATTTTAAAAAACAATAGATGTTTCTTTCCTTGGAGCTCTATGCTAAAAATTAGGTGTGAGCCACAAAGATAGCAAAAAGTTATGTCAGCTAGCCATGTTTTTTTCTTTACCCAACATACTTGTCTTTAAAATAGGCACAAGTAAAATTTATATACATCTTTGCTAAAAGCTAGAGGTTGGCAAGTGGATGTTGAGGGAGAACTGGAACTTGCAGTGGGAGTCTGCTTTGCTGGGACAGTCCTGTCCCTCGTGGTGGTTGTGTGTGCTGCACAGAGCCTACGCTTCTGTGGGAATGCTCCAGGAAGGAGGAAAGGGATGGGAGCTGGCTTTGAAGATAGGAGTGAAATGAGAATATAGCAGATGTGTTAAACTGCTACCTACTTTAAATGGAAAATGAGTTACACCAGGATAAATTTGTCAGTCTCATCCAGATTAATTAGGGATCAGGCACATATTTTACTAACTAAAAAGAGTAGCTTTTTGAGAACTTTTTTAGTTTTTTTAAGAACTGAATGGTTCTTTAAGCCCCAGAAGCCATTATATTTTTCACGTTGTGCTCTAGAATGAAACTGGCTGTGCTAGTTATTTGGATTGACAACATTTTTAGTTAGTGTGGCTGATGAGGTATTTTGTCAGTCTTCTGGAGCCATCATAGCAGTTTGTGCATGTAGGGATCTTAATACATCTGCTTGTTGAGAATGACTGGAATCACCTCCCATCCCCTACCACCATCTTTCTGAGTGCGGCTCCATGATCACATTTAACTGCCTGTGGTAATTAAAAAGTTATCTTTTGTTTTTCAGGTTGCACCATTACTCAGACTTCTAAAGATGTTTTTCTTGAAGTAAGAAAATTCTCTTGAATACCATGAGTTTGGGGTTGTACCACTGATGTCATTTGGTAGAGGTACCATATTGACTTAGCTCTGCTTCTCTGCCCCAGGCCAGCTTTATATCCTCAGTTTAGGGGGGTTGGGTGCAAGTAGATCAGGAGCTGGCCAAATGACCTAAGCCTTCTTTGGAAATTACTAATCCCCAATCATAGTGGTCTGCCTCCTCTTCTGAGGGTCACATTTGTAAGATGAATTGCTAAACGGTCTTATTAATAAAAACCCAGAGCCAGATATTGGGGGGGGGAAGCTGAGAGATCAGGGAATAGGACAAGTCACAGTCAACCTCACCTCACCAACTCCTCAGCTTCCAAAGAGACCTACTTCCTGTATACCCACACCTATATGCCTTTCTGTCCCTGCCATCTCATTTCCTTTCTCCGCCCAGCTACATCACTTCTTGTCTGTCTGTACAAGACCTCTATGGTTAGTGCTGGGATTAAAGGCATGTGCCGCCAACCACTGCCTGACTTCTTGGTTTACTATAGTGGCTGGCTTTTTCCTCTGATCCTCAGATAAGCTTTATTGGGGGACACAATATCTCACCACACATATTTCTAATACTGCATTCAGTAATTGTCATCAAAACTGTGGTTACTGAGCATGTAACCCACAAAATAGAACAAGCTTCACAGAAGAATCAACAGAGCTACAGGTTGTGTGAACTTAAAATCTTTGACTTGGGTGATTATTAAGTGGCTTGTTCTACGGCATAGAGCTCAAGAATGACTGGATAATAGATTTTTGTTGAACAGTATTTAAAACAAATACTGTCCTGTATGGCTACATCTTGGACCTGACATAGGGGTGGTCCTGACTGAGCTTTGCAGTTAATCTTTTTACGCCAGCTAACTATCTGGCCTTCTTAGAATTATGAATGTCTAGGAGACTACAGATAAGATTTAATTAGAGAAAAAGTTTTTAAAGATAGAATTTTGAGCAGAAAAAGAATGCATTTCAGCTATCTTATCAAAAATACAATGGCAGTACATGTTGCTTGTGATGAGCAGTTAAAAATCAGCTGTATAATTTTTTTCTATTCTTTTTCAGATCCAATTGAACCCATCTCAATACATCTTCCCAGAAATTTCCAAGTGTGTGTGATAATATATGGATAATGACTTGTGGAATCTGTGCTTAAATTAGCAGCAATGTCTTAATAAATGTATAACTTTTGTTTAAAAAGTGTACATGATTCTTTCCAATTTCTGCATGCACGCGCGTGTATATACACACACACACACACAACTTGATGCATTTCCTTTAAAACTAAATGTGAGAAATTGGGAACATCTGTCTGTAATAAAAGCAGCTATTTTCATTTATTCTCCTCTCCCCCCCCCCCCCCCATCTGTCTAGGTTTCAGAGCAGGGCTTTATAAAACTACTCATTCGCCTATTCTTTTGTTTGTTTTATTTGAGACAGGGTCTCTGTGTAGTGCTGGCTGTCTTGTAACTTGCTATGTAGACCAGGCTGGCCTTGAACTCACAGAGATCTTCCTGCTTCTGCCACCTGAATGCTGAGATTAAAGGCATATACCACCACACCTGGCTCTAGCACCAATTGTTTACTCAAGAATTTGTGCAACCCTATGTATATAGGTATATAAAATCAGTATACAAGCATTTACTGATAGTAAATCCTAAGTTTATTTGAAAACAATCATTTGGTATACATACCATTTTACCACTTATTAAAGCAAGTTGGTATACTAAAGAGATGAATTTGTGTTATTTTTACGTAATTATCTCTTGAGCCAGGCACCTTTAATCGCAGTGCTCTGGGTTTGGTGCTGAGTGCATGTGGAGAGGAAGAGGCATACTGATCTCTGTGAGTTAGAGGTCAAAGAGAGTTCCAGGACAGTCAGGGCTGTTAAACAGAGAAACCCAGTCTCAATCTCCCTACCCCCCCCCCCCCAAAGAATTATTCTTGGCTAAATATTTGATACTTCAAGACATAGTGCATTTCACTGTTCTTCAGGGTTGATAATTTAATTTTGTAATCACTGCTGAGGATATTGTTTTATATAAATATAGAAAATGGTAGGAGTGTATTTAGGACTGTTTCAGGGGTTATTAGAAATTCTGTCCTAAATCGTGAACCAAACTGCGTCTATTATTAAACCATTTTTTTTTTTTAAATTTTTAAGATATTTGCCCATATTTGGACGAAGTTGATCTCCTTTCTACTTACTCAGATTGATCCTTCTTCCTTACCACCTAACTTTGTATCCTCTTTTTCTTCTTTTCAAAAACAAAACCCATCAAGTCCAGTTAGTCTTGGATGTGTTTCCTTTCACTGTAGTGTGTTTGACTTACCAGAGGCTATACTTTTATTAAAATGGACTCTTCCTCTCCCAGTAGCTTTCAATTGCAAATAGCACCTGTAGGAGTGGGATTTGGAGCTGGGCGGTGGTGGCGCATGCCTGTAATCCTAGCACTCCGGAGACAGAGGCAGGTGGATCTCTGTGAGTTCGAGGCCAGCCTTGTCTACAGAGCTAGTTGGGAACAGGCTCCAAAGCTACAAAGAAACACTGTCTCGAAAAAAACCAAAAAAAAAAAAAAAAAAAAAAAAAAAAGTGGGATTTGGTGCCCACCTCCTCTCTCTATGTTGGTATTTGGTCTGGCTTGAGCTTTCACAGGGGGTATGCATGCTGTCTTAACTACTGAGTTCATAACATGCAGCTGTCCTGCTGTGTTCAGAAGGTTTCTTCATAGATTTCACTGCCTCTACATTTTCTGTCCCCAGTTCCATAATAGTCCTCAAGCTTTTGAAGGAAGGTGTCGGAACACAATCACAGGAATGATGCATGGTGAACAATACCTTGGGGAAACGAGGATGCAGGAAAAAAGGCAGAGGTTCTTTTTACCTCAAATGCGTGTTGTCCCCTGGATTGTTCTTGGACATGATTTTTGAGCCTTCTGTGACAAATACTCAATTTATAAGACATGTTTATTCTTGTTGGATGTCAGTATAGCTATAGAAACCAATCTGATCAGTGTAACATGAATCTGGATATGGCCTTCTGCCTTGCTTTTGTGTTATCCCGGATATAATCTATAGCACATGCCAGACAGTTGTGTTTAAATTGGTCTGTCCTGAGAAAGTTCTAGGAAAGGGCTGTTCTGTTAATATTTAGTATATGCTTACTGGCGTTTGTTTACATGTTTTTCTCAACTCATCCTTCCCAAGATGACTGCATTCTTTGTTAGTCATGCATTAATGTATAAAAGTACACTGAAACTCAAGTTATCTACAGCATTAGACTAGTCCACCTTATTCTTTGAGGTCCTCAAATCCCAGGTCTCACAGACAGATCTGTTTAGGTTGATGAAAGTCAACAGGAAGGGATACAGTATATATGTTTTGTTGGGGGAGCATTCTGCATTCTCTTGTTCTCTGTACCGTGACTACTTGACTAGTTGTGTTCCCTGTTAATTACCATCTACTACAAATAGAAACTTGTCAGATGTGGGTTGAGGCATTAATCTGTGGGTGTGATGGTAAGTCATTAGGAGTCAGTTTAATATGAAGTTCACTTAGCATGCAATGCATTTAGAATATAATACACATTGGAGAAAAGAGCCTCTTAATGATGAAGGTCAAATTGGATAGCTACACATAGAAGAACAAATGATCTTGTCTCTCACCCTGCACAAAATGTAACTCCAAATGTATCAAGAATTCAGCATAAGACTCAGTGGCCTAGGGAACACGTTGGAATTCATTGGTACAAGAAAGGACTTTCTGAACAGGACCTCCAACAGCACAGGCATTAAGACCAACAAGTGCATAAAACTCAGCTCCAGATAGGTCAAGGACTTAAGAGCTGGTACTCCAGGGAATAAATACATTTGGACTCTGGCTAAGGAAAGGACTTCCTGAACAGGACCCCAACAATGCAGGCATTAAGACCAATCAACAATAAATGAACCTCTCAAAACTAAAGCTTCAGTACAGCAAGGGGCAGTCTACTGAATGGGGAAAAATATACCAGCTATTCATCTGACAGGTTAGTATCTAGACTACAAAGAATTCAAGCTAGATGTCAAGAAAACCCAATTAAAAAATAGGACATGGAACTAAGTTTTCAAGAGATGACATTCAAATGGCTGAAAACATTTTTGAAATGTTCAACATCCTTAGCCTTAAGGAAAATGCAAATTGTCTGATGGTTTCTTTTTGAAATACGTCAGCAATTCAGTTTTTAAAACACTCACTGTAAGAAATACAGTCCAAAGATAAAATTTGACTGAAAAATAATAGAAAAATGTTGGTCTTTGTTTTTCCTAATTAAGCCATTACATTTCTATAAAAGCAGATTTGTCTATATAGGAAAAACACCAGTTGACTCTGAGCCAGTGCTTCAGGCACCATTATGTGGGATGGCATGGTGGCACACCGCACAGTGCATGTGTGGTTAAGACTGAGGCTGCAGCAGAGGTGTGTCATGCAGTGGATACGGGCACTGCCAGAAACACCTGACGTGTTACACAGTGAATTACTGTAGTTAGTATTTTCCTGCCTGGCCCAGTCAGGACAAATCTCTCTCACCCACCAGTCCCACAGTCTCTCAGACCCAACCAAGAAAGCACACAGAAACTTACATTGTTTAGAAACTGTATGGCTGTGGCAGGCTTCTTGCTATCTGCTTCTTCTATCTTAAATTAACCCATTTCTGTTAGTCTATACTTTGCCACATGGCTTGTGGCTTACCGGTGTCTTTACATGTTGCTTTTCAAGGCTGCAGCTGGCGGTGTCTCTCTCCAGTCTTCTACTTCCCAGAATTCTCTTCTCTCTTGTCCCGCCTATACTTCCTGCCTGGCCACTGGCCAATCAGAACTTTATTTACACAGAGCTATATCCACAGCACTTCCCCTTTTCTTTTTTTTTTTTCAAGGAAGGTTTTAACTTTTACATAGTACAATTACATATAACAAAATAATTATCAAGCAAGAATTACAATTACAATATTAAAGAAGATATCCTATCTATCTTATATTTGTGAGTTTAAGGTTTTATACCTAACTTATCTTTTATCATAACTGAGGAAATTATAACTATCTAGCCTTCAACCACATCAAAGACCTCAGAAGGATATAATATTACCTGAGAACCGGGAGAAGGATGCAAGCATTTTTTGGGAGTCTTGCAGGGTAGACAGAGACAGCTGGCAGCCTGGACAGTCACCTAATGTTCCTTTGTAAAGTTGGGGCATTTGTCTTCAGCCCACAGGGCTAGAGTCTCTTGGTCACTTCTCTCAGTGTCCTGTAGAACGTCTGGCAGTTTCCTCTGCAAAGCAGGAACCTGAAGGACCATTTTGTCAAGCAAAGTTTAGTGGTCACCTTTCTATGGGTCCTGCACGTACAGTCCATCAAGCAGTCCAGGCAAGAACAGTTTCTTGCCCAAATGGCTATTTTTGCCAAGGTGAAGATAAATTCCATATGAAGTGTCTTCAATGCCCATCTTCCTCTCTGAAGTAAATTGGTGCTGCCAGGAGCAGACATGTCTCACTGTCCAGAAAGTCTAAATTTTAAAAGTATTTTAAATGCCGTATTCTGTAGGTCTTTGAAGTATTTGAAGATTACCTATCTATCTGAAATATCTCTATGTATATCTAGAAGACTTAACTAACATGGCTATGAGTATGATTATCATAGATGACTAATTATTAATCTATTTTTAATTATCCATTTCAATTTAAAATGAGCTATACAAACGTAATACCTTAAACAGGAGTAGAAATATACACACAGTATAACAAAATTAACTTTAAATTTGTATCAATAGACTAAAATCTATACAAATGTAAAACATTTTAAACAAGTTGTTGCTCTTTGGAATTAAGTTCCTTAATCTACCCTTTAATCCTGTTATATCTATATCATATCCCCTTTTCTTCTTTAGAAAGAGATTGCATTTATAATCAAACTGCTTTAAATAAAAATATTGGTTTCTCTCTGTCCCACACCAGAGGGCTCTTCTGATTTGGGACACAAGAATCTCTTAACCTTTTCTTTTAGCAATATGTCTGGGTTTAGAGAAGGAGTGAGCCAATTCCATCTCCAAAGCCAGCTTGATAATTTTGGGAATGTGGGCGTAGTTTCTCTTACTACTTCCTGCTGGAGGGGGGCGCTGTATCTTATGGGGACACAAAGAAAATTTTAGGATTATGGAGTAGTCCATTAGGGTGAACCTTTGAGCCAGTTGCCTTGAAACCATTCTGGATGTCGGATCATCTGGGCCATGGTGTCATTGGAGACCTTTCAGGTGGTCTTGGCTGATCAAACCTGATGTATCTTAATCTGGAACAAATCCACAGCCTCTGGTTTTCTGTGGAAACAAAAGCAGAGACTCCTTTCCAAAGCAACATATCCTTATATCCAAATTTTGAAGTCAAGGTACCTTTAAAATTTACATATTTGTTTAACTCAACAGCTTTTATGCTCAAATCTTTTTCTGCAGTTAAAAATCCCAAAGACAACATCAACCAGATTCTCTGTGTAATATCCATCTTTGTAAGACTGAAACGCCGCTGTGGCTACTGGCTCCACCCACCTCAGCTTCCCAACATGGCAGTGGTACAGTTTACTGCCAGCTCTGGGTCTGGAGCCATGTGTACCATCAACTATCAGAAGCAGTTCTATTAAAGCAGTGCATAGCCCAGAAACTTTTTTTTTTTTTTTTTTTTTTTTTTTTTTTTATCTAGCAAAGGCTAAATCCACCACGCAGCAGAGTAAAGTGTCGCTTATAGATTCCTCATTCCCGCCACACTGCAGGTCAGACGCACACGCCAGGAACCTGCCATAGTAGCTCAAACCTGCAAGCTGCCACTAACTTGAGAGAGACAACTAGGAAGCTGTTTTTAGCTCCGTCTTAGAATCTTTTTTCTCAGGTTTTAGGTGGAAATTCTTGCCCCACGTTGGGCGCCATTTGTAGTTAGTGTTTTCCTGCCTGGCCCAGTCAGGACAAATCTCTCTCACCCACCAGTCCCACAGTCTCTCAGACCCAACCAAGAAAGCACACAGAAACTTACATTGTTTAGAAACTGTATGGCTGCAGGCTTCTTGCTATCTGCTTCTTCTATCTTAAATTAACCCATTTCTGTTAGTCTATACTTTGCCACATGGCTTGTGGTTTACCGGTGTCTTTACATGTTGCTTCTCATGGCGGCGGCTGGCGGTGTCTCTCTCCAGTCTTCTACTTCCCAGAATTCTCTTCTCTCTTGTCCCGCCTATACTTCCTGCCTGGCCACTGGCCAATCAGAACTTTATTTACACAGAGCGATATCCACAGCAAATTACTTTTTCGTTACTCTACATTCAGAAACATTTACTCTTGCCAAGTATTTTGGAGTCAGCAGTTACATGAGTCCATGTGGGATCAGCATCCAGTTGAGATGTGTTTTAGGGTTTCTACTGGCAACGAGTTACGGAGCTCAGGTGGCTTCATGGAGTCAGCTTTAAATGTTCCTTTCTAGAAACTTACTAGAATCTTGTCTGGTTTCCATCATCTTTCTCAAACTATGTGTTCTGTGAAGATGAGCTGTTATCTGGTTGTGGTGAGCCTTCTCCCCACTCCCCTTTTAGCAAAGAAGGTCATAGAAGCTAAAACTTTGAATTGAGAATGGCTTGTGTCATGTTTTTCTTTAGCCATCAGGGGGCAGCAGTGGACTATGTCAGTCTTGAAAGGCAAGGCATTTTGTAGCCTTTCGCTGTCACTTTGTTCAGTTAAATTACGGCTTGTTTTAGAACTGCACACCAAGCTGTGTATATGCTTATTTTGTGTGTGGTTTTTAGGTACCAGGAGTTTCAAGATGTACAGGAAATGTATTTGTATAGAGAAAACGATGGAAGCAGAGTTTAAATTTTAACTGTACTTCATTAAGATCTCTAGATTGATTTTGTACTCTAAGACAGAGTTAAAAAAAAAAAACCAACAACTCTGTTTTAACCTCCAAGGCAGAGGTAGTTTGTTCTACAGGCATACTATTGAATCTGTTTCTTGCCTTACCATTTTCTTTCCTTCAGTGGATTTAAGGGCATTTGAGTCAAATTCGAATTGTTTTTACATACCACCAGAACCAAGATAATTGTTCAAGGACATTGACATACTTATAAGACTTCCTTCACACTAGTCTGTATTTGCAGTTGCTATTGCTAGCATGACTGCCACTCAGTCCCTGCTGTGGGGGCGACCATTATTAGCTGCAAAGTAATGATTTGCTGTGTAGAATGACTGGTCTTTTAAAGAAATGTCCTGTGCTTCGATTATAGGTGAAAGTTGTGTGCCTTTCTAGAAATAAAGTGTATAGATGTTGAATGTGCTTTTGATGAGGATATGTAACTCCATCCAAGCTGCACAGAATGGATAGACGAGCTGCAGGGCCTGTGACATGCATTTCTATCTCCTTGTGGCTTCAGCTTAGGATAGAGGCAAATGTAAATGCTTGCACATGCCTCCAAAGAACTCTGAGGCTACTTGCAATCAGCTCAAATGCATCACATGAACAAAGCATTGTTACTCTAAAATGGAGGAAATGGATGCTGAACAGGTGTAGGGAAAAGGTAGAATGTGGGGTGAAAGCTGGAGCTGTGCCGACTGACAATTTCAGGTAATTCTCAGTACTGTAAGAAAAGTAATACTCAGATTTTATAGGACAGTAGACAGAGGTTTCCAGCAGTTGCACATCCAGTGCTACAGCCACTGTCTACCCAGACCAGTGAGTGGTCTAGAGCAAGGAGTGCATCCGTGAGTGTGAGCTATGGAAGTACTAGAGCTTATATGCTCTGCCAAAGTATTTTGCTTTATAATGTATTCATACTGTATTCATAATGTAAATTGTGTAGATAATTTATAAACATACATTTGCACTGAGGTTGCATTTAATATGCTTTACTTAAAAAACAGCTGCTGGGCTGGAGAGATGGCTCAGAGGTTAAGAGCACCGACTGCTTTTTCAGAGGTCCTGAGTTCAATTCCCAGCACCCACATGGTGGCTCACAACCATCTGTAATGAGATCTGGTGCCCTCTTCTGTATACATAATAAATAAATAAATCTTAAAAAAAAAAAAAAAGAAACAGCTGCTGACAATCTATAGTCACACCAAACACATTTCTGTGCCCTTCCTTCCTCTCTTAAATTCTCTGTATTCTTATAATATTCACAGCTGTATTACCCCAGTCACTTGAGCTAGGTAGTAAGGCTGACTCCCCCCTCCTAACTCCCAGACAGGATTTCTCTGTGTAATAGCCCTGACTGTCCTGGAACTTGCTGTGTAGACTAGGCTGGCCTTTAACTCATAGAGATCCTCCTGCCTCTGCCTCCCGAGTGCTGGGATTAAAGCATGTGCCACTGCCACCCAGAAGTAAGATTGACTTTGAACTTGAGATTTTTCTCTCCCTGTCACACCTCGTTATGAAGCCTTTTTCCTTAGAATATCCTCTCCAATTTACTGCCACTTTCTCAGGTCTCATCTGCTCTCAAGTTGAACAGTTCCTTATTGCATCTTTTCCTATTTCACATCCTTCCATCAGCTCTCCACATTGCAGCCAGAGATTTAAGAAAATATTTATGGTAGAAAACTTGAAACATACAAAAAGATAAGGGACATGTATGCATCATTCAGCTTCAGAAATTAACAGCTCATATCAATTGAACTGTGATTTTGAAGCAAAGGCAAAATTATTCCATCAGTAAATACTCAGTATGTGTAGAGATATGTTTTAAAATATAAATATAAAAATATAAATCTCAAACTGGCTATGGTGGTCCATGCCTGTAATCTCACACCCAGAAGGCTGAGGGAGGAGGATCGACGGCTTGGAGCCAACTTGGGCTACATAGCTACATAGTACATGTACAGTACTCTTGCTCAAAATCTGTCAACAGCTCATCTCTTCCACAGCCTTTAGTTTCCCTCTAGAAAGAGCACAAAGAAAGACAGTCCACAAGCCCTGAAGCAACTCTGTTCTGTGTAAGCATTAGACCAAGGCCTGGACCGTTCTCAGTGAATGTTAGCCACCATCGCTATAATGATATAGTCAGGTGCAAGATGAAGGCCAGCTCCTTAGCTTGGTAGAAGGCCACGTGACTTAGGTTTTTTTCTATCCAGCTTTCCTCTCTCTCTACAAGTCTTGAGGTACTTTGTAATCTCCCAGAAGAAGCCTAGCTGAGTTTTTCCTTGTTCAAGTATTCTGACATTTTCTTTACCCACCCAGAAAGACTCCGTAGGAACTCCTCACACATCATTTTGTTAAAATGATAAGCTAGATGGGTATCTACTGTATAGTACCCCTACCTTTTATTGTACTTATTACCACTAGGTATTCCTGTTCATAATTGTTCATAATGAAAAGTGGTATGCAGTGTTGTAGTTTGTCTGAGCTGTGATTTTGATTCTGCTGAGAAAAGGACAAAAGATGCTGTAAGAAGTTTATATCCAGGACGGGAGAGATGGCTCAGCGATAAAGAGCACCTACTGCTCTCACAAAGGACCAAACTTCAGTTCCCACCACCTGTGGCTGGCCTCTCCTAACACCCACACCATGGCCTCCAAGGGCATCTCAACCCCTCACCACATCATTAAAATAAGAATAAAGAAGTTTATACTGTTTCCTTAGGGAAAGAAGGAACCTGTCTCCCCATGTTGATGTTGTAGTTTTAACATATTTATCTCTGCCTCCTCACCCCCCACCCTCCCCACCCCACCCCAGAGCTGAGGACCGAACCCAGGGCCTTGCACTTGCTAGGCAAGCACAATCTCAACCCCCTTAATATAGTTCTCTTTTGCTAGAATTTTATTCAACTTTGCTTCTCCAGCACTTAGCACAAGACTTGGTCCATATGTTAAATATGTAATTTTATGAGCTCAAAAATTGATTTTTTTAAAAAACATATAGATATAGGGTAAGGACTAATGCCACATTTTCTGAATCTAGAAATCTACTTCCAGATGTGAGAGCTATCATCTTGGAGGTGTAACTTGAGTGTTACAGCAGTGAAGTTTCTGAGGTGTGACTTATACAGGTGGCAGGCCAGAGTGCTTGGGATTTAGTTTAGGGTTTAGTTGTAGAGAAGAGCTTAAGGAGGGATGTTGAGGCCTACGAGGAGATGGACTGTAGGTAGCCAGAAGCAAAACTCGGGTCAGTTTTAAAAATAGAAGATAAGTTGAAAATAAACTATAAAACTCTGAGTCAGCCAGCAGCTGGCAAATGCCTTTTCTTATTGACATTCAGGCAGCAATAAAATTCCCTCATTGTTGGACCTGTCTCTTTTTTTAGAATGCTTATATGGGTTTGGCATAGTAAAACCAAATTCCCAGAAATTCCATTGAGGTTGTTTGCTGCTATTTTTAAACATGCCTGTGTTTTCTTTGGCGCAGTAGCTTCCTTTTTGAGCTCTCATTTGGGTTTTCAGACCATCCATCCCCCACCTGTCCATACAGTGAACACCTTCTGAGCATCTTTTCTGCCAGGCCCTGTGTTTTCCACGCATGATCCCAAGCACTTGTGGGAGGAAGGATCCTGTTAGACGAGGTGTGAGTTGGATGAGTATGGGGAATGGTGATGGGCAGAACCCTTTGAGAACATGGAGCAAGGGAACTTACTGGGCTTGAGGGCTTCTGAAAGACTCCTCAAGCAAGATGGTTGAGCTTGGCCCTCAAAAATGCCATATATTTCCAAAAGCACTTTTTCAGATGTTTAATTATAAGAACTCTCACTATTATCTATAAAAAAAAAAACAAACCCTAAAACAAATAAAAACTACCACCACCACCAAAACCCAACCAAGTAGGACACTGCATCTCAACAGTAGCTATGATGATGTAATCTCATAAGTAGGGAGAAAGAAACTTTGCTTTTTGCCTGCTTGCCTTAACTCTTGCTGACAAGTTCATATATCCTGCTTTTGTAATATTCTTTCTTTGATATTAGCAGCAGCTTCTTCAGGTTTCCCACATAGACTACAGACCAGCAGCTTCCAGGAATCCTCAAGACCTTCAGCACCAGAATGGGAGTGAGTGTTAAGACACTCAGCTTCGTTAGACTGAGCACCTACCAGATTCTTGGCCCCTCTAAAATGAGACATCCATTGTTAGACTACCAGGCACGCATTCATTCTCTATATAAACACACACACATACACACACACACACACACACACACACACACACACACACACAGAGAGAGAGAGAGAGAGAGAGAGAGAGAGAGAGAGAGAGACAGAGACAGAGAGACAGAGACAGAGACAGAGAGAGACAGAGAGACAGAGAGAGACAGAGACAGAGACAGACACAGAGACAGACACAGAGAGACAGAGACAGACACAGAGACACACAGTCAGTTTTGGTCCTGTAGAGAACCGTGACTAATACAGACCGATATCCATGGGTCTCCCTACATCTCTCAGTCCTTGGAGGTGTTCTTGAAGCATCCCATTTGCTTTGCCTATAGGAGAAGGGTCCTCCAGGAACCAGTTGGTACCCACTGCGAGTGTAATTTTTAGCACATAGATAGGGTTATTCTAGAGATGAGCTCCAGAAGGCATACCAGAGTTAAGGACACAGAATCTGGAGATAATTGACTTGGGAAAATCATTTAATCCCTGCAGGCCCAGTTTCTCCCCCTGGGAAGTAGGAGAACAATAGAGGCTCCTTCAGCAGGGTGGTGGAGGGTTCAGAGGTACCATCTAAAGCATGCAGCCCACTGACTGGCACACAGCAAGAGTTCGGTGTCTGTCAGCTATTATTAGTTGCTCTTCCAATCCTTATTGCAGCCTTGGGAGTGGGAGGGAGTAGATGCTATTAACCCTTTTATACCCCTGGGAGGTACGGATTCCAGTAATGTTAAATGACTTGATCTGAGGTCACAAAGCTAGCAAATGGCAGTCAGGACCCCAGGTGGCCTCTGAGTCCAGTGATCCTTTCCCCCTCTCTCTGCGGGCTCTGAAATGAAGGATATTTCCCTTGGGGAACTGCCTGCCTACCTTTCATGTTTGTGAAATCTTCCTCCTTCCAGCTGCAGCTCCTTTTGTCGGAATTCTGCGTGGTCTTAGTCTACAGAAGCCCTCTGCCTGTTGCTGTGAGGCCAGGACATGAACAGGCCTGCCAGCCAGGCTCAGGAGGGCCACTCAGGCATCACAAACCTGGTGGTGGATTCTGTTCATGCCTAGTCTTCAACTGGAAGTTAACTTAGTTGTCTATTGAGCGGAATTAACTTTGAATCCCATCAACTTGCACGAAAATCAGTCATAGGTTTATGCATTTGAAAACTGAAGGATGATTTAATTTTACAAAAGGTTTTATAATGTATATAATACTGTTGAAAAGATATTAATAAGGTTTTGCACCATTGAACCCAATACAAAAGATAACTTCTCATGCATGGCCCCTGTGTTTCTTGCTTTCATATGTTACCAAGAATAGTCCATTTTGTTCAACAAAAACACCGAATTTCATTCTCTTTGCTGTCTAATGCATGACAGATAGTTGCTAGTTTCTTACTCTCTTTTCTCTGGAATATTAATTTCTGAAGTGAAGGACTCTTTTGTCTGATTGGCTGGGTGACTGTGGGTATACTTCTGAGTCTCACTCATTACATCTGATATGATGATAATAATCTCATATTTATAAGGAGCTCACTGAGATGTGAAGGGCCTTGCATAATATGGTCCCCTGATCATTGGTAAATGCTTTGCCAGCCTGACTTCATCTATTTACTTTGAGGTGCTGGGGATTCAACGTTGGGCCTTGTATATGCTAGGCAAGGGTTGATAGGTAGCCCTTGAAAAAACAGCTTTAAATACCATGTTTCTAGAGTCCTTTATCCTTATCCATCCATAGTCACATTTCCTATTTTATCTGTTCTTTAACCTGTGTGACACGTGGACGGGGTATAATTTGAAATGTAGATAGATATGGCTAAATTGGCTGACATAAACTCTCACCAGTTTCTATTCCCATCAACTCTGTGTGAAGTGTTGCAATGTGTCATAGAATTACTTAAACACATTTTACCATTTTATATTGAAAAGAATGAAATAGATACACAAGCCAACACTGGCATTTGTATAGGTTACTGGGTTGTCCCGAGATGAGAACCCAAACTGAGGAATTGGCTTTGTTACTCACCCTCGAAATTGGCCACAAACCCTGTCCCAGTCCAGTGCCTTTTAAAAAAGAATTTCATCAGATGTATTTATTGTATATGGTGCCATGTCACATAAGGACATTTTCATGCAAGTATATATTGTGCATTGAGCATATACAATCCTTTTTCTTTCCCTGTAAGTGATCATTCTCCTTACTTGTTTGCTTTTCAGAGTTTCTGGAAGCCAGGTGTGGTGGCTCATGCCTCCAATCCCAGCACTTGGGAGGTTGAGGAAGGAGAATTGCTGTAAGCTCAGGGACAACCTGGGCTATAGTGTAAGATCTTCTAAAAATAACAAAATAAAACAACGAGACAAAAGCTACTCACTCATCCACCCAACTAATCAACCAAACAAAAACCAGTTTTTAAAAAATCCAAATGAATATCCTAAGATACTATAGTGTAATCTCCCCATTTGAAAAAGAAGTGGCATGTTTTTCCTTGTTTTAGAGACTGGGTTTCATGTAGCACAGGATAGCCTCAAATTCACTAGTTATTATTGATGACCTTGAACTTCTGATTCTCTTATCTCTACCTCCCAAGTGCTGGGATTACAGGCATATGCCACCATTCATTTCAGTGGTCCTGACCTTCTTAATGCTATAACCCTTTTATACAGTTCCTTACGTAGTGATGACCCCAACCAAAAAACTATTTTATTGCTACTTCACAACTGTGATTCTCCTGCTGTTATGAATTGTAATGTAAATATCTGATAAGGAACCTTGAAGAGTTGGGACCACTGATTTATCTCTTGGTCCTTGTGGATCAATAGTTTTAGATCTTTTCTTTTAATATGGAATTTTCAAATCTTTTTTAATTTCAGGGAAGTTTTCTTTGGCAACATCACACATGTATAGAGTGTGTTGTGACTGTGCTCACCTCTTATGCTCTCTTACGCCCTCCTACTTGGCCGACACCCTTCTCTCCATGTAAGTCCCCATTTTTCTCCCATGTTTTTCATTTTACACATGTCTTGCAGCAGGAAAATTTCCTTGAATTACTACTGTTCTGTTCCCTTGTTTTGGTTTATCTTTGTGGTGCTAAAGCTTGGACTGAGGTCCTTGTCTGGGGTAGGCAAACACTTCCACTGAGCCACATCCCCAGCCTTGGCTTTCTTGAGGGATTCCATTAATGTGTACATTGTCTTTTTGGCTTCACCATTTGTTAGTTTCTGTTGTGTCTTTTGATCTCTTGATGCATTTCTTTTTGTTTGTCTCTCATCCTGATGTTTACCTTTTATTTCTCCTTAAGAAAGGTCTTCAAACCTCTTCCTAGCTTAGTTTCTATTTCTGAAATATTTTCTTCTTTTCAGTTTTTTCCCAGGTCCTCGCTTCTGAGTTTTCCTAATTTTGATTTATATTCTTTTATATTTTGTGGTTATAAGAACATGTATCAACTTGGTTTGAAACAGGTATCATTTTGTTTTATGGATGTAATTTTTTGATATATTGTTTCTTCCTAGTGTGGCGCCAGACCCTAGAAGACAACCCTCAGCCCTTTCCACAGACCCACGTATGAGCCTAGTGCTGGCAAAGGCCAACACCTTTAACAATACTTTAAAGACAAAAGTAATCTTTCGATTATGGCTTCTAAGAGATAAGACTAAACCAAGTTAAATGTCCTCAAAGCATGTCTTTCTGTATGTCCATGCTTGGGTCTCCAGCATTAGAGTTGTATCCCTCTAGGACAACATCACTTGTGCTGTTGGGAAAATGTGCCATTTTCTTTAGTTGCTGATTAAATTCTAGTTCCTCTTTGGTACCTGGAACCTCCTTGAGGGCTGGAGAAGTATCTAGTTCCTAAATTTCCTTTTGAAATTTCACCAATGACAAGTTCCTTCCACTCAGTCACTGCAATGTCCACACTTTGCATATCTCCACTATATGTCCATAGGTCTATCCACACTTGTGTGTGGTGCATGCCTGTCTACCATCATAGACATCTACTCGCCTCTCTTGGAGCCAGGTAGTTCATTTGAAGGCCTCATTGTACACCAAGGTCTTACCATAATCTTTGGGTCATGTACAGTTGATGATCATATAAATAAACTTTATTGAGCATTTACTAATTAATATGTTCCACACTGTGCTGTGTTTCAAGTGACATTTCATTTATCTCCCACAGCACAGTCAGTTAAGTATTACTGCAGATGAGGCTGCTGAGAAGTTGAACAGTTTTTGTCAAGGTTGCAGTAGGAGTAAGTAGAAATGCTAGGGTCCATATTAGGGGTGTTAAGAATGTCCAAAATGAGCCAGGTGGTGGTGGTGCACACCCTTAATCCCAACAATTGAGAGGCAGAGGTAGGTGGATCTCTGTGAGTTCAAGACCATACTGGTCTACAGAATGAGTTCCAGGACAGCCAGAGCTACACAGACAAACCCTGAATTGAAAAAACAAAAACAGCAACAAAAAGAATGTCCAAAATGTATGTATCTTGCAGGTTCCTGAAGCAGGCTCTGGGATGGAGATTAGTGTACAGCTCTATGAGTGTGATGGGGATCTACATCTGAGGAAGGAACTAGCTGACGGAGCTTAATAAAAATCTCAGCCAGCCCTGGGGAAGCTGGAGCTGGGAAGTCCCTTCAGAATTCTCTTTTGTTGGAGTGTGAGAGCCAGAGGAAGGAGAAAAACCTAAGATAAAAGAGTCCTGCACCTCAGGAAGCTTGTTATCTCATTTATTTGCTCACCTACGCCTTCACTCCTTCTGCATTTTATATGCCACATTTGAGATGACTTCTGAATACAAAGTGAGGCCTACATCCAGCAGAGAGATGTTGAACACATGAGCTAGTCGAATGCAGACTGGTGGGTGCTAAGACAGTATCAATAGCATGGCTTTTCCTCTAAAGAACTGCAGATTGGGCTGGAGAGATGGCTCAGAGGTTAAGAACACTGACTGTTCTTCCAGAGGTCCTGAGTTCAATTCACAGCAACCACATGCTGGCTCATAACCACCTGTAGTGAGATCTGGTGCCCTCTTCTGGCCTGTAAGGACACATGCAGACAGAACACTGTGTGTATAATAAATAAATAAATAAATAAATCTTTTTTTTTTTTTTTTTTTTTTAAAAAAACTGCAGATTTACTTCAGAGAGGCAGGACATCAACAGACCAAAGAAAGGATTATGATAAAATCTAACTTGGTAAATGTGAAAAAGAGGACGGGCTCTATGTCTATGTCTACTACCTAATATGCACTAGGCCCTAGGTTTAACATCCAGAACCCCAACAAGCAAGCAAGCAAACATAGTAGACTGGTTGACTATTCAGCAGACGTTTGTTTTGCCTGGTTCTGAAGACTGTCTGAGGTCAGGGTGCAAATTCAGCATCCTCTGGGTAGCAGACAGCTGACTTTTTGTACTTTCTCATAGTAGAAAGAACTGGCAAGTTCTCTCTCTGTCTCTGTCTCTCTCTCCCTTACACACACACACACACACACACACACACACACACACACACACACACACACAGAAAGAGACAGAGACAGAGAGTTACTCTGTAGCTCAGGCTGGCCTTGTGTTTGAGGCAATCCTTTTGTTTCAGCCCCCTGAGCACTGGGATTAAATATCTCCCTTTAAAAAACCACAAGAGAGGTAACCCAGACCCAGAAAGACAAATAGGATTTGTATTCACTTGTAAGTGGATATTCACCATTAAGTAAGTGATAACCAAGCTACAATCTGTAGACCCAGAGAGATTAGGTAAAGAGGAGGTAGTCTAGTGAGAATGTATGGATCTCCCTAGAAAGGGGAAATAGAAGAAATTTTACAGTGGACTTGGGGTGGGTGGGGACAGGTGTGGGAAGGATCAGGTGTGTGGGGGTTGGTTGGAGTAAATTCTGGAAGAGACAGCTGGAATTGGGGGCTTTTGGGGAGTGCTGTGGAAACAGTACTGTGGAAACTTCCTGGAATCTATGAAGGTGATCCTAATGAGAACTCCTGGTAATATCTGGGGATACAGAGTCTTAACTGGCCATCTCTTGTAGATAGGCAAGGCTTCCAAAAGAGGGACTGGGTTGCATGCAATTGAGTTGTTGGCTGTGGAGATCCCCAAACAACACAAGCTGATGCTAAGACTGACAGTGGTGGTCTTTGCATAGGGCAGGGGATTGCTGAGGACAATATCCACACAACTCAATGAACACAGAGAAGTCAAATGGGTGCCTACATGGAGCCTTCACCCCTATGTTCTAGTCTCTGTGGTGCAGGAAGGTTCTGTGCATGCTGCTGAAGGAGAAATATGGACACCAACCCAGCCACAAAACCTTTGACCTACAATCTGTCCTGCCTGAAAAAATATGATAGGGCAATGGTGGCACAGAACTTGTGGGAGTAACCAACCAACATCTTTGACTTAAGGAACACTCCATGAGAAGGAGCACATACTCAGTGCTGCTTGGGTAACCAAGAACCAGAGACTAGATAGCCTTGAGACTAAATGGTCTAAAAAAAAGTCAGTAAAAAGATTCCTAATGCTGTTCTGCTGTACTCATAGATGAATGCCTTATCCAGTCATCACCAGAGAGGCTTCCTCTGGCAGCAGATGGGAATAGATGTAGAGACCCACAGCCAGGCATTAGGTGGAGAGAGTCTACATTGGAGGTCTCCATCAAATCCCTCCTCTCAGGGAATCCCATGGAAAAGGAGTTGGAAAGAGTGTAAGAGTCAGAGGGGATGGAGGATACCAGGAGAGCAAGGCCCTCTGAATGAACTAGGCAAGGTGCATATGAGCTCCCAGAGACTGAAGTAGCAAGCACAGGGCCTGCATGGGTCTGCACCAGGTCCTCTGCATAAATAATATAGCTATTAGCTTAGTATTTTTAAGGGATTTCTGACTTTGAGAATGAGTGGGTCTCTGACTCTTGTGCCTGCTCTTGGGACTCTTTTCTTCCTGTTGGGTTGCCATGTCCAACTTCAATATGAAAATTTTTATTTTATCTTATTGTTTTTTTTAAAGATTTATTTATTTATTATGTATACAGAAGAGGGCGCCAGATCTCATTACAGATGGTTGTGAGCCACCATGTGGTTGCTGGGAATTGAATTCAGGACCTTTGGAAGAGCAAGCAGTGCTCTTAATGTCTGAGCCATCTCTCTAGCCCCAAGACTCCCTCTCTTAATGTACCACCTTGGGGGTTAGGACTTCAGCATGTGAATTTGGGGATGGGGCACAGTCAGTTGGTCCATGATGACTCAGTGAGATGAGATCAGAAATAAAGACTATATATGCGTGTGCTAGGACCTGACTTGTGGAATGTCCCTTACTCCCTGTTTATTCTGGACTCTAAGTCTCACCAGTTCTCACCAAGAGGAGAGAGTCTAGCACTAGACTGAAGAAAAAAGAGGGGCAAAGTCTTAATCCCTAGAACCTTGGAATGTGTTTGAACATCAGATCTTTAAAAAGATAATTACATGAGATCATGTGTGGGTAGGTGTCACTATATAAGAAAAGATTTGGACATGGACACACAGGCAGAGAGATGATTTTGTGAGACACAGCCATGAGAGGAGACCTGGGCAGAAAGCAATCCTGCCGTTACCTTGACTGACTCCCACCGTCCAGAACTGTGAGGAAAGAAAATTCTGGTGTTTAAGCCTCTTAGTCTAGTGTTTTCTAGAGACAGCTCTAGCGAACAATGGAGAGTGGCCATTGTTTTCCTCCTGAAGTAGGTTCTGAACATTTATGTGTGAGTGCTAGAAATGCTTACCGAGAACCACAAATGGTCAGAATTGGGCTGTGTTTGTAGCTCAGTGGTGGGGGCTTGCCTAGCATGTGCAGGGCTCTGGGTTCAGCCCTCAGCACTGCAAAAACCAGAACTAGCTTGTGAGAAGAAACACAGCAGCTACATGGGTGCTGTCTCAGCACATCTCACTGGATCCCTAACACATCTTCCCCTAGCTTTAGGGACTTGGAGAATGAGGCCCGGAGAGGAAAGGTTTCAAGGAAGAAAGCAGAGGTTTGGGCACTGGTTCCTGAATACCAATCTCCATCGTCTCTGTACAGTGTGTCAGCTCCTTCTGATGGGACCTGCCAGTTTTGGCATATCAGCCAATGGGAATAGACTTCTTTGGACGTTTTAAAGCTCTGGCATCAAGTATTTACTATGACAAGTCCAGTTCCTGTTCTTCAGGATGCAGTAAGTTACAGCATGCGTCATCTTTAGAGTTTGAAAAAAACCCTTTTCAGTAGTGTCTGGGTATTTTCAAAGTTGGAGAGAGCTCAACTGGATGGTTCTGAAGACTCCCTCAGAGCCCATTTCTCAGTTCCCAGGAAGCCCAGGTCTCCTCGTTTCTTCCTGGATCCCATTGCTCATTTTTCTTCTCATGATGGGGAGGTGTGCTGCCTGCCCACAGTCAGCCTACGGGGCAGCTGAGTTTGGGGAAGGTGCTGTGAGCTGTGAAGTTTGTGATTAATAAACCTTGAGGCACTCGTGGGAGGAAGTTAATAGGTGGCAGTTCTGCTAAGAGAGAAGAGATGAATATAATTGCCACTCTAAATCCCCTCCAGAGATCTTTCTCTTGTGGGACACCTTCACAAAGAGATAGCATCCAGCTTGGAGAATCAATTGTGGCTTCATTAGTCTCTTCTTGATATTAATAATTTCTGACTCCCAAGGCCTCAAGAAGATAGCTTAGGCCAGCTGCATTGGGAGGAGAAGGGTCAGGCTGGAGGGTTCACACCACAAGGGCCGGAGGGTTCACACCACAAGAGGAAGGGTCAGGCTGGAGGGTTCACACCACAAGGGGATGGGTTGGGCTGGAGGGTTCACACCACAAGGGGATGGGTCGGGCTGGAGGGTTCATACCACAAGGGGATGGGTCGGGCTGGAGGGTTCACACCACAAGAGGAAGGGTCAGGCTGGAGGGTTCACACCACAAGGGGATGGGTCGGGCTGGAGGGTTCATACCACAAGGAGAAGGGTCGGGCTGGAGGGTTCACACCACAAGGGGATGGGAAGAGGAGCCATTTTCCTTCCTTCTCATGCTTCACTATCAGTTCCAATATAGGAAGAGCAAACGAAAAGAAAGAGAAATAAGCAAAGCCTGGATGCGGTAAGGCAACTGTAAAGGAAATGAGAGAAAGATGGTTATGAATGAATGCTTGGTTCTTTCCTGAATTCAGTTCATCTGGATTCTGCCAGAACTTCTGTGTACTCTACATATTATCCTTATTATCCTTCCTTACCCCTCACTTTATTCTTAGCATGGGTTCTGTGATTACATTTATTTTTTGAAGGGAAAGAAAGAGAGAGAACTGTTGAGGTTAAGGATCTTGCCTGGCTGCTAAGATTAAGAGTTGTGAAAAGGTAAACTTTATGTCCTTTCTACTATTCTAACACCTACCAACCACCTCATGCAAAATCAGGGCTCAGTGAATTGTGACCCACAGGCTAAATCCACCCACTCTCTCTTTATGGCTTGCACCCTGGATTCATTTTCTTCACTAGTTTAGTGGTTTAAAGAATTCAAGCAACAATTAGATTTCATGATGTGTGACATTATGAAACTCAAACTTTGTGTTATCTATCAGTAGAGTTTGATTGAGACCCTCAGAACTCCTCCACATACAGGATATCTAGGGCTGATTTTTCTCCATTGTGATGGAGCTGAATAGTTTGTAGCAGAGACACTATAGGAAGAAAGCCTAAATGTTTATTTGCAGGCTTTTAGAGGAAAAGTTTGCCACGCTTATTCAAGCTAATACCTGGTTATCCTGAATGACAGGAAAAGGTGGCGGAGTTCAGATATGGATGCACATTTTATTGATAAACAACTTTGTTAGATATAATTAACATATGTAATTTTAGAAACATCAAATTCTGTTCTGCCACCAGTCAGGAATGGTCCCACAGGGTGCTGGCATTTATAAGCATTGCTTGGTACCGCAGGAGAAATTGTTCAGCCACATCCATGATTTGCCACACAGGTACTTAATATTTTCAAGTAAACACCAAGGATAGGCTTTTGGATATTCTTGAATAGCTTGCTAATTTCTTTGTCCCTTGATTATCATTTGCATAATTACTGGGAAAAGGAGAAAAAAATATTGATGATCCCCAGGGTTGCTCAGTTTAGAATTTGTAGACATTTGATTTATTGGTTGTGGACTAGATAGTGTTTGTTCATTTCAGGTAAACAGAGGCAAAGGTAGAAAGATAGCCTGTGTGGATGGTGGCGAGGCTGCAAGTTTTACTGAAATGGGCTTTTGATGGAATACCCACATAAACAAACTGTATCAATTTCCAATGCAAGAATATTTGATTTTCTGTGATGAAGATTCTCTGTCCTGACAGGAAACTATTCAGAGAATGGCAGAAGGCGAGGATCCTATTTGTCAGTGTTCTTTTTGATCCTTGAAAAGGCTCCTGGTCTTCAACAACTTCTTTTGTTCATGATCCCTGGAATCTCACAGGTTCAGTGGATTTATCCCATGCTCCCAACAATCTCTGTTTGTTCTGTGAACTTCTTGCACTCACGCCCAAGTCTTTCTCCTCATAGTCCTTCCATCGAATTCAAGCACCTACCCAATCTTAAGGTATGTGTCTCGACCCAGGACACTTGTCTGTTTACATAGCCATTTCAGTCTGTGAGTGCTAGCTTGGTTTTTAATATTCATATTCCCAGCATCCTCCCACTTCACCTTTCAAGTGCTGGGATTACAGGCATGTGACATTCCCACTCATGGTTTATTTGATGCTGAAGATAAAACCCAGAACCTTATGTATGCTAGGTAGCTCCCAACTGCAGAAGGCTCTCCTTTTCATTTCTATATTCTCAGTATTCAAAGCTGTGCCTACTCTCAAACTGACTCTTTCTAAATAGTTATTGAGTGCATGTATGGATATATAGATATATGGATGGATGGATAAATGGGTAAGACTATGGGGCCTTGTCAAGGAAAACATTCCTCCCCCTGAGCTGAGTGCATCTCTCCTTTCTCTCTTTTATTTTTATTTAAGAAATTTTTTTTTATCCATTTTACATACCAATCACAGATTTTCCTTTTATCCCTCCAGGAACCAGTATACTCATGCTTTCTGCTGTTGGGCTTTTATTTATTTATTTATTATTATTATTTATTATTGTATGCAAGGAGAGATAGCTAGCTAGAGGCTAGTGTATGTATGAATGTATGATGTCCATGTAGAAATCAAAGGATGGCTTTGTGGAGATGGTTCTTGCCTTCCACTTTTATGTTGGTTCTGGGGACTGAACTCAAATCATTAGCCTTGCATCTTTGGGCAGTAAGTGTCTTTACCTGCTGAGCCATCTCACTGGCCATATTCACTTATTTTAAAGTGTTTGTGGTTCAGGAAGTTGAACCCAGGGCCTTGCATATACTTGAGGTACATGGAATTTCATCGTTGGCCTCCATAGGACTTTCAATAGTTCTCTTTAAAGTGTATAAACCATAGAAGTCTACCATGCAGGATGGGAGAGATAGACATTTCTGACCTTAGAGTATGCAAGGTTGGAAAGGCCAAATTGGCTCCTCAGGTTGTGGATGAGATGGAGCCATGTGTGGGTCAGAGTGGACCTTTGTTTGTGTAGGAGAGAAAGTCTGCTTCTATACAACTGAATCTAGAACGGGGTGTGTGTGTGTGTGCAGCATTTTCTTGGTGTGACTCACTATAGCCGGTGTTCGGAGCACAGTCAAGGGAGCATCTATGACATCTGAATGACCCAAAGGATTGAGTGGGGTTTGTTTGAAAGATTGTAGGAGATGGCTTTCTTTGGCTATGGACACCAGGAAGGAGTGGAACCAGTACTCCTTTTGTGGGCTGCTCCTCACAGGATGGAGAGCTGCACTGTGCTGTGCACACAGTTAAGTGTCAAGTTCAATGAATGACATCACCAGCCATCTCCAGACCCGAAGTCAGGGTTGGCACCTGCTTCTGCTTTCCTCAGGTCACCGAGGCTATCAGGGATGCTGTCAACTGGGATAGCTCTGGGTTTGGTCCACCCTGCACTGGACCAACACATCTCCCTTTTCCTGGCATCCTGTAACAGCCTCCTGTCTTCTCTCCCCAAATTCCTTAGAGTGCACACTTTCTCCCACTGCTACCATGCTCAGCCTGTTCTCCATATTCTATCCACAGACCTTTCCGAAATGCAGAGCCAGTGTGTCTGCAAGCCCCGACTTCTGCCCCACTCTTTAAATCTCACTCCAAACATTTCCCCCCCAAGATCAGGTCAGGCCCGTCTGTTATTTGCTCTCAAAGCATCATGTACTATTCCTTCCAAGCAATTATTATGGTTTAAATTATGCAATTCTTGCATGTGATTAATAGGTTAATTTCCTTCTGCTCACCAGGCTCTAAATTCCACGAGGAAAAGGACAGTGTCTATTTTTTCCTCATCCATAACCATGTTTCCTAAGCAATCAAGACAACCTATATCTTGGTAGCTGGTAAATGAGCAAATAAATAAATCCATTTTAGTGAATGAAGGACTTAATAAATAGCAAGGAATAACAAGTTACTGCTGGGTATGTTTTGAAGGAAACACAAAATAAGATAGAACACCAGGTTGAGACCGTTTTCCTTCTGCAAGAGCATGGAGATTCAGTTCTGAATCACTTAACTTAGAAATACCTTCTTGTGGCTGGGGAGATAGCTCAGGGGTATGCTGGCTAGTTTTTTGTCAACTTGACACAGACTAGATTCATCTGTGAAGAGGGAACTTCAGTTGAGAAAATGGCCCCATCAGGTTGGCCTGTGGGCAAGTCTTTGGGGACATTTTCTTGACTATTGATTGATGTGGGAGGGCCCAGCCCATTGTGGGTGGGGCCATTCCTGAGCTGGTGGTTCTGGGTACTATAAGAAAGCGGGATGAGGACCTCTCGATCACTCTGCCTATTCCTGTTCTCATGTGGTCTCCATTTATCATGGTCTGTTATTCCTTGTTCTCCCTTTCTGTTCTTGATCCAGCTGGGATCTCCTGCACCCCTAAGCTTTCTTTCCCTCAAATCTTGCCCTTCATTACTCCCACTGTCGTCCAGGTTGTTCATGTAGATCTCATCCATTTCTCTGCCATTGGGTGATCCCTGGGTCTTTCCTAGGGTCCCGTTTTCTAGGTAGCCTCCCTGGAGTTGTGTAGCTCTCTAGTTATCTTTGTTTTACATCTAGTATCCTCCTATGAGTGAGTACATACCATGTTTGTCCTTCTGAGTCTGGGTTACCTCACTCAGGATGATTTTTTCTAGATCCATTCATTTGCCTGCAAACCTCATGCTGTCATTGTTTTTCTCTGCTGAGTAGTACTCCATTGTGTATATGTACCATATTTTCTTTATCCATTCTTCAGTTGAAGGGCATCTAGGTTGTTTCCAGGTTTTTGCTATTACAAACAATGCTGATATGAACATAGCTGAGCAAATTCCCTTGTGGTATGATTGAGCATTCCTTGGGTATATGCCCAAGAGTGGTATAGCTGGGTCTTGGGGGAGATGGATTCCGAATTTTCTAAGGAAGCACCATATTGATTTCCAAAGTGGCTGTACAAGCTTGCATTCCCACAATGACATATCCTCTGTAGACTGCTGGCAATGGTCGAGAGAAAGCCTGATCTGACCTAGTCTGATGATCAGATGACTAAACACCCTAACAGTCGTCTTGGAATTCTCATCCAATAACTGATGGAAGTGGATGCAGAGATCCTCAGCCAGGCCCCAGGTGGAACTCCAGGTGTCCAACGGTCGAGAAAGAGGAGGGACTGCAAGAGCGTGAATTGTTGAATCCAAGATTGCAAAAAGCACAGGGACAAATAGCCAATCGAAAGAAAGCACATGAATTATGAACCAACGGCTGTGGAACCCCTAGCTAGATCAGGCCCTCTGGATAAGTGAGACAATTGAATAGCTTGATCTGTTTGGGAGACACCCAGGCTGTGGGACCAGGACCTGTCCTTAGTGCATGAGCTGGCTGTTTGGAACCTTGGGCTTACACAGGGACACATGCTCAGCCTGGAAGGAGGGGACAGGACCTGCCTGTACTGAATCCACCAGGTTTAAATGAATCCCCAGGGGTGTCTTGGTCCTGGAGGACATGGGAATGGAGGGGAGGGGCTGGGGGGAAGTTGGGAGTGGGGGCGGGAGGGGGAGGACAGGGGAACCCATGGCTGATGTATAAAATTAAAACACATAATAAAAAATAAATAAAAGAAAGCGGGATGAATAAGCCATGAGGAGCAAGCCAGAAAGCATCTTCCTCCATGGCTTCTGCTTCAGCTCCTGCCTCCAGGTTCCTGCCTTGAGTTCCTGGTGACTCTCTTCATGATGAACTGTGATCAGGATGTGAAATAAACTCTTTCCTCCCCAAGTTGCTTCTGGTCATGGTGTATTATTATAGCCATGTATAAGAGCACTTGTTCTGTAAGCATGAGGACCTGAGTTTGACTTTCCAGTACACATATATAAAAGGCTGTGTAGTTGGAGAGCTTCTCTCCAGCCCCCGCTAAGCCCTGTTAGTCCAACAACCCATTTATAAAATAAACACACAGACATTCATATTATTTAAACTGCTTGGCCATTAGCTCAGGCCTACCATTGTCTAGCTCTTACTCTTATATTTAGCTCATTTCTATTAATCTATACTTTGCCACATGGCTCGTGGCTTATCAGTACCTTACATCTTCCTTGTCATGGCAGCGGCTGGCCATATCTCTCCTTTCCCTTTCCACTTCCTAGAATTCTCCTCTCTCCTTGTCCCACCTATACTTCCTGCCTGGCTACTGGCCAATCAGCATTTTATTTATACAGATCAATATCCACAGCACTCCCCCCCCACTTTTTTTTAAAGGAAGGTTTTAACTTTTACATAGTAAAATTACATATAACAAAACAATTATTAAGCAAGAATTACAGTTACAATATTAAGGAAGATATCCTATCTATCTTATATTTGTGAGTCTGAGGTTTTTGTATCTAACTTATCTTTTATCATAACTGAGGAAATTATAACTATCTAGTCTTCAACCACATCAAAGACCTCAGAAGGATATAATATTACCTGAGAAACAGGAGAAGGATGCAAACAACTTTCGGGAGTCTTGCAGGGTAGACAGAGACAGCTGGCAGCCTGGACAGTCACTTAATGTTCCTTTGTAAAGTTGGGGCATCTGTCTTCAGCCCACAGGGCTAGAGTCTCTTGGTTACTTCTCTCAGTGTCCTGTAAAATGTCTGGCAGTTTCCTCTGTGAAGCAGGAATCTGAAGGACCATTTTGTCAAGTAAAGTTTAGCAGTCACTTTTCTATGGGTCCTGCATGTCCAGTTGATCAAGCAGTCCAGGCAAGAACAGTTTCTTGCCAAATGGGTATTCTTGCCAAGGTGAAGATAAGATATGAAGTGTCTTCAGTGCCCATCCTCCTCTCTCAAATAAATCAGTGTTGCCAGGAGCAGTTATGTTTCACTGTCCAGAAAGTCTAAATTTTAAAAATATTTTAAATGCCATATTCTGTAGGTCTTTGAAGTATTTGAAGATTACCTATCTATCTGAAATATCTCTGTGTATACCTAGAAGACTTAACTAACATGGCTATGAGTATGAATATCATAGATGACTAATTATTAATCTATTTTTAATTATCCATTACAATTTAAAATGAGCTATATGACCATAATACCTTAAACAAGAGTAGAAATATACACACAGTATAACAAAATTAACTTTAAGTTTGAATCGATAGACTAAAATCTATACCAATGTAAAACATTTTAAACAAGTTGTTGCTCTTTAGAAGTAAGTTCCTTAATCTACCCTTTCATCCTATTATATCTATATCATATCCCCTTTTCCTCTTTAGAAAGAGATCACATTTATAATCAACCTGTTTTTAATAAAAATATTGGTTTTTTTGTGTCCCACACCAGAGGGCTCTTCTGATTTGGGACACTGGGTCTAGTGGTGGGGAAGGGTGCAGCTCAAAAGTTGGTAATCACACAGGGTAATGCATGTTCAATGCCTGGAACAGTGTGGGGTGAATTCACCATAGGCAGGTTTCCTGTGCTGTCTCCGTTTGTGGACTGATGGAGCCATTCAGTTATTTGCATGTCAAGGAGGGATTGAGTTTTACAAAGCATAGTCTCTGGCTGGTGGTGGTGCATGCCTTTAATTCCAACACGTGGGAGACAGAGCCAGGCAGATCTTTGAGATCCAGGACAGGCACCAAAACTTTGAGATTTGAGGCCAGCTTGGTCTACAGAGTGAGATCCAGGACAGGCACCAAAACTACACAGAGAAACCCTGTCTTGAAAAACCAAATAAAACAACCAACCAAACAAAACAACAACAGCAGCAACAACAACAACAACAACAACAAAGCATAATCTCCCCGCCCCCCTCAGAAGGAAACATGAGTCTGGGAGTAGCCCTGAAGAATATTAAATAAGACATCTGCTTTCACAGCCTGTCTGTACAGAGGGCTGCTTGGGCTCACGCCTGAGTTGGTATGCCAGTGGTGTGCCAAAATGCAGCTTTGTACAAGGCTGAACCTCTGTTGCCAAAAGACTCTGGCTTTGTCTGAGCCATGCAGATCCCCAGACACCCTGGATGACAAAACTCTCCCTCAGTTATGTCAGAAATGTAGCTCCTGGCACTTCATTTATAAAATGGTCATTAAGAGGAACCCCAGGGGCTAGAGAGATGGTTCAGGGGGTAAGAGTGCTGACTGCTCCTCCAGATGAACCAGGTTCAACTCCCAGCACCCACATGACAGCTAACAACTGTCTTTAACTCCAAGCTCTGACACCCTCATACAGACACACATGCAGGCAAAATACTAATGCAAATTAAAAAAAGGAACTCCAAGCCTCACATTCTGGACTTCCCCCGAGGGTGTTTCTTATATTTGTCTACACATGCGGTAATGTGATCCTGTTTAGCATTGTCCTTAGCACATGGAGACATGGAAAGGTCTGGGTGCTCCATGTGTGAACAGATGGAACCTTCTATGCACATTGCCTATTCTCCAGACGTGCCCTATGAACCTAATTTTCATCACCTTTGTGTAAAACGTAGACAGAATGGGAAGGTTCCTACCACACTCCTGTCTCCCCTTAATTGACTTTAAATGAATCCTAGGCATTGGCGTCAGATGCACATGGCTTTGACATTTACTCACCTGGAAGAGACACCTGGTCTTTTGAAATCTCTGCTCTAGGCATCTTCAAAGTGGGAGGAAAGTTGCTGCCTCAGAAGGTTGATAGGATGAAACGTCGTAGTGTTGGCTCAGCATCTGGCCTGGAACAGTAGAGTGGCTTGGCAACGTTCTTCCCTCCTTCCTGTTATTTTCTCAGAGGTCTGTTTAAAGGGTGAGTTAATTAGGCGTGATAATGCTAAGCTCTCTCAGCCCAGTCATTGGAGATGATCATCTGCAGTGATGACAGCAAGTCTTGAGGTCACTTGGAGGCAGCACTTTGAGGGCTCGGCAAGTGTTTATGCAAAGCAAAGCGTAAAGGAAGGGGACTTGCAAATGCCCAGGACGTGGGTCTCAGGGTGGGCTTTTGCTAGCTCCCCTGGCTACACCTTGTGCCACTTCTCAGCGATCATTTTGCAGTCGGTGGCTGCATCAGTGAGCCATTCTCCTAGTGTGCAGGTGACATCCTCTGGACACTGAGAACTTCCAGGTGTGGGGTTGGCTTCTTTCTGAGCGGCTGATGCCTGTGCAATGTTGGTGATTTTGACCCTACTCTCCAGGTCACTTTGCCCTTACAGTGAGAGTGAATAAATGGGAGAAATATGGAGCGTGAATCTCCCAGATAGGCCACAACTTCAGGCTCCACACCATCACATGTGACTTTTCTAGTTTTTAGTCTGGAGCTTGACTGCAGGGCCTGTACGTGCTAGGCTAGTGCTCTACCACTAAGCTGCATGTTCAGACTTTCCTATGTGATGACTTCTTGAAGAACTGGGGATTGAACTCAGGGCCTTGTGCATGTTAGACAGGTGTACTGTAGAATAAGGTAAGGAGCTGCACCAATGTTTACTCTCCAACATGTCTTAAGTTATTTTTTCCATTTTACTAATCCCAGTTTCCCCTCCCTTCCCTTCTCCTCCCCCCCCCCACCTCTCCCAATCCCACCTTCCATTCACTCCTCAGGGTGAGGCCTCCCTTGGGGAGTCAGCAAAGTCTGTCATACTAAGTTGAGGCAGGACCAAGCCCCTCCCCGATGTGTCAAGGCTGAGCAAGGTATCCCACCTAGGGATGTGCTCCAAAAAGCCAGTTCATGCACCCGGGATAAGTCCTGGTCCTGTTACCCAGGGGCTCCACAAACAGATCTAGCCACATAACTGTCACCCACATTCAGGGGGCCTAGTTGGGTCCTATGCATGTTCCCCAGCTGACAGGCCAGAGTCCATGAGCTCCCACCAGCTTGGTTCAGCTGTCTCTGTGGTTTTCCCCATCATGATCTTGACTTCACTTGCTCCTGTGATCCCTCCTCCTTCTCTTCATCTGAAGTCTAGGAGCTCAGCTCAGTGCTTGGTTGTGGATCACTGCATCTGCATCCATCAGTTACTGCATGGATAAGGAAAATGTGGTCCATTTACACAATGGTGTATTACTCAGCGGTAAAAAACAATGACATCATGAAATTTGTAGGCAAATGGATGGAACTAGAAAGAATCATCCTGAGTGAGGTAACCCAGACCCAGAAAGACAAACATGGTTTTGTATTCACTCTTAAATGGATATTAGATGCAAAGCAAAGGATAATCAGGCTACAATCTACAACCCCAGAGAAGCTAGATAAAAAGGAGGACTCTAAGACACATGGAGGGCCCCAGGAAGGGAAAATGGTTAAGATCTCCTGGGTAAACTGGGAGTGGGGTAGAAGGGAAGGGATGGGGGATGGGAACAGGAGAGTCTGAATGGAAGGAGGGACAGTGAGGGAGATCAATGAAAGAGATATCTTGGTAGAGGGTACCATTAATTTTTGTTTAAAAATTATGCTTCAAACCAATGTTCTATCTTTGTGTGTGTGTGTGTGTGTGTGTGTGTGTGTGTGAGAGAGAGAGAGAGAGAGAGAGAGAGAGAGAGAGAAAGACAGACAGACAGACAGACAGACAGACAGACATATTCCTGCCTGCCTGCCTGTCTGTCTGCGTTCATGTATAGGTTAGAGAACATCTTGCAAGAGTTAGTTCTCTCCTTCCACCATGTGAACCCTGGGATTAGGACTCAGGTCATCAGGCTTGGCAGCAGGTGTCTTTACTCACTGAGCTATCTCGAATATATATATATATATAAATTTTACTATAGGACTTTGCTTCTTGCAATATGAATCTCTAATATTTCCAAACTCACATATCGTCCCCCCCCTCGCACTCCACGAGTATCCATTGAGATATGAAAAGTGATGCCATCTAGTGGTTAAGGATACAGGCTAGGGAGCAGACGACTTACATACAAGTCCTGCTTTGCCACTTAGTACTGTGTTAGTTATTAATTGCTATTGCCACAAAGAGCATCATAAATCATGTTGTGTAGTAAATGGCCATATACATAGTGGTTGAGAAACAAGGACTGTTTGCTCTCTGGAAACCGCAGGTCTGGAATCAGGAGAGCTGATTTGGGTCATCATTTTAGCGTCTCTCAGAAGGTGTTAGTGACTGAGTGCCCAGGGTTTGCTCTCATCTGCAGTTTCGATCTTGTCAGGGTCTGCTCCTGAGCCTACTAGAGAGTCAGCATAAAGCAGTTCCCTGTAGGCTGTTGGCAGAACACTCTTTGTTTCTTGCTATGTGGGCCCCTCCAGTAGCTCACTCCGTTAAAGCCGGGAAGAGAGAATCTGCTTAGCAAGATGAAAGCCACACTTTTATTTTTTAATTAAAAATATTTATTATTATTAATTTCTTGTTTCTGATGTGCTGTGTGCTCCTGAAAATTTCCTGGATATTCTCTTCATGCTTCCTATCTTGTTGTAGGAGTGTTGGTGCTGGGATTTGAACTCTGGTCATCAGGCTTGCTTGGCAAGCATTTTACCCATTGGGCTTTCGCCCACCTAAAAGCCATGCTCTTATGCAGCTTAATCACAGAGTGGCTACCTGTCATATTTGTCATATTCAACTGGCCAGAAGTGGTCACTAAACCAGCTCACACCCAAAGGGAAGAGACTTATAAGACTGTCATGATTGAATCAACGTATATAAAAAACTGGCAAATACTGGGCACTGTGTAAGTATTTGCTCCTATTAACACCTAGGCAGCAAAGCCAGTACTGGCTGAGGGAATGTATCAAGGAGAGAACTTGAGTTGCAGGGCCCAGGCTCTGGGAAAGCCTGCCCGATCTGGGAATATTGCAGTCACTTGTGTGGAGCACATACTAGCCTGGCCCCTGGGCAAGGTCATCCCCCCACCCCATTCCAGATTCATGAGTATGGGCTGAGATTTAGAGCCACAGAGCAGTAGGGGCCCTTTCTTGCTCCATCCACTCTCTCTCTGCCTTCTTGTGCTCCCCTCCTCCTCCTGTCTTCCTTCTTTCCACCACCAATAGTCATGTTCTCAGTCCGATAGCTGGGATGGTGCCAGGAGCAGTTAAATGCTTCGTAAGTGCTGGGCCAGGCTGAGGATTACAATTAAGTAGACTTCCGAGGCCAGAGTGACCAAGGAAAGGAGGTAAGTGGGGGTGGGGAGGAGGTGGAGAATAAAAGTCTTGAAAGTGAAAAACAGGACTCATGAAGAACCAATTTGAAAAGCAATGGTGTTTTTTTTTTTCTTTGTAGATCTAAGAGTTTTGAGGTTTGTAATCCATTCCTTACATCTTTTAAAAAAATACTTTGTTTATTTATGCATATATGAGTGTGTCTATGTGTGGGTATGTGCCCATGAATGCAGATGTCCTCCAAGGTCAAAAGAAGGTATCAGATCTCCTGGCCCTTGGGTTAGAGGAAGCTGTGAACAGCCTGACACAGGTGCTAAGAACCAAACGTGGGTCCTCGACAGGAGCAACGAGTGCTCTTAACCACTGAGCTGTCTCTCCAACCACGTCCTTCCTTACATACATCTTCACATCTATTTCTTCCTTTATCTTAACTCCTCTTCAGCGCTGCAGTCACAGCAGACAATCTCCCCCAGTCTGCTTCTCTGCAAATGGCTGCCTGGTGTCTTCTTTTAAGCAAATTAAAATTGATTTGCTTTTTGACTTTCATGATGCCTCTTGAGTTAATAAAAACAGCCGACAGCTGCCTAGTGCTCTATATTTGCAAAGTACTTTCACAGACATTCAATTCCTCATTTGAATCTTGCAACAGCATGGTAAAGTGAGTGCTGCCGTTTTCTTCGTTTTGGGGTGGGTCAGCTTGCTAGGTCAGCTGAAGTGGAGTGACCTGATCGGAGCCAGTGTGAGGACCGTCTCACGGGGCATCCAACCCCAAGCTGCATCCTCCTTCTGCTGTCACCTGCAGGTTGGCAGTATAAAGTGAAGCTTCTTCCTAAGTTATGGCACTTATGCAGTAGACCCAGGCTGCTGCATGTCTGCACTACGTGCTGGAGAAACAGTGAACATCTTCAGTTGGTGAAAGAGTTCCCAGGCTTTTCCTACAGGGACACCCTGAGCCTGGAATGATAGCTCAAATTTGTACTTGCCTTCGACAAAGGGTGTGGAAATGATAGCAGTCAGGCAGTAGAAAGGGAAATGGACTCCTTGTTTTGGAGGAATGTTTTCTGATGTCTATTGGCTTCCATATCTTCCATGCTGGCTCCTCTATAGAGCAGGGTGGGGTTGTAGCTATGGGCCAGGATGTTCAGGGAACTCAGAGAGGTTCTGATTCTACAGTATCCTGAAAGGACCAGCAACCCAAGCCTCTTAAGACCTCTCCCTTGCTCTCTGAGACAGAGGCTAGTCTCAAGCAATTTTCTCTTGGAGACAGGATGGATCCAGAGACCTGATGGGTTCTTTCTCCCACTTCCATGTTGCTTTTGACCAGTGGTTCTCAGCCAGGGGAGATTTCTTACCCCCACTCCCTAGTGGCTTAGGATATTTCACAATGTCTGGCAAACGATTTGATTTGCTACCACTTGGCAAGGAGGAAGGATTTCAATCATCATTCCAATGGTATTAGACATGATTGCTGCTAACTGTTCTGTGATGAACAGTATATCCCCTTACCACAAAAGATTTATCAGATACATGATGTCATTGTTGCTAAGGTTAAACAATCTTACTGAGCTTTATTCTTTTAGGAGGTTTGATGGGTGTAGAATTCAGGTGGAAGAAGCCAGCTGGGTGTCGTCACTATCATCCCCTCCAGATACTCTTTAGAGACAGGCTTTCATTGATAAATAGGTTTCTGTCTCTGAGCATTCCATCACTCTCCTCGGCCTCCTCCTCCCATTTGCCTAGCTTGTTTTAATTCTATTTTAATTGAGCACAGAAGCATCTTCCCACAGGTCCTATGTCTGGCCTGCACTTGGTCATGGCCTCACAGTTCTGGTTGAGAATTCATGTGCTACTGTTTGGAGAAAGTCATATTTTTTACAGCAACATAACCCATTTTACCTTTATAGTAATTGTTTTGGAATAAGAAGTAATCATCCAGGACTGACCAACTTGCTTTACTAAGCGCCCCTTTCTCACTCCTGGCAAATTGCTTTGAGAATTGAACAAAGCTCGGCTCAATCATGCAGGATATCCATTCCAAAGGATGCCTGGGAAGTAAATCTCTGCTAAGCCAGCCCCAGTCATGCCTCCTCTGCTTTTTTTTTTCTTAGGGATCAAATGGTGAGCATGTGCTTTATTCCACCTCCTCCTTGTCTTGGGGGTGGTGGCCTTAACCCAGGTCTTAACCAGGGTATTTGTGATGCTCATGGGACTGCAAGGCTCGTGTGTAACAATAGACTGTCATGTTAAAGAGCGTTTGCTCCCTGGGGTTGATGCTGGAGTTGATGCTTGCTTCCTCGATCTGAACTTAATTTATGGGAGCCTTTCCCTGATGTATGTTTTGTCCAATGCTAAGTAGATGATGACTGAAAAAGTGGTCAAGTAAGTTGGGGGACTCCTGTTCTTTACTGTAGGACTTTTCATGGTCTTTACATTGTTAATGAGCTATGTAAATTGCCAAGAGGAGGATGTGGCATTCCTTGGATTTGGTTTTATCCTAGTGTTGGTGATCTATCAAAAAGGACATCAGAATACTGGGAAAGAGAGAGTTAGATCTCCCCCCTCTTTTTTTAACCCCTTCCCATTTTTTCTCCACACTTCCTTGTTTTTTCCTTCCTCTCTTTTCTCTCCCTTCTCTTGATTGACATGACCTTTCCGTTGATGGGACTCTGTAACATAATTCTCCCAAGGTCCACTTTTCATTCATGAAAAGGGGGTTTGAGAGGCATGGGATTTGATGGAAAAACTGTGGGTTCTGTCATGTCAAGGACTTGGAAGTGTTGCTTTCTATCCCCAAAGTGTCTTCCATCTACTCCTCTTCCCTGAACTAACTTGCGCCTACTCATCTTTTGGAGCTCAATTTGAACATTAAATCCTTAAAGGGGCATTGATTGCCCCTGTGCTTGGTCCTGAGGGACCACATCTCAGCGCAGGAACTTACTGGTTGCGTGAATGCATTGGATTAATTTCCAGAATGAGCCTGAAAGGGTGCTTACAAGTGCCTTTGTGTGTGTGTGTGTGTTCCTGACATTTGCATTAGGGGAGGTTAACAGAACCATTCACTCTGGCTAGAGCTGTGATCCTCATGGAGTCCCTTGCCGAGTGCCACAGCAGCCTCTGCCCCATTCTGTCATGCAGGGAAGTGCCTCAGAATGAGGATCAGTAGCTCAGGTTACATGTCAAATATATTCCAAAGGCCTGTGGTCTGTAATTATGCAGGGCTGCAAGATGCTGATTTCTTGAGTAAGTCATTTCTATTTCTATGATCTACTGCAAAGGCTATTATAGAAGCTGCCTCCACCTTGGCTGTTAATTATGTGATTACAAGTCAAAATGAATGCGTATAACATGAGCTAACATCCTTGCAGCACCATCAGGCTTCTGAATTGAGGCTCAGAGCTGCGCCAGGAGCCCGTTCTCAGGGTGATGCTAAGCTGTAGCCTTCTAGTCATCTTTCCATCCATTCAACAGATGTTGGTTGAGCCTGGCCTTGAGCTAGGCTCCCATCTGTGCTGGGTGCCAGGGATACAGAATGAATAAGACAGGGGCTGTCTGCCAGGGCGTCATCCTCTGTTCTCTAAACAGAATCTGTGTGGGTATAGTCACGTTTTCCAAGTCTATTCCCTTTCTGTGGCTGCAGCCATTGCTTCCAGACTCCAATCAGTTGTCCCATCGTTTGTTATCACGACATCATGGTGTCATCTGTCATCTACAAATGTATTGGTTCTCATTCATAGCTGTCCTGGTATGCACACAGACTGTGGGCCACTGGATGGATATACCTACTAGTTCTTCTGTGTCTCCCCCAGCCCCTTGTTTTAGAGGTGACAGACTTTCTCTTCTCTTCTCTGGGGTTCCCTTCCCCCTGGCTTGCCTTTGCTCCTGTTTCCTTCTCAAAGAAAGGTTGTGATGCACTTCAGGTCTTTCCCCGGACCCTCTCACCTGTTCCCACTTTACCAGAGGACTGGGTTAGTTGTGTAGTTCTTGTGAGCTGTTGCTATGGGTGGGATAAATACCCTCCAAAAGATGCGTGGGTTAAAGACTTGTCACTACCGAGAAGCAGTGGAGCCTTTAGGCAGTGTGACCTAAGCGAAAGGACATTAGGATATTGCAGGTGTCCCCTCACAGGAACTAGTAAGACCTTGGCTTCTCTTTCTCCTCTCTCTCTGCTTCTTGGCTACTGTGAGGTAAATAACTTCCTCTACCATGTGTGACCACATGATATATTTTGCTGTCATAGGTTCCAAAGCCACAGGTCAATGGCTTGTGGTTTGAAACCTTTGAAACTGTGAGCCAAAATGCATGGCTCCTTTCTGTAGGTTGACTAGCTTAAGTATTTTGTCATAGCAAAAGGAAGCCGATTAATTCACCCCTCCCCCTTTCTCCACACCCCCCCCCCCCCCCCGTCTCTCACACACACATCTATCTATCTTCCTACCTACCTACCTACCTACTTACCTACCTATTTACCTACGTACCTACCTACATGTCTCTCTCTCATGTATCATGTATGTAATATGTATGTATGTATGTATGTATGTATGTATGTATGTATGTATGTATCTGTTTGTTTACTCCTGGACTCAAATAGCTGTTTGCACACCATGCTTGACAATGCAGTTTTTGTGGTCCTGTGGCTTCTGTGGGTTAGATTTGGTGAGGGGCTAGACTTTAGCAAGTGTAGTTACTATTTTCCTGCCTGGCCCAGTCAGGAAAAATCTCTCTCACCCACCAGTCCCACAGTCTCTCAGACCCAACCAAGAAAGCACACAGAAACTTACATTGTTTACAAACTGTATGGCTGTGGCAGACTTCTTGCTATCTGCTTCTTCTATCTTAAATTAACCCATTTCTGTTAGTCTATACTTTGCCACATGGCTTGTGGCTTACTGGTGTCTTTACATGTCGCTTTTCATGGCGGCGGCTGGCGGTCTCTTCTCCCAGCCTTCTACTTCCCAGAATTCTCTTCTCTCTTGTCCCGCCTATACTTCCTGCCTGGCCACTGGCCAATCAGAACTTTATTTACACAGAGCGATATCCACAGCAAGCAAGCTCTTTCTTTTTTTAGTTTTAGCTCAAATCCCACTTGCAATTGCAGCTTGGTCATGGGGTCCTACCTTTTGAAGATTATTGAGTATGAAACTGGCTGTCAATCAATGCTGTCTTCTAATTTTCCATGTTTGCTGTGGGCTGGTCAGCTGGAACAGAAGGGCCAGTGCTAGTAATTTTGACTTCTAGCTCATGATCTCATCATAAAGACTTGGGAGAGATGCAGAACTTTGAGTCTGGGTCTCCTGTCTCTTGGTCAGGTGCCCTTCTTCCTCACTCTCTCTTCCTCAAGTGGGCAGAACTCACCAGTTAGAACTATGCCTGTTGAAGCAGGTGGTGGTGGTGCGTGCCTTTAATCCCAGCACTTGGGAGGCAGAGGCAGGTAGATCCCCTGTGAGTTCGAAGCCAGCCTGGTCTACAGAGCGAGTTCCAGGACAGCCAAGGTTACACAGAGAAAAACCCTATCTTGAAAAATCAAAACAAAACAAAACAAAACAAAAGAAACAAAACAAAACAAAACAAAACAAAAAACAAACAAAAAAAGCAATCCTTTAATCCTTGAATTGGGGAGGCAGAGATGTGGGGGCTGGAAAGATGGTTCAGTGGTTAGGAGCACTAACTGCTCTTCCAAAGGACCCAGGTTCAATTCCTAGAACCCACATGGTAGCTCATAACTGTCTGTAACTCCAGTTCCAAGTGATCTGATGCCTTCATAAAGACATATATGCAGACAAAACACCAATGCACATTAAATTAAAACAAACAAACAAACAAACAAACAAACCATGCCTGTTGAAAAGAAGATATGTCTGGATGGACATAGTGGTGAAGATATAGGTTCTTGATCCAGGAAAAAGAATGTTTACGTGTACACACACACACACACACACACTTGGGGAGGTAGTGTAGGCCAGAGAACAAGCTCAGATGTATTGTTTTCAAGGCACTATGCACCTTCTTTCTTAAGACAGTATGTCTCACTGACCTGGCTGGAACTTAGGAACTAGGCTAGGAGGCCCAGGGACCCACCTGCCTTGGCCTTCCCAGTGATGAAATGACAAACACTCATTACTAGGACCTGCCCCTGCCCTCCCGCCCCTTTTTCCCCCTTGAGACAGGGTCTCTCTGTATATCCCTGGCTGTCCTGGAATTCATTCTGTAGATCAAGCTGGCCTCAAACTCACAGAAATTCTCTTCTCTCTGTCTCTCAAGTGCTGGGATTAAAGGTGTGCACCACCACCGCTCGGCTGAATCTGGCCTTTTTAATGTTGGGTCTGGGGATAGACTCAGGTCCTCATGATTGCAAAGGAAGCATTTTACTGACTGAGCCACTTTCCACATTTTTAATCTCTTTACATGTCACTCTTATCTGGAAACAGGGCTGTCACATTACTCTGCTCATTGTATCGTGATCATTAAACAAAATCATCCACAGAAAGTGCTCAGCTCAGTGTCCAGAACTGGATAATTACTCACTGGATGTTACCTGTTTTCATTTCATACCAAATGAAAACAAACAAAAAACAAAAGCCCAAACTTCAAGATAGAAGAATCTGTCCCTAGAAGAGGATGACAGAATCCAGCTGACATACTGTACCAGCCAAGGTCTTAATGAGCACCGTGCCAGCTCTCGAGGAGTGGAAATTCCCATCTGGAATCCACCTGGTTGAGTTAACTTTTCCCTGCTGACCACATAGCCCAGGCTGAATGCTCTCAATCCATACATCTAGAATGCCACAGGCGCTGGTATCTATAAATAGGGAGGAAGCCATAAATGAGAGCTCATTAAGTTCTTACTGACTGCTGAAAAGTAAATTAGAAAAAATAAACAGAGCTGAACATTTGTGTAAACCTCAATCTTTTTGATGTTTTTCAATTAGCAGAGCCATTTTTCATGTGAAAAATTAATGGCTGTCATGTGCCACCTGGCTATAGAACCAAGTGACAAATTTGTTTTAATGACCACTGTCATATCACTGGATTCAGTTGTAAGCCATCTGGGCTGGGAGGAGGCACAGAGATTGGGCTCCTGGGGGGTGGGGGTGGGTCTATGTTGTATGCCAGGCACTGTGTTAGGCTCACAACATACTTTACCCCTTGAGTTTTTTGTGTGGGGCTATTACTACTCTTATTTTGTGGATGAAGCCCAGAGAAGTGAAGAATCTTCCCAAAGTCACATAAGAGATGCACAGGGAAGTCAATTCTATTATGGCACTCATCGCCACCACATCATATACTGCAGAGGGAGAAAGATTGGCAGGAAGGTCGGAGGTGTCTGGAAACTTCAGACAGGTAGCTGATATCAGAGGTGGGGATGGAAGGAGACAATAGGGGTTCAAGTAGGCAGATTCCAGCAGGAGAGACCTTGGTACAGGGGTACTTGGAATTCTGTTGGGGGTGGAGGTCTCTCATGGGATAACTGAGGTCATCAAGGTGAAGCTTGGAGCCGGGCTCTTGTTTCTGGGGGGCAAGAGTCGGGCAGATCCAGGTTATCAGGTACTTAGCAAATACTAGGACTATTGAGCTGTTTCTAATAACAAGAAATTAGAAGTGGACACCGTGGCAAAGACCACCTTTGATACTAGAACAATTTGGCTAGCTGGTAATAGTAGTGAGGAAGGTGGACGAAGAGTCCATAATTGCAGTCCACGGCTGCCTTTTGTTTTGGAGGGTCAAAGAAGAATCAGAGCTTGCGTGTGGAGCCTGTGGTCTCAGCTTCAGGCAGAACCAGAACGAGACACGGAGCTAGGAGCCAGGCAGGGTCTAACAACTCAGGGCCAACCTTATTATTTGTGGAATAGACTTTTTTTTTTTTTTTCAAATGTGGAGCTGAGGATCGAACCCAGGGCCTTGTGCTTGCTAGGTAAGCGCTCTACCACTGAGCTAAATCCCTAACCTGGGATAGACTGTTTTATGATCATCTTTAATCTCAAAACAATATCCAGGGATAGGTAATACTATCCCTTTGGGGAGATGAGTAGGTAGAAGTTCAAGGGCACACCGGAGGTCCTTCCTAGACTAAGGGTGGAGCTACTGGATCTGACAGTTGCAGTTAATCTTCCTTTGGGTAATGTTTAACTGGACAAGAGAAGTTAAAAGAACCATCAAACCACCCCCCACCCCCATTTCTCTAAACTGTGGCATTTGGCCCCGGAGACCCAAGCCATGGGGAGCCTCCATGTAGAGGAGGTGGGTTATGAACATCCCAGCCGCTAGCAGGCAGGGCCGGGACTCAGTGACCTGGGCAGGTTTCCTTGCTGCTGCAGGCTCCTCTCAAGGGTTTGGCTGATTGGTTTGAACTTTACCTTGAACTGGTGGTAGCTAGAGGTGCTAAGGTTCCTCATAAGTCTCTCTTTTCAGTTCGTTTCCTATTTCTCATTACTGAAGTTTATAATTATTCTCGTTGCCTAGGAGACTGTTAGGTTTGTCATTGCCTTTTTCTTGTCTTTTCTTCTGGCAGTTTGGACGTTCTTCACTGCATACCCTGATAGGCTATCAGAAGCCACACTCTTCTGCCCAGCAGTGTTTGCTTAAGGGCTGACCTCACTGTTAACTGTTGAGAATCACTCTCCATCTCTGTCTACCTTTCCTTACAGCACTACTTATTGGCAATTCACTCACCCATTGATTAGCCTATTTACCTAGCTACCCATCTATACCTTCATGAACGCCATGGTTCTGAACTGGTACAGATGCTGGTACTTGGCTGAAGATGACCCCTGCAGTTATGGAAAGTGAGGAGAATTAAACAGGAAGTGAAAATGCAGTCAGTCTTCAACCTTGTCTGATTTACTGTTTTCCTTTCTTCCTCTGAAGTGTTCCCTTCTTTGTGGGGGAGACAGAGAAGGAAAGTCGGGTTTTCGTGATAGACTTTGTTTCTAGAGGTTGGGATTCTACCACTGAAGGAGGGAAGTTGGCCACTCAAGGTGACGGTTCCTGTCATTGACCTCTCTTGACACTCACAAGGCAGGTCTCTGGGTCTTGGGGATTGGATGCCACAACAGGAAAATTGACTAACCTGTACTCAACTCCAGAGCCAACTTCTCAGGGACAGAGGAATGGATGAGCATCTTGATGTCTTGCCTGATTCACCTGTCTCCTCAGCTCTGAACCTAGGCTAGCATTTCCTAATTCTGCTGCTATTAGAATCCCTGGGGATGTTAAAAGAAAAAAACTCCTGATCCTGCCTCAGCCTCCAGAATGCTAGGATTATAGGCATATGACTTTTAAAAGAAGTTGCTTGCACCTGTGTGTGTGTGTGTGTGTGTGTGTGTGTGTGTGTGTGTGTGTGTAGGTGCTTGTGCACATGTGTGGCTAGAGGTCAACATAAGTTGTCTTCCTCTATCATTAGATCTTCAGTTTTTTCTTTATTTTGGTGACAGGATCTCTCATTGAACCTGGAGCTCATTGATTTGGCAAAGCTAACTGGCCAAGGAGCCCCAGGCTGGCTGGCCAAGGAGCTCCAGAGATTCTCTTGTCTTTATTGCCCTCCCCTCTATTGTTTGGGTTTCAGATGTGTGCCACTGTACTGGCTTTTAAGTGGGTGTTGGGGATTTGAACTCTGGACCTCATGCTTGTATAGCAAGCACTTGGCTTCCTGAGCCATCTCCCTAGCCTTTCAAAAAATTTTAAAAGATTTGCTTGATTTTTTTTTTTTTTTTGAGACAGGGTTTCTCTGTGTAGCTTTGTTCCTTTCCTGGAACTCGCTTTGGAGACCAGGCTGGCTTCGAACTCACAGAGATCTTCCTGCCTCTGCCTCCTGAGTGCTGGGATTAAAGGCGTGCGCTGCCACCACCTGGCTGATTTTTAATTATATGTGCATTTGCTTGAGTATGTTCATGTGAAAGTTTTTCCCTGTAGAGGCTTGGATGGGGAGGTCTGATCCCCTGGGACAGGAGGTACAGGTAGTTGTGAGCTATTGACATGTGTATCGGGAACTGAGATCTCTTAACCAAGGAGCCATCTTTCCATTTTATCTTGATATAGTGCCCAACTCTATAAACCAGGTTGGCCATAGTATATAGTGCATAGTACATAGTACATAATACACAGCTCAGGTTACCCTCCAACTTGTGGTGATTTATCCTCTTGCCTTAGCCTCCACAGTACTGAGATTACAGGTATGAGTCACCTTGCCAGGCTTCTCAATGAATTTTTGACCTAAAAAAAGGAAAGAGGTGCAAAGCTACACAGAGAAACCCTGTCTCGAAAAGCCAAAAACCAAACCAAACCAAAAAACAAAAACAAACAAACAAACAAACAACCCAAACAAAACAAAACCAAAAAAATTGGAAAGAGACTTTTAGGTAGAAGGAACAGATGGACAAAGGTGTGGACTTATTCTGACGAAGAGTGGCTAAAGGTTGGCTGTTAAGCCATTATAGGCTATGCCAGGAGCTCTAGACTCCCTTCTGTGCTGACAGAATGCCACAGGAGTGTGTTAGGAGAGAAACCAGTCAGGGTTGGCTTTGTTTTGGAGAGGTTAGTCACTTCAAAGCAAGACTTGAGGAAAAGCAAATTTAATAGACGTTATTTGATCAAAGAGCTACTCATGAATTGGACAGCACTCAGAACCAGGAGAGACTCAGAGCTCTGTCCAGCAGTGTGAGCAGAGAGCTTTCATAAACTAATTGCGGAAGCACATTAAAGCAAGAATCTGATTGGCCATGGCAGGCCTAGCCTGATCAATTGGCCGTCAGTGACTGGCTAAAGCTTGGCTGCTTGTAAATGACTGAAACTTGTCTGTTTGTTGCAAGAAAGGTACTCCTGAGCTAGGATTCATTTCGTTAGTGTAGGTAGCAGGTCATGGTTTGTTACTTTAAGGAGCAAAGGATTCTGGATAATGACCTGCTTATTTAAGTTCAGACTTTGGAGGCTGCACTGACAGCAGCTTGTAGAGCAGAGGCCAGAAGGAGGGAGTCACACTCTCATCCACCCTTGCATCGTACACTTCCTGGATGATCTGTCATGATGGTTTTGAAACATGACTCTTTGGGAGTCAATATGACCTTTTTAGGGTCAACTGGCCAACTGACTGATCCAGTAACCATTCTGATGACTACCTCCCCCCGGCCCTGCCTCAGTTTCATGAAGAATCTAGATGGCCAAGAGTTTTTTTTTTTTTTTTTTTTTTTTTTGGTTTTTCGAGACAGGGTTGGTTTCTCTGTGTAGCTTTGTTCCTTTCCTGGAACTGGCCTTGAACTCATGGAGATCTGCCTGCCTCTGCCTCCCGAGTGCTGGGACTAAAGGTGTGTGCCACCACCGCCCGGCCCAAGAGTTTACACTACTCGATGCTTATTATAGAATGTTTACTTTTTCTAAGGTTTTTTTTTTTGAGCTGAAGATCGAACCCAGGGCCTTGCGATTGCTAGGCAAGCGCTCTACTCCTGAGCTAAATTCCCACCCCAGAATGTTTACTTTTTAAAGTAAACTTCAGACTTCTCACTTTCTGTCTGGGACTTCTTGGCTAGAGTGAATGAAGGTTGAGGCTAGATATGAAGTTTTTGTGAAAGGTTTTGGAAGTGATAAGCAAGTAGCCAATTATTGCCTCATATTTACTGTGAGGGCTTGAAGGAACTTTGGTCAAATTCCTGAAACTGGAATCTAAACCCAGCTCAGCGGCTTACCAGCTAAATGCCCCTAGGAAAAATCTCTGAATTCCTAAATCTCAGTTTTCCTAATTGCAAAATGTCACTACCTGAGGTGACAGGCCCATCTCAGATGCTTCCTGTGGGCATGGTCAAGGGAGCAAGTGCTTTACTGTAGACCACATCTGTTGATAGTATTAGGAAATCTTTCTTACTGATTTCTCTGTATAAGCATCTGCTGGGAGTGGCTCTCTGGATCTGGCCTTCTAACTCCATCCAGTGTTCACTTTCTCCTTTGGTATATGGTTTAGTATCTACAGACGCCAGATGAGAGAGAGGAGCTGTGGCAGTGTGGTGTGAAAGCCATCACTGTCTCTCTGAGGGTGATCTGTACTCAGAAGGATGAGATTTTTTTCCCCTTCTCATTAGATTCCTTTATGTTTGGTGGTTCGTGTCCTTGTTCCTCCTGTGTGGGAACTGCATGAGAACAACTAGAGGTGGGCTCCCTAGGAGGGTCCTGGTGGCATGAGTAAAACAGACAGAGAGTCAGAACCATTCAAGAGATACATTGCTGATCACCTGGGAATCCAGAAGGATCCACCCACTCAGTCCTGCATCTCTACCACTGTGGATTCCTTCTTCCTGTTCTTTTCATGAATGCTGTTGCTTGTTTATTTTTCAAGATAGGGTTTCACTGTGTAGCCCTGGATATCCTGAAACTCACTCTGTAGACCAGGCTGGCCTTGAACTGATAGAGATCCACCTGCCTCTGCCTCCCAAGTGCTGGGATTAGAGGTGTGCACTACCATGCCCAGCCACAAATGCTGTTTAAAAAAATTAACATGCATACTTAAATATCCTCTCTCTAAAAATGCCTATTGACCCATTCATCATCATAGTGGAATGAACATACATGGGAAACATACATGTGCAGAAAGGGTGCCCATGTAGCAGGCATTAGGCAGTCTTTACAGATGATTGCTTCCTCATGACACTGTGAGAGTAGTGCTTGCGTTATTCTTGTCTCTCCCCCCTCCCTGTTTCTAAGATTAAAAAACCCAGATACATGGAGTTGTACCTTGTCTCAGGTCAACTAAGAAGTGGAGAGCCAGAAAGAGCCCCAATACCATGCCACAAGAACCAACATGGCTTCTCAGCTCCGTGGTGTCACAGAGTGACTTGCCCCTAGTACTGTGGTGACTAAGCACTCATACTGACCAGTTCAGAGTTCCTGTATTTGGGGTGATTTGTAGCTGATTTAAAGTTTTCAACAGTGTTTTTTTTTTTTTTTTTTTAAAGATTTATTTATTTATTATGTATACAGTGTTCTGTCTGCATGTATTCCTGCAGGCCAGAAGAGGCACCAGATCTCATTACAGATGGTTGTGAGCCACCATGTGGTTGCTGAGAATTGAACTCAGGACCTTTGGAAGAGCAGTCAGTGCTCTTAACCTCTGAGCCATCTCTCCAGTCCATGTGTTTTGGTTTTTAAACAACTTACATGTATCATTTTTATAATGGAATAGAAGTGCTACTTGCATACGACTTCTGAAGCATATAATTTGCACCCTGTAAAACAGAAATCAGGGGCTTTTAATTACATTAATTTTTGGCAGGCATAGGAAAGAACTTTGAGAAGCAGTGGGAGGAAGCAGTCAGTCTTTGACCATCATCTCATGGCATGCTTCAGAGGCCGATCCTATGTTGGAGATACCTGCTGCCTTGTTCCGTCTCTGCCACAAGATGGCAGTCAGAGCACAATGATTAACCAGTTTCACCCTCCATGAAGGACTACTGAACGTCTGTCTCCCAAATACAGAGAGGCTTCTCCAGTGTCTCAGGAGAAGGGGCTTTTAGAATACCCCCAAACCTACATCCCCTCCCGATCCAAAGCTTAGGCAGTTCAGTGGTTATATTTGGTCCTTTGCATTTGGATGAACCATGGCTCTTTTTAGAGTAGGGTGGGCATTGCCCATGGTTTTCCTGAAGGAAGACACAGAGACAAAATGATATAGAAAGTTTCCAAGCAAAGACTGAGTCCCAGAGTGCCTGGAAAATGGGTTACTCATGATCTATGAAGTTGTTTATTCCATGACTTGTGTTGATTTGTTTGGCTGCATGGGAATAAATTGGTGTTGGTTTTCCAGTTGCAAAGACCACAAGGTAAGTCCAGGATGGGCAACTGGTAGCTTTCCTTGTGGGTATTTCTAGGTGAGTTACTGAGTAGGACAGCTTCAACTAAGGTCCAGTGTTTGGACTGAACTTCCAGGGAGGAAGGCCAGTCAAAAATACGCTTGGCCCTGGCTGTTGTGGTGAAATTGTGGAGGTTCCGGATGAAGGCGGTGGAACATTAGGCTTCCATACTGCCTTCCTACCACCCATAGTGCTCAGTAGGGAACTGAAGGAGGAATCCTGCATCACTTATCACTGGCTGCTATCATAGACAAATCGGCTACCCCATAGTTCATTAGCTCCTTTGCTAATGCTCATACTGGATGGCCTGATACAGCAAGAAGGAAGCTCCTTTCCACAGGGAAACTCAGGGGTAACACTTTCCTTAGGGTCTCCCCCATTTTTATTTTTTATTTTTATTTTTTAACTCACAGCTTAGGATGACTCTGAGAAAGAACACAGAGGTAGAGGCACACATATGAGGTTTGCTGAGCAAGGCCCACTTTGTCCCACTGGCCAGAGATGAGTAGCATGGCCTCATTTAATTACAAAGGAGGCTGGGAGATGTAGTTTCGAGTGTGCCTACGTTGGAGTAAGGAAATAGCTCTTGTGTAACATCAGACTCATCATTTAAGTCAACTGTGGAGCTTATCAAAAAAAAATCATCAGATTTGCTTGCACATCTGTGTTCATTCACAAAGGTCTTCTTCCTTGTGGTCATTACAAAAACCAATATTTAGAATCAAATGCTTAGTAATAATGGTTTAAAGACTATACAGTCTATTTGCACAAAGGCATACTATACAGCTACCAAAAATTGTGTGGTGGAAGAATGTTTTGGCTCCACAGTCATCATGGTGCTTTAGTAAGTCATTATGTTGTATAATTAAGTCATCATGGTGCTCTATTGAATAGTCATTATTATTTTATTAAGTCACCATGCTTTATTAAATCACTGTGATGCTTTATTAAGTCACCACTGTGCTTTATTGAGTTATCGTTGCCTTTTATTAAGTCATCGTGGTGCTTTATTAAGTCACTGTGATGCTTTATTAAGTCACCATGGTGCTTTATTAAGTCACCATGGTGTTTTATTAAGTCATGATTGTACTTTATTAAGGCATCTAGTGTTTTTATAATTTATTAAAGTGCTTTATTAATTGTAATCACAGGCAATTCCAGGGTTTATATGAACCAAGAATAAAGAACAAAGAGGTATTATCTATTTTCATTGAAATATTCTACCACCTAGGATCATGCACACCACATTTATTTTAAATATAATCCCATGAAATAGTCTCTCTGTATTTCTAAGAACACATTTCCCCAAAAGCAAAGTCTGTGATTGAATTATACTGCAGACTTTGTTGGTGACTGTTTAATTCACGTCTTATCTCCTTGGTTCAGTGTCTGACTCTCTCCTCTGAACTACAGTGTCACAGGGCAGAAGCTGTATCAGCCTTGTCTACTGTTCCATACACAGTGTGGGATCCAGAGTGAGCACTTGGTAAATATTTATTAGCTCAAGTTGAGCTGAGCCCCAATCATGTCAAATGTAACAACAAGAATGAGAAAAGCAAGAAAAAAGGGAACACATAAGGTGATGGCCACTATGTGAGAAGTTCACACATGCCATAGAAAGACGGTAAGAGAATATCTCAGCATGATAGGGCCCTGTCATATTCTTTTATTAAAAATTTCCTCCATTTTCCATTTCTTCTACAGCGAATCATTTGCATAATCATTTACAGCTATTGTGTGCAGTCAAGATTAAAAGAAAAAGTCATACTTAAACAAGGTTGCTGTGGGGACCATAAAATGATTCTGATCCTGTGCCTTAGGGAAGGAATTCAAGCAGAGGGGCAGTCCCTGGTAGAGATGGACAGTGCTGAGGGAACTGCTTCCCTCGCCTATGCTCAGACCCTTGTCTGAGAACTAGGACAGACAGGATATGGGGGGCTCAGGGGTTCAGCAGGGAGGGTTTCTGACAGTGCTCATGAGGGGTTGTAAGCATGTCTCTTCTCCATGTTGACAGGTGTAGCGTAGCTATCCCCTCTAAATGAGAACATTTCCTCTGAAAGAAGTGTGGCTCATATGACACAGGAAGCTGGATGGGTGTGGTGATGTACATCTTTCATCCCAGCAAAGGAATGAAGGCATTCCTTTGGGGAGGCAAAGACAAGCATTAGTTTGAGGCCAGCCTGGTCTGTAATAGCAAGTTCTAGGACAGCTAAGGCTACATATTAAGACTGTCTCAAAACACACACATACACACACACACACACACACACACACACACACACACACACACACACTCTCCACATACACTCCACCCCTACCACCAATACAACAAACAACAATAGCAACAAACCAACAAAAAAACGATACAGGAAGCTTGTACAGTTACTGGGCTTATGAGGCCTCCTGCCTTGGGTATGTCATCAGTGAGCAATTGCTAGAGGAGAGAGGAGACTCTTCATGGAGCTGCCTGCAGGTTGGGCAGGGGGAATCCAGGGATGCAGCTTTTTTATTAGAAGGGTTGTGGTTTTTGATGCTACAGCTATGCCAATCATCTATATCCTTGTAAGCAACTCTTCCCCCATGTTTCCCAAGTTGTACTTGGCTGGAATAATTTTTTTTGCCTTGTTGTTGTCCTATTTGAGGAGACAAGATAGTTGGCATCACAGGCTGGGCAACTGGCTCTGTGATTCTTCTGGGAGCTTCTCCATCCTTCTAAGACTTGGCAACCCTAAAATGTAAGCTACCAGTTAAACTTAAATTTTAGATGAACAGCAAATAATTATTTTAGGATAAATAGGTCACAGATACCGCACTGTATGTATCACTAGCAAAGGGAAGGGCTTGGCTTTGGTGAGGCACTTTGTAAGCAGTGGAGAGGCATGGTCAGTACCCTAATGCCTTGACTCTGCCGTCCACCTGTTTCCTCTGCCTCCGTCCCACAGGCCTGGCCACAGTGCTCTTCTACCCAAGGTTGTTCTGCCAGTCTTAAGGTTGGTTTCTGAAGGATGTTTTTCCTGGAAAAGCCTGCCTGGTGTGGATCAGACCTTTCAAACTCATGTAGGTAGCTTATCAGTGTCTTTCCATCTGGGAAGCATCCTCCTTGTTCTGGCCAACTCTGCCCTTGCTATCTTCTCTCTCAAGGTTTGTCTTGTCTTGTTCTGTTCTATTTTTGAGATAGTGTTTTACACTGTAGCCAAGGTTGGCCTAGAATTTACTATGTAGCCTAAGCTGGCCTCAGTCTCCTGAGTGTTGGGATTACAGGCATGTGCTTCCACACCTGACTTCTAAATTTTAGAAGTAAGTCTATTCTCTCCTCAAGTTCCCAACAAGGTCATTGAGCCCTAGCTTCTCTCTGGTAATACATTTCCTAGACATTTAAAAAACATATGTGAAGCCATTCTGCCTTGAGTTGGGGCTGAATGGGGGCATCGCAAGGGAGCTGAGGAGAAAAGAGGATCATGGAGTGGGAAGGGAAACCACTTCAGTCTGGGAAGTTGGGGTGGAGGGGCAGGCAGAGCCCTGAGCCTTCGTGGTGGGAGGCAGAAAGTGCTCAAATCCACAGGCAAACAGAAATGGAGAACAGGATTATCTTCCCAGGAAATGAGGCAAACAGGTTCAGAGAACACAAAGGAGTGACATGGTTCTAACTGATGACCCCATTGATAGTCACAGGGTGAGCCTGCCCGCAGGAGCTGCCTGGAGCTGGGTGGACTCAGAGCAAGTGCTGTTCTCTCAGGTCCTGTCTCTTTTACTTGCCGACTGAAATCCAAAATACTCCCTCTGTACAGCTTGTTGATTTTGAAAAGCACATTTCAGTGAAGGTTGGTGTATAAATCTTTCATGAATATGAAATTTCCCAGTTTTCAAAACATTAGGTCGAATCAAATGATATGGCCAATAGCTCGTGGCGCTGGGCTTACAAAATAGAAATATGTCACAGCCCTAAAACTAGGGGCACACACTGAATGATGCGGTGTGAGAACACACAGTGCTGTGCATGGGCACTGTTGTCGGGCTGGTGACCTTGCTTACTGTGGCCAGGCTTGTCACAGTCATATGCTGTGCCTGTGCTGGTGAGAGAGTACCTTCTGGAGTCTTTTTTTAATTTTTAATTTTTTTTTAGGGTTTTAAAACTGAACTGAAGAAGTTCTCACTGTCTCCTGCTTGCTCAGTACTTTATTCTAGAGCATCCTCTTAGTGCCTGTTTGCTCCAGAAGATTCTTCCCCAAGTCTTGGTGGCACTCCAAGCACTTTGGTACACCCCAGAAAGCCAGGGCAGAGGCCTGCTGGGACCATGTTCAAATACATATTAATTTTAAAATCATAAGCCACATTCTGAATTTTTTGAATAAGTATCATTATTTTCATGTTATGTATTAGCTATAACCATCTGTAGATGCTTAAACCTTCTGATCGTCAGGCTGGAGAGTTGGGTCAGTGGTTAAGAGCACTGGCTGCTCTTTTATAAGTCCCAGGTTCAATTCCCAGCACCCACCTAACAGCACACAACTGTTCCCTAACTCCAGTTCCAGGAAATCCAGAAATACAAGCAGGCAAAATACCCAAACACATAAAATAAAAATAATTAAACAGCTTTCTGATTGTCAGTAGCCCTCTTGGATTCAATGCTTTTTAACCATTGTTCTATGCTTATGACCCTGTGTTTAATTTCATTTCTGTTTCTATGATAAAATACCAGAACAAAAGCAACTTAGAGGAAAAGGCTTATTTGGCTCACAGTTCTGGGTTACAATCCATCCTGGAGGAAAGGTAAGGCAGTAGGAAACTGAAGCAGTTAGCTACATCACCTCTACAGCCAAGAGCAGCGAGAAATGAATGTATGCATGTTCACTTACTTGGTAGTGCTCAGCTTGATTATTTCTCTTATACAATTGGGGACCTCCTGTATAGGGAATGGTGCTGCCCACAGTAGGCTGGGAACTTCAATTAACATAATTAAGACACCCTTCCCCAAGACATGCCCTTAAGCCAACCCAGTGCAGACAGTTTCTCTTTGGGACTCTCTTTCCAGGCAATTTTAGGTTTTGTCAAGTTGATAATTAAAGTTGATCATCAAACCATGTGGTCTTCTGAGATGGACGATAAGTAGAGCAGGAGAGATCAGTCATCCTCAAAAGTGTGGGTTCCACGTAGAAGTTGCATCCAGGAAAGGTGAAACAGAGTCGGATCTCATATCCGTTAAAACAGAAAGCATGCGACTAGGGAGTTGGCTCAGTCAGTAACGTGCTTGCTGCACAAATGTGAGGACGTGAGTTTGGATTCCCAGCACATACGCAGAAAGCTGGACACAGAGATGCATGCTTGTAATCCCAGAGCTGAGGAGGTAGAGACAGGAGGATCTCAGAGAACTGCTAACCAACCAATCTAGCTGAGGTGGCAAGGTCTACATTCAGTGGGAGACCTGGTCTCAAAAGATAAGTGGCAAGTGATTGAGGAAGACATTCACTGTCAACTTCTGGCCTCCATATGCATGAAATCACCTCTCTCTCTCTCTCTCTCTCTGGCAGCATAGAATTACTGAGACTGAGAACAGGAAGATATGGTAGAGCCCACAAACAGAAGTGTCTGGCTTATGAGTATTCATGTGGCTAGCAATCTGATGGTTTCAGGTAATTTTTTATTTTGGCTGTTCTACCATAGTTCTTTAATTTGCTAGCCATATGACTACAGGCAAGTAACCTAGACATTCTGGGCCTCAGTTTCCTCATCTATAAAATGGAGAGCATAATTCCTTTCTCAAAGGGCAGCAATGGATAGCTGATGGAACAAGGTTATGTGGTAGCATACGTTATACTGTGGACTCAGAAAATGGTGTATGTGAGGATTGTGAGAACTCCCTTCCTGGTGGGTGGTAAGGGGAGGAGAATCTAACCATCAAGGAGTAATCCCAAGGCCTAGGGGAGAAGAAGAAACAGCAGTTCTGGGTGGGTGGACAGGAAGGGAACAGAATTGCTAGGGAACCTGCAGGTCTGCAGGGATGAAGGATGTGATGCAGGATGCCAAATGTACACAAACAGTTCAGGCTTATCTGAGTTGCCAACTACCGGAGGTTAACCATCTCAAATACTACCACTGGATACTAGCAATCTGCTGTTCCTTCTAGGGTTCTGGAAATAGTGGCTACAGGAATATTTCCTGTATAGACTATCCTCTAAGGGCTTTAAGACAGTGTGTTGTGTTGTAGTATTTTCTAAGCAACAACTATGATACATTTTAGAAATCATGATTCACGATGCTCAGCAACAACAGTTTTGGTATAAATGTCCCATAGTCACTTAACATTGACATCTCACACTGCTTATTAATAAAGTTATAATTGTATCACAGAACCTGTCATCTTCTAATAGATGTGTCTGCTACAGACATCTATGGTACTTGGCACTTGGTCCTTGGAATGAAATACTCTCTTAACACAAGCAACAGAATATTCATCAGACTTCAAAGAAGCTTAAACAAAAGAGAGGGTAATTTCTTGGATTGAGCTCTAAGTTTGCTCTCTCTCTGTGTCTCTCCAGTTAACTTCCACCAAAATGACTGCCACTACCTTAAACCAGCATCCTCTTGATCAGCAATGCCTTATTGGTTCATTTTGACCAATTGGGAAGATTACAGTATCCTGAGTGGGTAGACTTGGCTTCCTTTCTGAACCACAGAGTATGGGCTGTGGTAGACGGTAGGAGTAGATATTGGAGGGTGACAGCAATGGGTACCCCTTGTAGTATTTCAATGCTAACTGCCCATTTTCAGCTTCCTAAGACAAGAACTGTCTTTCTTGTTCATCATACTGTCTTTAGCCCAGTGCTTGGTGCGTGTCCGTGTGTATGTTCCCACCAATGAACAAATATATTGGATGCTTTAGCAAGCTAACTGGCAATGTCTGCATCTCTACTGGAGTTCCCGGATGTTTATAGGAGCAATATTACTTTTTAAAAATTGAGGTGAAATTCACATAACTAAAACTATCTACAGATACATGATTCGATCGCATTTGGTGTATTCACACTGCTTTGCAAATGACACTTATTTCAATTCACAAAACATTTTCATAATCTTCAAGAAAACCCTCAATCTCTCAGGCAGTTGGCTTTTATTTCTCTCTTCCTGATGTCCTGGCAACCACCAGTATGTTTTCTGTCTTTATGATTTACCTCTATTTCCTATAACATACTATTCCTTATTGAAAGCAATGAAATCCAGTGAATATTTCTTCTTGCACTTGTCAACAAACAGAAAACATACACACCAAGCCCCTAATATTTGGTTGCAAACAACACACACCAGCTTGGGTTAGCTTGACCGAGAAAAGAATTGTTATGGATCTGCCTGAGTTCTTTCCTAGAAGCCATGCCAAATTGGGTAATCTGGTACCAGGTTCTGAAGACTTACCAGAATTCAGTCTTCTGTTTCTACTTGTTCCTGCCTGCTGACTGCTTTTCTCTGCTCAGATGGGGTTTTCCATTGTTTCAGAACACATGGCAGAGTGTCTTCTCCCTAATCAGTAGGGTAATGTCCCTTCTGTTCTTTCCACATTCAGAGACTAACTGGCCCTGGGCCCCACTTCCCAACTTCTGGGAGAGTAAATCTAGTGGTCCAGCTTGACTGGTGTCCACCCCTGCCCCATACTGAGGTCTCAGGGCAGTGCTCTCTGAATGCTGACGAAGGAGCTTGATGAAGAACAGCAGAGGATGACATGGATCTAAGCTAGCAGGGAGTGGGAGCAGCAGCAACTCTGAGACTGGGGAATCTCCTCTGGAGACCTGCCTGTTGCTTATAAGCCGGAGGGCTGCTCTGTCCTCCCCAAGCGTGGCTGTAATTGATTTTGCTTTAGAGGATTTCATGGCCCTTCTTGAGATAATAAAAAGGGCTAAAGTAAAATTCTTCCAAACAAAATCAATTGCTTTCCTTTCCCCCAGTACACAAAGGCAATCTACCATTCTTTTGAGTGAGCAGTCTTCTGAAGCATCGGTGATTTAAGGGAGGCAGGTGGTTTGGAGGACATTTGTGCCAGTTGGGGGTCACATGGATTTGAATCTCATGCCCCTCTTAGATCTTTGCCCCATTTCCTATCTCAGGAGATTCTTTCCCACTTTTGTGACAAAAGCCTTGAAAATTGGCTGGTCTCTTAAAGTCAGAGGAAAGAGGCTAAGGTATGATAGTGACAGGTTAATGATGGAGACTCCCAGGGATGCTATTTGAAAAGACACCTTCTGAGAAATGGTCAGGAGAATGGCTTTAGCGTCTTCAATTGTCTGTATTATCTGCTGCAGGCTCTGTTGATGGCTAAGCAGGAGGTTTTTTCCTGGGAAAACATGGTCAGTCATTTTCCTCTGGGACCTCAGGCTTCCTGTAGATCTCTTGGAGTACACAGTGGCATGGTTATATACTTGTGAGTGTGCTGAGTGACCTGCAGTTACTGCTGGGTGCTAAGTGAGAAGGTTGGCAATGTGTAGAGGAGAGAACAGCGGATCTAGAGATGGACACTTCCAGGATCCATCCTGGCACGTCTCACTTGGAGCTGTGTGGGTTTGGACTACTTGTTTTTATCCCCCTGAATGCCAACTTTTTGGTTTGTAATGTAAGGAAGTATCCCTGTGTCCTTTCTCTACTATGCAAGACTGCCAGGAAGAGGGTTGACACAGTGTGAGCTTAAAATGCTTGTGAGCAATATAGCTGCCTCTCTGGATATGAGAAATATTCTGGTCACTGCAACTATGGTTGCTAGTTGATTATTATAGTTAATAATAAACAATGATCAATGAAAACACACATGCCACCAGTGCTAGCAGGGCAGGGGGGCTCACTAAGGAAAGGGTCTTTACTTTGTTACACATTTAGAAAAAGATTTATTTTAAAAATTAAATGTGGCGCTGGAGAGATGGCTCAGAGGTTAAAGAGCACTGACAGCTCTTCCAGAGGTCCTGAGTTCAATTCCCAGCAACCACATGGTGGCTCACAACCATCTGTAATGAGATCTGGTGCCCTCTTCTGGCCTGCAATCACACATGCTGTATATATAATAAATAAATAAATCTTAAAAAAAAATTAAATGTATGAGTGTTTGCTTCATGTAAGTATGCCTGGATCCCTGGCATTCGAGATGCAGATGGATGTGAAGCTACTGTGTGGGTGCTGGGAATCAAACTGCAGTCCTTTGTCAGAGCAATGAGTTTTCTAGGTTGTTGAGCTACCTCTCCAGCTCCTTGTTATAGATTTTATATGTAGTCACCTCTAGAAAGTGTGTGTGTGGGGTAAGCTTTAACCCATCTACACCATGTAAACACATTCTTCAATGACCTTGAACTTGGTTCTGTGTAACTTTAGCTTGTTCAAAGTGACTACAGGGATTCTGTGGGTCACTGTGAGGATACTGGGAGTCCAGAATGGTGTCGTTACTTTACAGTCTCATCCCACCTGGACGAACTTGAATCCACATCCACTTCTGTCTTAGTGCTATCCTTGGTTATTCCCACACAGAAGACTCTAGAAATGTCCATAGCACCATGCTCAGGAACAGCTTCTAGATTTCTCCCTTTTCCCTTTCTCAGGGATTGGTGATCAACTATGCTGTCTCCAAGTTGCTTAGGCAACGTGAAAGGTTCTTGTCCTTGCAAAATTCAACAGTAATTAACACGGCAGAGGGGAAGAGGGGAGGAGAGCAAATTGGACTTCATCATTTGGAGCTTTGCCTCTTGTGACTACCTTGTAGTTGGAGGAAATGACCCTTTAGGCTCACCATAGCATTTTCCTTTGAATAAATGACAAACATTCATCATGTAATACATCCCTTGCAACATTTCAGCCTATCATTACTGACCTTATTGGAAAGACCATTTGATTTAAGAGTTAAACCTTTCATGTCAACCTCTTTTAGCTTGGATACCTACATTTAAAATAAAATTAGTATGGTTTTAGCCTGCAGCCAAGTAGTAAATCCATGACTTCTCTGGGTTTAAGAATCAGCCATTTACACTCCCCCTTTAAAAAAAAAAAGGAAATGTGCTAAACTCAACTCCTGCTAAGTCCTGGTTATATATTTGGATGCCTTCACTCATATTTGACCAACTGATGGAATGTTCTCTGAGGTGGTGGAAGAATTATTATCATATTTGAGGGTTCAAGGTTGGAGCTGCGAGTGTCTGTTATTCTCTCTGATAGCTGTACATCAGACTCTGGACTGGTGGCTGAGGAAATGATTTAAGTCGGAAGGAAAGACAATGAATACTGTAATGACATGTGGCAGCATGTAAAGCTTAGGCAATGCTGCCGCTGTGAACCTCCACCTTCACACAGGATGGCCTGTAGCCCTTTAGCACACACATATTTAACCTGCGATGGGAAGAATTCAGATCCTAACCTTTGCCTTGCCCTAGGATGCTCACGTGTGTGCGGTACTCTAGCTTGGTCAGTTTCAGGGTGTACACATGCTGGCTTTGTTTGCTTCTATTCCTGCTTGCAGAACCATGGACGCTGCAGCAGCCTTTGAGTTCCCGTTGTCAGCTTCTCAGTGAGGTCCCTACTACTGGAGGGCAGTGGCTAACAAAGGTGTCTTCCTGAAAAAAGAACTTGGTCCCCATTTTTAAAAAAGGTTTGGTTTGATTTGATTTTTTTTTTTTTTAAGATAAGGTTTCTCTGGGTAGCTCCGGCTGTCCTACTAGCTCTGTAGACCAGGCTGGCCTCAATCTTGCAGACATCTGCCTGCCTCTGCCTCCTGAGTGCTGGGATTAAAGGCGTGTACCACTACTGCTCAGCTTTAAACAAGTTTTATTTGAGATGGCTCTGGGGATAAAAACCATTGTTGCCAATCCTGACCTTCTGAGTTTGATTCCTAGAACCCATGTAGTGGAAGGAGAAAATTGATTTCTGACAGTTGTCTTCTGACTTCCACACATGTGCTGTGGCATGAATGTACCTGATGCATACAACCCCACCCAAATAAATAAGAAACATAAATTGAAAAAAATTGAGGCCAGATCTCATGTAGTCCAGGCTAGCTTCGAACGTGCTATGTAGCTGTGATGACCTTGAACTTCTGGACATCCTGCTTCACACCTCTTAAATCTTGCTGGAATTCTACCATACCTGGTTTATGCTGTACTGGAGACTGGCTCCAGGGCTTTGCCAGTCCTCTTCCAACGAGTTACATAGTCAGACCTTCATTCTTCATTGAATAGAGAAAGTCCCGATTCTTGTATTATGATTTGGCAGGTCCACTGCAGGTTCTGGACATGCAACAGTGGGCAAGACAGACTTGGTCCCTGGTCTCATGGTCGTTCCATACAATGGGGACATTGGTAACTAATAGAAAGCTGTTAGTAACTTCACAGATGTGGAGAGAGAGATGCACAGGACCTTGAAGGAATCTATACCAGGAGATTTTACTTTATCTTGGGTTCTGGGAGATCCTATGGAGAAGGTGACATTTATGCCAAGGCCTGTACTGTTTGGGTCTCATGGGCAGCCTGGGATATAGGCTGTAAAGCAGGCAGGTTTTCGCTCATAACACCTTGGATAGTGTGTACAAGGTGCTATTGTTAGAACATGGGAGCTGCTGTTCTAGTCAGCTCATCTTCCCATCACTGTGGTAGAGCCATCCCGCCCTTGCCAATATTTAAAGAAAATTATCTTTCTAAATATTGATATATTCTACTTCTGCTTTCCATGGGGCATAGTGACCTTGGCCATTTCAATTTACATAGGGAGTGATCATTCCAACTCCTCAGAATTTATTCAATTCTAGGGCTCCCTCAAGTTAGCCACTCAGATGGGGACTCCATTCTAGGTGGAGAGAGTATAGACCTGAGAGGTCCCACTATTCAATATGTTATGGGAAGAATAAAAGACCCATACAAATTAAAAAAAACTTTGAGGAGGATACTGCGGCGAGCCCTGGGCATTCTTGGGGTCACAACTGTGCCTGTGGACTGGCTGGATCTCAAAGATATAATGGGGGATGGGTATCCCTGGAGTCCCAAGCACGCTGAACTCATTTGGGTCTCAGATACGGAGGCTATGTTGCCCAATGCTGAGAGGCTTTGGGGGTACAGTGCCTACAGTGCAGAACTTCCCAGCTTTGCCAAGTTAACCGGGAGGCATTTTTCTGAGGCTGTGCTAGTGTCTCTTTTCCAGCTCAGAACTCTTCTGACTTGTGCATATTCTACCAACTGAGGAATCTTCTTAAGGACTCCCCTCAAAGGGCTGTTGTGTCTGTGGCCTCCTCCACATGCACTCATCCCGGCTTCTGTTTTGACTCAGTTCTCTCTGTGGTGGACTTCAGGGCAGTGACTCTTTCTCACCTATCCAGTCAAACTCTTATCCTGACTCTGTATCCAGCCCACTCTGGACCAGTGCCTCCCTCTGAGCCTGCAGCCCTGTCTTGAGCCTGGAGTCTTTGTTGTGAAAGCACAAGTCAGGCTCGTGAAGGAGGAGATGGGATGTGAAGGGATGCCATTGCTGGCTGTAAGGCATGGACCTGGGTGAAAACCTAGGATGGAATTAGAGTGGCGACAGGGGAATTGGGAGAGGAGGGAGGGGAGAAAGCTGGGCCTCCTGAGGTGCAGCTGTGGAGGGAATGGGCTTTGAGCAGGTGCTGAGGCCCTTGGAGGACCCATCAGGAGCTGAAAGGACTGAGCCCTGCTTCTCCAGTTCCTTCCAGGACTGGGCGGAGAATGGAGCCCAGTGTTCAAGATTGTACCTCTGGAGGGATCAGTTCCTGCTCGTTCCCCGTCTCATGGCCTCCTCAGCATTTGCCTTTGTTACTCTTCCTATTTGCTTCTACATCCCATCGACCATTCTGTTGTTTGGTTTTTCCCAAACAACTGGGACCCTCTCACACACTCCCTAGGCTTCTCGCAGGTTGGTGAAGTAGGTGAAAGAAACCCCTGAAAGTCTTCATCTCTTCACTTTGCAGCCTCTCTGCTGTCACTGCATTGGGTAGCGCAGAACATCTTCTCCATTCCATAAAGTTCTTTTTAAAGATTTTTATTTGGGGTGTGTGTGTGTGTGTGTGTGTGTGTGTGTGTGTGTGTGTGTGAGAGAGAGAGAGAGAGGGAGAGAGAGAGAGAGAGAGAGAGAGAGAGAGAGAGAGAGAGAGAGAGAGAGAGAATCAGAGGACAACCTGCTAGCATTGCTTAGCTCTTTCCATCATGTGAGTCCTGGAGATCAGACTCAGGTTGCAAGGTTTGGTGGCAAGTACCTTTATCCACTGAGCCATCTCAGTGGCCAGTTCCAGCAATGTCCCAGGCGATGTGATCATACACTCACTTAGGTCATCAGGAAGTATGATTTTCATATTTATAACTAAATTTAGTATTTATTTCAGACTCTCACTGTTCTAGGTGAGAGGTATTTTTTGCTTTTGGGGACCTGTCTCTCTCCCCCTGTGGTAGTACAAATTCTAGGAGCCTTCTGTTATGCTAAGTTTTGGGGCGGGAGGACTTGGTACCATCCCTATGGTTGCTCCCGAGATGTCCTTCTTCTTGTGTGACTATTGGTCCGTGAAGGACGAATACTACTCGAAGTTTTGTAGTAAAAAATGAGCAAGGAGGCCACTCCTCCCCCTCCTCCACTCCTTCTCTTCTCAGAACCATCCCTTTCCATTTTTAAAAAGCTGTTTCCCCAGGCTCATAAATAATATGTGCACACAGCTCTCTCTTGACTTCTTTGCTTAAGACATTCTCTGTTTAACTCTTAGGGTGGAAGATGAGAATGTTTTCCCTTTGTTCAATCCTTTCCATTCTCACTTCTTTCCAATCCAGTGTTTCACATGCCCTGGTCAATATTTGTGTTCCTCAATTATCCTACTGTTGGTCACTTCTGAATGCATTATGATTTTTTTGGCGGGGGATCAGCTCCCCTAGAATGATACTCATTGTGACATTTTGACATTTTATTAGCTTTCTGTTTCTTGTGTTTCTGGCTAAGTCTCCTCCTATCTGACATACAGTCTGTGGTACAGATTTCCATGCAGGCAGATATTTCTTTGCACTACCTTGGAGATCTTTCTGGGAACTTCGGTGCTCCTCTCCACCTGTCCTGGTGCTTAACCTGCTGAGTGGCCTCACTCAGAGATGCTCCTTATTTCTCTTGTGTATTGGAACATCTGCCTTCTCAGTCTCTTAGTTCCATGTTTTTTCTTCTGACCAAGTTGTTCCTGTTGGTGGAGGATGGCATCTGGCAGTCTCCTAAAACAGGGATGCACACAGGTAAGCTTCTTGAGTCTATGAATGTGTGAAAGTATCTTTTTTTCTTTTCCTCTGGAGTCACACTTGATTGATAATCTGGCCAGTGAAAAACTTTTAGGCTGAGAATAATTTTCAGTCAGAATTTTAATTTGTTGCTTCATTCCGTTTTAGCTTCCAGTGTTGCTCATGAGAAGTCTTATAAGTGTGTGTGTGCGTGTGTGCACGTGTGCAAAGGCAGGTGGGTCCCAGGGCTTACTACCATCTCGTGCTAGGATTATAAACAGGTAGCTTTCGTCTTGGGAATCACAGTCAAGTCTTTGTGATTATTGAGTGATCTGTCTCCTCAGTGATCTGTCTCCTCAGTGATCTGTCTCCTCAGTGATCTGTCTCCTCAGTGATCTATCTCCTCAGTGAGATCTATCTCACTCCTCAGAGTGAGAGCTCCTGCACTTCTTGATACAGCTGATTGCAAGAATGAGGGAGGAAGGAGAAGAGAAGGAGAAAGGAGAAGGAGAGGGAGAAGAAAGAAGGGAAGGCAGAGAGAACACTGGCTAGATAAAACCGTGGCTTTTATAGCCTGGTTTCAGGGGGAACTTACCATTGATTCTTTTGTATTCTGTTGGTCATGCAGCCTGACCGTGGTGCCATGAGGAAACAAGGAAATGTGAAATCACTGGGGTTCCTCTCAGGGGCTGTCCATCAGCCTGTCAAAGGTATGCATTCTTTATTTCCCGGCTCTGGAGACTGAACCCAGGCCCTTGAGCATTCTAGGCAAGTGCTCCCTCGTTGAGCTACACCTCTAGTCCCACCTTCTTGCTCTTACCACACCCTTTCAATATTCTTACCTTCAGGGCTTCAGCTGTCAGGTTACATGTCACTTCTGCTCTTTTTGCCTCCCTGAGGCTCCGAGTTCATTCTCTTCTCATGGTGACCGTCTCTGGATGCCCTGCTGTGTTCTTGCTCTACCATAGACCTTCTCATTCTACTCCTGTTTCTGTATGTGGATGGTTTGATTTGAAAGCTAGCCTCATTCATTTGGAGTTTTTGTTTCTGCACCTTGTTCTCTAGGTTATTTTGGGTTGGTTTATGAGACAGGAAGGGAGTGGAAGGAATTAGTAACCATTTTGAACCAGATGTCCTTCTGGAAAATGTCTGGCTAGTCCAGCTTTTGTCTTCTTAACTACCTTCTTTAATTTTTTAAATATGTACTTTTTTCATGTGTATGTGTATGTGTGAATGTGTTGTGCACACACACACACACACACACACACACACACACACACACACAAAAGCACATATGATGTGTACAGTGTGTGTACCACTGTAGGCATGTAGAAGTTGGAGGGAAACTTTGTGGAATTGGTTTTCTCTTCCTACTTTGTGAGTATCAAGGATTGAGCTCACATCACCAGGATTGTGCCATAAGCACCTTCAACCTCTAACCTGTCTCCTGGTCCTTTCATATATCTTCTGAATCCATCCACAGTTAGGATTTTCATTTAACATGGTACTTCTCCACCTTCCTCCTGACTTGGTTGCCAGGTCCTTCCTAGTGCTTCCAGTGTCCTGTTTCAGAGCCATCCTTTTGCTGTGTCATGGTGGTGCTTCATGGAGATATTGTGGTCAGCATGTGAGTCATATTTCACAGCATCAAAAGATGTCATTGGGCTGGGAAGTGGCTGTGTGGAAAAAGTGCTTGCTGTATAAGTTTGGGGACCAAGCTCAGATCTCTAAAACCAATATGAAAGCCAGGCAGGTGGGGAGGCCTGCCTGGAATCTCAGCACTCAGGAGGTAGAGACGGGAGACTCTCAAGGCAAGCTGGCTAGCTGGACTAGCTGAACTGGGAAACTATGTATTCTGGAAGAGATCATAACACAGTGAAAAAAGCTGAGAGTGATTGAGGGAGACATCTGTTGTCATCCTCTGACCTCCACACACATGTACCCACACATGCACATACACCATAGTCATGAAACACATATACATGAAAAAATAAAAATTTCTACATTCTGGCTCAAATAATACACATCATATCTATCTATCTATCTATCTATCTATCTATCTATCTATCTATCTATCTATCTATCCATCCGCCCGTCCATCCATCCATTCATCTCCACAGTTCTGGAGGCTGGAAGTCCTGGGAGGGTTGGTGTTTACTGTGATCTGTCTCCTTGGCTCACTGACGGCCATCTTCTTTCCATGCTCTCATGATCTCCTATACATAGCCATCTATGATGTCTATCAGAGCGTCCACATTTCTTCTTTGCTAGTACATTAGCAAAATTCCCAAAGGACTTATTTTAACTTAACACATCATAAAGGTCCTATATCCAAGTGTAATCACGCTCAAGTTCAGGCAGTTAGGACTTCAGTGTATGAATTACAGAGGGACATAATTTAGCCCATAAATAATAGTGTTTCCTCATCTTAGTGTTGGCAAGGCCCTTTAAAATACTGAGAAATTTGTGGTTTAGGGAACAGTCTTCTGAAAATAATACAAAGAGCTCACAGCAGTGAAGAGGTATAGGATACCATAGACTATCCGTTACTATTCAGGGATGTCATGGAAATCAAAAGTGTATGGTGGGACTCAGTCACTGTCTCTGTCTTCAATTTTTCTCCATCTTTTCAACCTTTTTCTGCTTAGTTGTGTTTGGTTTCATTCTCTGTCAAGATGGCTGGCTTTTTTATAACCATCAAAACAAAAGATGAAGGCCTAAGACCATGGGGATGCAGAGCTGTTACAGAAGGGCAGGGTCTTCTAGTATCCATGTCTTATATACCCTTTTGTGTGATGGTCCATCAAGTGTGGCTATGAGAAAAGCCACAGTAGAGGCTTAGAAAAGTTAACTTCATCCTAGAAATAGGATTCACAGCCCACTATGCAGGGCCACATGAGAAAACAACAGAGTGGTTAGGTAGCAGGAGAGGCAGGAAGGACGGGAGAACCATGCCTTTATTGGCATTTCCATAGACAAGGCAAGGCCCAGCAAAGCAGGGCAGGTGACAAGTCTAGGGCTTGGCTAGTTTGAATAATTATAAAAGGTTCTAAGGTATGGGGTGGTACCTGTTTATCTGGTACATGGCCCTGGGATGTCTAAAGTGGATGGATGTTGCCTTTGGGGTCCATGGATCAGATAGACTAGGCACAGCTCTGGACTGGTAAATCCATTGTCAGATATGTGTTTAGGGCTGAATATTTTACTGTTTCTAAGAACTGACTAACTTTAGGAGAAACAATTGCTGTGGGATGTTCTGTATGCTGTGAATGTGTCGGTCTGATTGGTGATAAATAAAACTCTGATTGGCCAGTAGCCAGGCAGGAAGTATAGGCAGAATAAGCAGACAAGGAGAATTCTGGGAAAAAAAAAACAGAACACACACACACACACACACACACACACACACACACACACATACACACACACACACACACACACACACACACACACACACACACACACACCAGCCCACCGTCCAGGGGGCAGCATGTAATGGCACACAGGTAGGAACACTGGGCAACATATAGATGAACAGAAATGGGCTGAGTTTAGATGTAAGAGCTAGTCGGTGGTAGGCCTGAGCTAATGACTGAGCAATTTTAATTAATGTAAGTCTTTGTGTGTTTGCTTGTGTCTGAGCGGCTGCGGACCAGGCGGGACACGGAAAAACTCCAACTACAAACAACCCCTACCTAGCCAGAAAGTTGTTTTAAGGTGTTGAAGAGTTGCCATATACAGCAAATGAAAAACACAAGGATCACAGGGTTTAGTCAGAGACCCAGAGTCCCTGGAGATGGCCATAATGTTGCAGGATTCAACAGCTCTGAATTGTGCAGGTGGCTTTACCAGTGACTTAGGCTATTTCCTTTTGAATTTAATGTCACACGCTAGAGCTTGAAGTTCTTGGAGCAGGAACTCAGGAGGGGGAGAAGGGAGGATGAGGTTGAAGTGGGGACGGTAAAGGCAAAATGGAGCCCATGAGCCTGCACTGGAGCTCAAGATAGACTAGAACCCATTTAAATCCTCATGGCCTCCAACCTTGGTGATATGAGCATCTCATAGGAGAAGCAGGGCCCTGCATTGCAGACCTAGACAGATGCTGGTCAAGAAGAGTAGGAGGATTTGACAGAGGATCCAGGGAAAGGTGAGGGTAGTTGTAGATCCAAAAGCTGTCCCCGTGTCAGGTAAGTGACAATCTGCTGAGATAAAAATAAAATAATAAAATATTCTGGGATCTTGGGATATTCAAGAGCTCCTGATAAAGAGAACAATGCAATTGGTGACCGCCTCAGCCTTCCAGGTGTGAAAACACAGTATGATGGCTTCTTTCCTCATTCCAAATCATTTATAAGAATCTCCTGCGGGGGGTACCTGGATTAGAAGCATGTGAGGAATGAAACTTTGTAAAATCACATTCAGCCTCGATGAGCTGACACACCACAGAGCTGACACACCACTGTTGTTCAGCTGGAGCACTGGCTGGCTGGAAGGAACTTCTAAGAGTGCATGTGTGTGTACATGTGCATATGTGTATGTATGTACACTTGTACCACAGCAGTGGTTGTGGAGAGAATGGGTGGACAGTGCAGACTGGAGAGCTGGGAAGGGGAATCACAGGGGGCAGGGAGCTGTTCTGAGGACTGAAATGTGGAGACTCTCATTCTTAGTTCACCTTCCCTGAGAACCACTGTGAGCACCCTCCTGTCCTCCCTTGGGGTGCATGGGAGCAGTGGAGGCCAACATTCTTTTTTTTTTTGGTTTTTAAAAAAATTTAAAACCTAAAAATTTCTCCCAAGGACTGGGGTGTTGTTCTAGAATCTGGGGCTCAGCCAGAGGTACTCAGAATTGAAGGTCTTACATGGATACTCACCAATATCTGGCTATGTTTCAATGGCAAAGGCAAGAATCTGCATTTTTAAATATAGATTTTAATGGTGCAGACTTCAGCTGTAGCAGTTGTGTTATGGCTGGTGTATTTGGATGTAGTTGGCTTAGATATGTAATTTTGAGATGAGGAGGGAGGGTGGGTGGATAAAGGGAAAGAAAGACTGAATGTCTTTTTTTTTTTTAAGATTTATTCCTTTATTATGTATACAGTGTTCTGTATGCATGCCAGAAAAGGGCACCAGATCACATTACAGATGGTTGTGAGCCAACATGTGGGTGCTGGGAATTGAACTCAGGACCTCTGGCAGAGCAGTCGGTGCTCTTAACCTCTGAGCCATCTTTCCAGCCCCCTGAATGTTTTAGTAGTAGGTCACAATCACTTTACATGTCAAATGATGCTTTATGGTGGAGTAATTGTGGACTCTTTAAGAGTTCTTGCCTTTAGATATATCCTGGATGCTGGGATATTCAAGAGCTCCTGACGAACAGATGTTATTTTTTGCTCAGTAAGGATGACCTTCAGCATCCAACCACTCCACCGTTTTCTGAGAGCTGATGATGTCCCAGGCTCTACTACATATGAAATCTGGGAATATGGTTCTAGACCTTGGGGCTCTAGATATGGATATTGAGGTGATGAGTGAACAGAGCAGAATGGGTGGGGAAGATGATCTAATTCATGGCATGATACCAAGCACCTGGGTGGATACACCAGTCTAGTGGTTTTCGTCACAGGGAGTACAGCACACATGCTAGCCTTCCTCCTAACCTCCTGCCACTTTCAGACTATTTCTCATTTGTCCTCATGAGGTTCCAGTCATCTGGTGATGACAAGTGCAATAGTCTATAAAAGGAAGGTGCTGATTTGGCTGGGTCTGGAAGGTTGTTTATTTCTTTTTGTTCAACAGCAGAAGATGAGGGAAAGACTGAAAAGGGGCATCAGAGGCAGCACGCCTCAGTCAGGGTTACTATTGCTGTGATGAAACACTGTGACCAAAAGCAACTTGGAGAGGAAAGGGTTTATTTGGCTTATACTTCCATATCATAGTTCCTCATTGAAAGATGTCAGGACAGGAACTCAAATGGGGTAGGAACCTGAAGGCTGAAACTGATGTAGAGGCTATGTCAGGGTGCTGCTTTCTGGCTTGCTCATCATAGCTTGCTCAACCTACTTTCTTATAGAACCTAGAACCACCAGCCCAGGAGTGATCCCACCTACCATGGACTGGGCCCTCCAATATCAAACACTAATTAAAAAAAAATGCCCTATAGGCTTGCCTGCAGCCCAATCTTATGGGGGCATTTTCTCAATTGACACTTTCTCCTCTCAGATCATTGACTATAGCTTGTTCAAGTTGACATAAAACTAGCCAACACACAGAGCTAGCAGGAGCTTGAATATAAATCTTTCACATGTTAGGCACCTGGGCTTGGCTGCCAGTTTGTCTGTGTCCAGTGAGATTATCCACCCAGTCCAGCTCTGTGCCCTGCTGCCCATCCCTTTGAGAATCTACCTTTCTTAGCTTTCTCAGTCTGTTTGGTGGAGCAGAATCTTTTAATGGCTCTGTTTATAGCAACTCTTGTCCTTAAAGGCAATACAGAAAGGCATCAATGAACTTCAGAGATCCATTTAGCATTGAGACTGATTTAAAGTGGGAAAGGCACAGAGATAGATGTCTGTGTGCAAATGGGATTCTTTCCTATGATTGTGTTTACACACATGTCTCATGGCCAGATTTTGTTCCACAGAAGGATTTTATTTTTGTTAGCATTCCCAGAGGAAGTATAGCTGACATGAAAGTTGTAGATTTACCCATGACTTTACCAAACCAGAGCTTCAAAAACAAAGCAGGGGCTGAGGTACATGAAGCTCGGTTGGTAGAACTCTTGCCTGTCATGCAGGAAGTTCTCTTGGGTTTGAGCCTCAGCACCATATAAACTAGGAGTGGTGGCACATGCCTATAATTCCAGCACCCAGGAGGTTGAAGCAGGAGGATCAGAAGTTCAAGAGCATCCTCAGCTATATAGTGAGTTGGAGTCCAGCTTGGCTAGAGACCCTGTCTATAAACCCTTGCAAACAACAACAACAACAACAGCAACAACGACAACACAGGATACATTTTTATGCTTTTGAACATGAAGCCTCTGACTGACTTACAGGGATATCTCCAATAGAGCCAGAGATGGGCCTTGGCATTGGATTCTGCAGAACCAAACCAATTTGCCTCAAAAAGAGTTATCTCAATTTATTTTTCTTTGTATCTGTGAGTTAAACAAGATTAAATCCTCATCAGCCATTCACTCCACACTTGTCAAATATGTACACTTAGACTTGGCAGAGCATCAAATCTCAAGTCCAAGGTGGGCATCCTCGGCTGCTCTGATTTATAGGAAACTTTTGCAGCTGCTTCTAGCACCATCCTTTCCTGCTGGTAAGAGGTATTTTTTAATCCTCATAATGTAGGACTCAGACCCTCACATGGGTGGACAGCGTACAGCTTTCAGACATGCAGAGCATGGCCAAAGACACTTGACTGAGCAACACAGGGTGCTATAAAAGGAATGAGTAAATTCAAAATATCTAAAACCAATGGCCACTCACAGGGTTCTCACATTTTATTTTTGATGCTCACATTTGACTTCCTTTGCAATTTTGAGACATCATAGAATGCATGTTTGGTGTCTTTTTGCCACCATGGAGATTTTTTTTTAAACTAAGAATCATTTTCATGGTGGCCCAGCTCCAGTGATAAACAAAGTCCTTTCCTCACCATCACCCGGGGCCTGAGATGTCAGAGTAGATGAGTGTTTAAGACAGGAAATGAGACTTCAACAGGTCTCCTGTGGCCTCCAGAGCTCTGTCAGATGGTCTTATTGAATGGAAATAAAAATGCTTCTATTTTGTTGGCACAAGAATTTTGGCTAAGACCAGCAGGACCGTTCTGCTGAGGCTGATGGCAAAGAGGAGCACATGGGATAAGTGTGTGTACCAAGCTGGCTCACCATGCCTGGAGCTAGTTCTCTGTATTCATAACCTGTGACTGCCCTTAAGGGACAGATTAAAATTCAAAGCATGCAGATCCTTGGCTGTTTGATTTCAGACACAAAATTGGAAACGGGCTGATAAACATACACAGCACGAATCTCACTCTCATCCCCTCTGTGTTCTGTTACACTGGGCTCGGCAGTGAAGTGGAACTCAGCCAACTGGGGCCTAGATCACCCCTCCCCTGCCTGCCCTGGGTAGGAGTCCCACTAGCCCAGTGAAGATTCCCCTAAACTACTCACGTGTGTGTGTGTGTGTGTGTGTGTGTGTGTGTGTGTGTGTGTGTTTGGTAGATGGCATCCAGAGGGGCCCTGATGGGAGTAAGCTGACACTTGACTCCTTTTCCCTAGAGCCTGGGGTGGGAAAGGCTCACCTTTTCAAGAGGACATCCAAGATGTGACAATGTCCACAAGATCTATGTTATGGTGATAGCTCTGGGACCTGATAACCCTGACCCTTATAATTCTAGGGTGTGGCAGAGTCTTTCATTGTTCAGATTCTTTTTCTTGCCTGCCTTCTAAGTCTTGGACTTGGGGGATTAAGTCTTTTTTTTTCATAATTATTGAAAGCTCAGACAACAGGGCTTGCATCACTTGCCTTGAAGAGTTGTCTTGGACATCACAATTAGAAATACACCTGAAAGCCACCATTAGACATTCTCATGTACACTCTGGGCTACCTGAACCTTTATAACAAGTAGCCCCCTGCCGACCTTAGCACAACTGATGCCATGCCAGGCACCAAGTCACCATTCTGACCCTAATGCCCAGCATGTACACTCCAACACTTGCCAAAATGAGACCAGATACCTAATTCATCATAGTCCATAGTCTCTGTACTGCCTGGTTTTGTGTGTTAACTCGACACAAGCTAGAGTCATCAGAGAGAAGGAGCCTCAGCTGAGGAAATGCTTCCTTAAGATCCAGCTGTAAGGCATTTTCTCAGTTAGTGATCAATGGGGGAGGGCCTAGACCATGGTGGGTGGTGCCACCCCAGGACTGGTAGTCCTGGGTTCTATAAGAAAGCAGGCTGAGCAAGCAAACAAGTCAGTAAGCAGCATTCCTCCATGGCCTCTACATCAGCTCCTGCCTCCAGGGTCCTGCATTATTTGAGTTCCCATCCTGACTTCCTTCAGTGACAAACAGCAATGCTGAGGTGTAAGCCAAATAAACCCTTTCCCCGGACTTGCTCTTTGGCCATAGTGTTTTGTCGTAGCAGTAAAACCTTAGCTAAGACAGTCTCTAAATGTACTAACTTTGCTTTTAGCCTTCTATAGCATTTCTCATCGCTAACTCTTCTTGCTGATTGAAGCATGTCAAGGTTTTTTTTTTGTTTTTTTGTTTTTTGTTTTGTCTTTTTTCCGTAGAAGCCAAGAACGGCAAGGCTTGTGGCTACATGATTTGGGCAAGTTTCCTGTGTAGCCCATGGGTTAGGAAATAAAGACTTTCTATTGGCTTTAGGAGCCTGTGTGCTCTCTGAAGGTGTTACCTTGCCACACCCTTAGAGGAAATAGACATGTTTTGCCCCTAGTGGCATGGCATCTGGTAGCACTCGACTCTGGACCTGTCTGGTGTCTTTTACCATGTGAAGCTTCCAGCTATAGGACAAGCAGTGGGAATATTCGTGAAGCAAGTGTGATAACTACTATACTTCCCAAACCAGCCCAAAGTGGGAATTCATGATTATCAGTTCATGGAATTCTTATTCTTAATGATCCAGCATTTGCTGTTAATGATTGTTGGATATCATAAGTCTTGATTATTACTTTTGAGTATTAGTAGAGTTCTGGGTCCCTTTAGAAATAAGTGATTGGAAATACACACTGAGTGGCTGCCCACAACAAATTGCCTTTTTGAATATTGCTCTTTTCCCCAGGTGTGGACTTAAGAGCCTAGGTCTATGCTGTGAGAGCTCAGCCCTTAAAACCAAACACAGCTGATTGAAGCAGATTGGACACCTAGTCCTGGAGGATCTGTGATGTGTTAAGTGAATCCATTCTCTCTACTGATAAATTAAATAAAAATATAGAGAGACCAGCTGGCTGGGTTGGGGTTGGACAAGGGACAATCATGAAATTTGAGGCCAGAATTGGTGCAAAGGGTAGCCAGCCATGTTGGCAAGCAGAAGCTTGCCCAGAAGCTGCCCTTCAAGAGAACAAACAGAGAGATGTAGAGGTGAGGGAGACATGGCTGAGATAGATAGATAGATAGATAGATAGATAGATAGATAGACAGAGAGAGAGAGAGTATCATAAGAGCATACTCCATCTATGACTGGCTTTCTACCCTTGAATGCTTTGTTGCTTGGTATGCAATGATTCTATCTATCCTACAAGGGTTTCTTTTTCTTGCCAACATTCCTGAACAAGAATAATGGTCCATCAAGACTGGAGGTGACTCATCAGAGAGTTAAGAACAGGTCCAAGTGAGAAGAAGTAGAGCTAGGTTCAAATGAATCTTCCCCAAAGCCTAAGTATGCCACAGAAATAGTCCCCTCTGGGTATGAATGTCCTGGAAACCTGAGGAACAAAGGATGGAAAATCAACAGCAGATATTACAGGCCAGGCAGCATACTGGCTGCTTTACATGTGCAGTCATTTGGTAGTTCTGATAGGTTATATAGTGATTCCACAAATATGTTCACATCTATGATGGTTAATTTCCATTGCCAGCTTTCCTGGATTTGGAATCACTAAGGAGACACACTTCTTGTGTGTGTATGTGTGAGGGCATTTTCTAGAGAGGTTTTACTGAGTGGGGAGAATTCACCCTGAGGGATCCAAGGGGGAAGTTGAGGGTAGATCAAGTTATAGGGTATACTTGTATTAAGTTGCTAAAGAAATAAAAGAAAAAAGTATCCACCCTGAGTGTGGGTGGCATCATACCGTGGACACCAGGGTCCAAAACAGAATTAAAAAGGGAATGGAGGCAGCCAGCTGAGCATCAGCGTTCATCTCTCTCTGCTTCCTGACTTTGGACCAGTATAATCAGCCACCACAGCCTCTTATAGCCATCCTTCTTTACCATGATGCCAGTATAATCAGCCACCACAGCCTCTTCTAGCCATGCTTCTTTACCATGATGCCAGTATAATCAGCCACCACAGCCTCTTCTAGCCATGCTTCTTTACCATGATGCCAGTATAACCAGCCACCACAGGCTCTTCTAGCCATGCTTCTTTACCATGATGCCAGTATAACCAGCCACCACAGGCTCTTCTAGCCATGCTTCCTTACCATGATGCCAGGAGCTGAAGTAATCCCTTCTTTCCTAAGTTAGATATTTTGCCACAGCGATGAGAAAAGTAATCAATATAAAATCCCAATCTCTAGGATCTCAGAATGTCCATCTTACATGACAAAGGAGACTTTGCAGATGTGATTGAAAGCTGATATCAAGATGGGGTCTTTCCAGGATTAATTGGTGGGTCAGGTGAAACCACAAGGGATCTTTTAGAAGAGCCAGATTCAGAGGAAAAGGTGACATGATGAAGCAGAAGTTGGCATAATGTGCTTTGAGAATGGAAGCAGGGGTTATGAGGCAAGAAATAGGAGCATCTATGAAAAGCATCAGAAGGCAAGGAAGTGGGCTCTCTGATTCTCCTCTCAAAACCTCCAGACAAAACATTCCTGATGACCTTAATTAGCTCAGTGTGGCTGGATTTGGACTCCCGAGCTCCTGAATCATAAGAGAATAAATCCTGTTATCTAATATCAATCCAGCAACTTGTAGTATTTGTTATATGAGCAAATGGAAACTGATACAATGTTCTTTCATTTCCTATTTTTAAAAAGAGGAAGCTCAATGAGTAACTTGCCCGAGATCACACAGATAAGAGAGATGGACCAAAGATTTGGCAGAACAGGATTCAGGACCTCTGCTTTTTCTACCATCTGCTTCCCAAGCAATCCTTTGAACCCATCAAAGACTCTGTGTGAATCTAGTGGGTTATTTGGAGCCACAAGGATAGGCTGGATGGTCTTTCAATATCCTTCCTGTCAACAACTGTGTAGAAATGCCTGTAGCCACCCTCCCAGGGCTGCAGCAGCTGGCCCTTCCCAGCTAGCGCTGGCTTCAGGATCACTTAGGTGCCCACTTCTTTCAGGATGGAGAAGTGGGTCTGATTTATTGTGGAGCACTCCCTAATTTCATGCCAAAATGATTCAATTACAGTCACCCTCAGCACTCAAAAGAGGCTTCCTGCTGGCTCACAAAGATGAGGCCAGGCGTGGCCTGCAGCATGTAAGGAAATGTCACCTTATTATTTATTGGAGAGAGTGCAGCATTTCTCTCGATTTGGAGTAGGTTAGTTAATCATAATATATGGGAGAAGAGGGAGGAAAGTGCTTCCTGTGTCCAAAGCAAATTCAGGCTTTAATGAGGAAATAGGGTAATGTTTTGACTATATTTTCCCTGGCTGCCTGTGCCTCTCAGCTCAGGGTTACTCCTGTGCTGCTGAAGGAATTCAAGTTGACTGACTTTCTACAAGCATCAGACTTCCGGTTTCTATGAAGTAAGCATGCACTTTGTGCCAGGCATTGTGCTAGGCAACTTGCCAGTGACCCTGAAGCTCAGCATGACGAGCGAACCTTGCTAGCTTGCCTCACAAATCTGTTAGCTAACTGGCTCGGATAAATGATAGGGGCAAACAACTCCTGACCTAGGATTTAAAGCGACGATTTTCTGACCTTGGAAATTTTATTCCTTTCAGAAGTGGAATCAGCTCTGTTTTTTCTCTTCCTCTTCCCTTTCAAGGTGTTGAGGATTAAGTCCAGAGTCTTACACATGCTTAGAAAGCCCTCTACCACTGAGCTTTGATTTCAGATCATGGTTTTTTTTTTAATTTTTATTTTTTTGAGATAAAGTCTTAATATATAGCTCAGATTCACCTCAAACTCATGATCCTTTTTGCCTCTGCTTCTCCGTGGCTGGGATGACAAGTGCATCTCACCATACTTGATGATACCATGTAAGGCAGTTAATAATGATTTTCAACTTCACCCAAGAGACAAGACTCCCAGCATGTCTGTCTAGATTATCTATGCTTATTGAAGTGGAAAGACCCATCCTGAATGCAAGTGGCCCTATCACCTGGCCAGGGTTCTTGGGCTGCCTGAGAATGAGAACTCAAGCATTTATCTCTGTGTTCCAACTGTGGATGCAATTTAACCAGCTTCCTCAAGCTCCTGCAGTCATGATTTCCCCACTATATGGAGTATAACACCTAAATCATGAACTAAATGGAGCCCTTGCTTCCTTAACTTGCTTTTGCTGGTCATTTTATCACAACAGTGAGAAAAGTAAGTAATAGACCATAGTTTTTGTTTGAGTGATCATCATACATCCTTTCGGTATCAACCTCCTTAGGTATTCTTTTCCTACTCCTTACTTCTAGGTTTTCTCTTATACTGGGTGCTCACCCTACATAAAGCCAAGCACATGTCATCAGATGATGCTATTATTGCCTGTCCCTCTATGCAGTGGTTTCTTGAGAGCAAAGGGTGCATGATGAGTGTCTAGCACTAAGTAAAAGTCTCCATAATTGTTCATTGAATATTGTCATGAGAATTACTATGAACTTTAGGTACCATTTGGGGATAGCCCTATAATTCACAAAGTATATCCAAATATCATTTAAAAATCTGTAAAACCTCAGGAAGTGAAGAGCCAGAGTTCAAGGTCATTTCTTCTCTGTTGTCACCATCCCTTCACCCACAGCCTGAGAAACATCAATATTGCTGTCTACTTCTAGGTATTGGGAGTTTGAGAGGGCAGTCCATGGTGTGTGATGTGCACATCTGTGTGAGTCTCTGGACATCCATATGCCTGCTTGCTTTGTACTGTTTAATATGGAGGGATGGAGGAGCCCCAAGCCATCACATCTGACACGTATGTACGCTGGTTTCTCCTCATCACTTCTATTCCCTTCATCCCAAATGATGGGCTTGGTGTTTTCACTTTCATATATAAAGGTGAAATGGGAAAAATCTAGAATGCATGAAGGCTGATACAAATGATGGATTATGATGACTTTATTGGGACAAACTATTGGTGTTCAGCAAAACTTTAAAAGACTTACTTTACTATATGCAAGAAAATTCTAATTGGTTTCCTTAATGCTGACATTAACTGAACACAGTCATGGAAGGGATATATAACGTGGCTTTGTTTCTGGGTAGCATTTGAACTTTATTTTCAAAACGTCTCTATAATGGGTTCACCTGTTCACTTACTCCTTTTCTTGCCCCATACTGATTCCCCTAGGTCCATTTAGATGCAGGAAGATAAAGAGGACCAGGAACAATACCTTGTCCCAGGCTATGTGCCACATGTACCTGGGACAGTGCACAGCTCATAGGATACTTTTGGTTAATATTTGACATATTTGAGAGAGGGTCATCTCTCTTTTTACCTCTCTCTCCTTTTTTTTTTTTTTTTTTGAGACAGGGATTCTTTGTGTAGCAGCCTTGGCTGTTCCAGAACTAGCTCTGTAGACTAGGCTGGCCTTGAATGCACAGAGATCCACCTGCCCCTGTCTCCTGAATGTGATACTACCAACTGGCAGAGCTTCTCTTATTTATCAAATGGGAGGGGAGAAGGGATGTGGGAACCTATAATATATAAATCCCAGGAAGTAGGTTCTGTTTGTACGGTTTGTCTACCACTCCTGGCTCACCATGCCAGCTGAAACCATCCATATGCCATGCTCCATTGTAGGAAGCATGTAGGTCCTTGAACTTACAGATAAGTACTAGAAGAACCAGGAATGCTAAACACACAGGGTTGTCTCTTCCAAGGGTGAGGTGTATAACCCACTTGCCTAGAAGGCTAGGAGTGGAGGAGTGGGCATGGTTAGTAGCCTGGTGACCTTTGTGTTAACTGTGTGGCTAGGCTAGTTCTCCCCTAAACTCTTATCTTGAACTTGTTTGTCTTAGTCAATTTATAGCACTGTCCTCCCCTAGAGACTTATCTCAAGCCTTTTTCTCAGTCAATCTAAAGAACTGTCTTTGTGGAGGATGTCATTTGTACTTTATAAAGAGTTTCCATGTAGTCATGTTCTAAGCTTTGTTGTGTACACGGAGTTGAGTTAATTACTGCCAGGAATTTTTTTCAGCAAATTGTGCTGTGTTTCAATATGCCTAACATAACTACTTAGAGTCAGACTCTGGAAGTTTGAACCAACATCAGGTACTGAGTCATGTTGAACCAAACTGCCTTCTTGCCTCTTATAGATTGACACTCTGCTGGGTGTGTTGTTTTTAAAAACTCCCGAATCCCATATTTTTTATATACCTCAGAATCCTCAGACTGCTCAAGGATGTCCCAGGCAACTTTATAACTCTCTGCTTTGCACCTTACCTCTCCCCTTTATCTTCCTTCCTGCCTGTCCTTGACTTGACCACAATTCCCCTTCCTATGCTTTAATCATGGCTATGGGCTTTCCTCAAAGCCAGATGCCTGGATCTGAATCCCAGCCTCATTCACATATGACTTTATAGTCTTTAGCAAGTTCCATAACTTCTCTCAGCTTCCTCATTTGTAAAACGAGGGCACAAACTGTGTTTGTCAGAGGACCATTGAGAAGAGTATATGGATTAGAAGAGTCTTTGGAGCAGACTAAACACCTCCTTGCCACAGTTATGATTATGCACATGAGTGTGATCATTCTGTCCTTGGGCTCTCGGGGGCTGTCAAGAAAAGGCAGGCAATCTCAGAGAGGACAGATCCTTGCAATGTCCGTGACATTTTCAGTAGTGTGGCAACCAGTTATTTCCAGAAAGAAAGTTTTAACCTCAGCCAACCAGACCTGTCTGGCTGTCCTCTTTTCTCCTGTTCATCTAGGAGCCCCTTGGTCTTTTCAGACTCTCTCTTCTCCCCCTGGAGTTACAGCTCCACCCTAAAGGACTTCACCACACATATTTTGGGCATTCTGTGTCTGCCTAGCCCTTGGTGTAAAACCTCCACGATACCCTAAACCTGACTTTGCTATTATTGTCAGCCTCTTACAAGATAACTTGGGAGGCTTCTGTCCTCAGTCCTGCCCTGCTTTTCCTAAGACCGTCACTCAGGAAACGGTGAGTGTGGGAAGAGAAGGTAAGGAAATGGGTAATGACAGCACCTCCATCTTGTAGGGCCCAGGAAGATCAAACTACTGGCAGTGAGGTGGCTGGTGTGATGTCAATTGGAGTAAGCAAACAGCTTGGGATCCAGCTGTACCCTGACTGTGATTTCAGACCATGCAGCAGGAGCCTGACTCTGCTACTAAAAACCACCTGCTCTCATCAGTATGCAGACCCTGATGGAAAGAGGCACTAATTTACAACAAAGGTGCCAAGTAGCAGACATGTGTCAATACGGGACTTTCAGCATGGGTGAGGAAATAAATCTCTTTTTGGAATTAATGTCATGATTGACCGTGAGCATATAAACTTGCTTTGCAATTGATTCCGAAGCAGAGTGAGAATGTGACCAAGAGGTATGGGTTGCATACCTCACACTGTGCTCACTGCCTTCTCTTTCTCTTCTCCTCCTCTGTTCTGCTTTAGATCTAACTCACATCTTGCATGCTGTGCTCAGGTCTCTTCCTGCACATTCCCATTACCATGGAAATGAATAGCAATGGGTCTGAGCCTTCTAAAGGTTGTGATAGTTGTTGTCTTACAATCACTCTATCCTCAGACACGTGTACCACCAATAACACTATATTTCCATCATGATCCTTCCCATCTGCTCTTGGGATTAATTCTGTGAATATCAGTGAGGTCTGGGAATTTAGGCCATGAGACTCTGCCTCTGCAAAGAGGGTATATACTGAGAAGAGAACACATCACTGAGTTTTAAGAGTCTGAGTACTGTGGCTTTGAGGCTTGGTCTGATGTATTTATGGGTTGGCCTCTGTCACCCAGAGCACAGCATTATATCAGCCAGTGTGCTGAAGGTGCCCTCAGTAGTTTATGGCTATGATAATGGAGTTGTTATGGGCCCCAGTGAGCTGGAATTTATCAAGGCTCAGGTTCCTCTGAGTAGATGGTGCAAATAACAACAGGAATAGCAGTGATGATGATGATGATGATGATGATGATGATGATGATGATGGTGAAATGGCCCATGCCTGCTTAACTTTTACTATGTGCCTGGCTCATATGTTAACACTCACCATACATTATTTTGTTCTGTTTATTAGTCTTTTATGGTGGATACCATTTTACCACAAATTAATGGCTGGGAAAAAAGGTGGGTTGATGTTAAATGGTGTCCTGGAGGCCACACATGTGGTAGGATTTGAGCTGGGAATACAAATTTGGACAGTTAGAATCCAGAGTTCAAATGTTCCCAGCTTTCCCACAGCCACAGGAAGAGGAGGGTACCCTCATTTTGACATTGACAAAGCCTACATTTTGCTGTGTGTATACATGAGTGTAAGTACCTGTGCACATGGATATCCAAGGGTAGCTTCTGTAAGTACTGAAACATTGGAGGTTTTCACGGTTGCCAGTCTGGATTCCAGGTCACCTTGGCCTTGGCCTGCCCAGTCCCCTCTGCCCACTCTATAATATGGGTTTCTGTAGCTGTTTTGGAAGGGCAGGCCAAGGTGAAAAGACTCAAGGTCACTTCCAATCCTACAACTCTTCCATCTTTCATCCCAGAGGCTAATCTCAGGCTCTCACATGCAGGCTGAATAGGTCCTTCTTTGGGGACCATGGTCTGCATCATGGGGACAGCTCTAATGCACACATCTCATTTAGACTATAGAGCATATACTGTGAAGGAAGAATGGGCTCAGATAGGGGAAGCAGGAAGCATGACTAATAAAAATAAACCAAGGGACTAAGAGACTCAGTGGCTCCCAAGCCAAGCTGTAGTCTGATTGGTGTGTATTAATGCAGCGAAAGAAAGAAAGGGGCTTGCAACAGGGGGGCAGGCTAAACGAATTACGGCAACTACTTATAACAGGTCATCATGCAACCACTAATGAATGATAAAGAAGGGTATCTGGTGACATGAAAAGTTAGTTGCTATATATTACTTAGTATGACCACTAAGTATGCACAATCTGATGCCATTCTTATAAAAGTACATATATACATATGTATAGTATTTATTTATGTTGTTTATGCCCTATTATGTATGGAAAACAACTTGGATATTTATATTTCTAAATATTCAGTATGCTCACCCTAGGTTTGTGAATGGTTTAGTTTTTTTTTTTTTTTTTTTTTTTTCAGAGCTGAGGACTGAACCCAGGGCCTTGCGCTTGCTAGGCAAGCACTTTACCAATGAGCTAAATCCCCAACCCCTCGATTTTTTTTTTAAAGCTGCATTTACTTTTAAATTTTTAGTAGTGAACCTGAATTTGGAATCAGATAAACATTCATTAAAGAAAATAAAAAGAAGAAATTATTAAAAAGGAGGCACTTAACACCAACTCCAGGAAAATAGAGAACCATAGAGAGAGAACAGAAAATAGCTATTTACTGCAATGTCCTGGCTATTAAGATTTGAATTTGGAGCCATGAGAATTCTAGGCCTTGCTGTGTCTAGAGATGAATCATGATCTAGGCCTCACATTGGCTTCCTGGCTTTAAGTCCATATTCACTAAGATTTTAATTTGACCTTTATATGTCTTGACATTGGGAATAGTCTAGTTATGTAAAGAACAACAGGCACCCCTATTTTGGAACAACCCAGTCTTGGTGTAGGACTGGCCTTATGGTGCCGTGAGACAGCAGAAGGACAAGCAGGTAGATCTAGCACTGGTCAGAATGTAATTTGTTAAAGCATTCACTGATGGAAGCCTAGTTCTGGGCAACAGCTAGATCAGTGATTTGGGTTAGAAAGTAGGGGCATGCTTAATCCTTAATATTTGGTTGGCTCAAAGCTAGTATCAAAGAATTAGGCACACATACTCAGAGTTGGGGGCTTTGTACTATTCTGTTTTATTTATTTATGGTTTGTTGGGAAACTATGGAAGAAAACTAGCCAGGGTTGTTCCTGAGCCATCATGGTGAACCTACGCAACTCAGAGGCTATCATGCCATGACAAATCCATTTAGCTGTCTGTGAGAAACAGTCACTTTGGCGGTCATGTATAGTGAGTTCCTTTAGAACATGGTTAATGGAAGCCTGTTCAAAATGACCTATCAATCAACTCTTGGGCCTGTGACTTTCAAGGATAAGACCCCAGGGATGTGATGACAAGGCCAAGGGCTCTCGAGACAGCTCTCCTTTGGAGACAGTGTGATATGCTGGGAAGGGTTTGAATTTGGAAGTCAGTAGGCCCATCTTCAGATCCTAGCTCTGTCATGTCTTAGCAAATGGACAGTGAGCTGCTGACTTAACCTTCCTGAAACTTGCCTTTTTTATCTGTAAAGTTGATGCAATAAAACACCATGTCTTCTAGGGATCCCATAAGATACAGGGCTTGAGGTTCCTGCTTTGTGCATGAATAGCAATTTCTTCTTGTTTGTCCACAATGTCAAGGAAGGCAAGAATAACATAATCCAGGGGAACCACAGTCCTTGTTTATGGGGACACAGCAAAACGACTCTGGTCTTGTTCCCTGCTTTCTCCAATATGCCTTTCTGTCTATTTAGATCAGGGCTTGATAAGCATAACCCAGGGGCCAAAAATGGCCCACTGCTCATATTTTTAAAATAAAATAAAGTTTTGTTGGCAGTCAGCCACATCCTTCCACTGATGTATTATCCAGGGCAACAAAGCTGAGTAGTCGTGGAAGTCTGCATGGCCTGTGAAGCCTAAAAATGGCTCCCTGGCCCTTTATAGAAAAAGCTTAGTGGTCCCTGGTGAAGAACATTAATTCCTACTCAGATGGGAGGAATTTAAGAGTGGGGGAATCATAGAGCCATAAAAGCAAAGAAACTACCAAGAGGTTAGGAGAAGAAAAGATCTGGGAGAAAACGGTGCTTTTTAGGGGAAGGAGGGAAACTAAAAGAAGAATATAGACTTCCACAGACCCGGCAAGAGCCCCCAAAGACGAGCCAGCAAGTATTAGGAAATCAATAAATCTTATTCCTTTAATTTCTTCGTCTCTGTGGGGTATGCAAAGCCGTTTGCAGAGATTATGAGAAAATATGTGTTGAGTAGCTGGCAAAAGGCCAGGTCTCAAGATGGTCCTTCTGAAAGCTGGCTGGCGACAAGGCTTTCGTCCACTATTTGTCTTCCATGCCTCTGGGCTCTGACTTTAAGATCTGGAACTTGATGTTACTTGCAAATCTATCATTGTCTATGGCCAATTGGTCCCTAAGCCTTGCCTCCTCCTACTCCTTAAATATACTGCCAGTCTGTCCCTTTCTTTTTGCCTCTGCTGCCTTATTCCTAGTTCATACCTTAGCATCTTACTGGAATTACTATGATAACCCAAGCTCATCAGTACTTCCACCCATCCACTCATCCATCTGCCTACCTAACTATCTACCCATTTGCTCACCAGCCCACCCATCTTCCCTTCTACACTCGCATCAACCCCTACATTCATCACCTACTTGAACTACATGTCTAACATGGGCCATGTATTGGACTAAACTCAGACACAAAGCTGAGCATAACATGGGCCTTAACCCTAAGGATTCACTAACTAGAGGCTTTTTATAAATGAATTCTACTTTCAGCCTCACTCTACCAGGCACTTCTTCCTATTCTGCAGGATGATTACATCACACCTCTCAGTGTGTATATGTGTATATTTGTATTAGTGTGTGTGTGTGTGTGTGTATAGGTACACATGTGGGAGCCAGGTGTCATCTTTCAAAAGCACACATATGATTCTGCTGGTCTCCTCGTTAAAACTCTTGAATAATTTTCAATCATCTACAGAACAGGGTCCAAAGTGAGGAATTTAAGTACCTTTGTAAATCAATTTCCATTTTCCTTCTTTGCCTTTTCTCTCATTTACCTACATTTTAGTGAAAAAAAAATCCTTGTTATTGTTCAAGCTCATCATGAGCTTTCACACTATATTAAGGCCAGTGACAGTAGGTTGTGCCACAGTAACAAACAAACCATGAAATTTCAGGGTTTTAATGCAATGATATTTTGTATCTTGTTTTTGCTCAGTCCAATGTGATGTTTCTGGTTGGGTGCCCTTCCTGGGTAGCTCCCCTCTGTGTGATGACTAAGGGATCCAACATCCCTCCATCTCTAAAAGTGAGTTCAGGTTCATCCCAGAGTCATCCAGCCAGCAGGTGAAGGGGCACAAATGCATGGAGAGAAGCTTAAGAGATTTTAGGAGTTTTAGCTTCTGGTCACTCTGGCCCATTTCATTGACTCAAGTTCATGTGTGACACTGCCAACTGGAGGGAAGGCCAGGGTGTGTTTAGCTGTGTGCCCAAGAGAACAGATGTAGGGTTGGTGGACAAATGGTGTCTCTTTATCTCCCACACCTTTGTGCCTTTGTCTTGGCTGTTTTCTCTGCATGGACTCACTTCCCTCAGCTTTTCTGGGCATGTGAACCTCCCTCATCCTTTCAGGCTAGGCCCGGGAAAGCATTTGGTAGCCCATGCTTCCTCCTGTGATGCCACAGCACTTTGTCTCTTGCTAATATCAGCCAGATTTTTCCACGTGCCAGATGCAATTCTGATCTCTTCACAAGCACTGACTCTTTATGAGGTCAGTCCTCCCCAACTCAGAGATAAGGAACCCGAGGCTTATGAGGTAAAACAAATGTTCAAGGGCTTTAATATTACGTAGCAGCCCGTTGTACTAATCTTTTTCCAGTCTGTTGTTCTATGGACCCCTGAGCTCCTTTCAGGCAGGAGCCTGGTTCAATTCATCTTTTATGCCTGAAATAATGACAAATTCTCAGGAACTGTTTATTGGACGAGCCTGTGTAGCCATGGGATATGTTACTATGTTTATCCATTGGTGAATTTACTTAATATTAATTCATAATGGAGTATACCCAACAAGTGTGTTTATCCCCACAGTAGGTTAAGAACTGAGTCACCCGCTGGATGTGACTAGGGATGGATGACTCGTTCTTTCAGAATGAGTCCGTGACCAGCTGGACATCCTGTGGTACTTGCTGATGCTGCAGCAGGAGCCTGCTTCTGACACAGCACTTGCCTTGCAAGCTGTTCTCTCTTGGTCGCTGTGAACTTGGCATGATTATCTTCTAACAGCTGGGCTGCACTGTGCGCCATCATGCACCAAACTCAGACCCCAAGATGGCAACCGATTGGAAGTCACATACCTTTAGTTTGACCTTTGGGAAACCTTTGACCCATCACTTGAAAGAACAGCCAGTAGCACTGTCTTGCCTCTGAGAAGCAACCATGCATTAGATTGATCCAAATGAATAGAGCCGGAATCATGTGCTGGGCCTAGAGTAAGACAATGTGAGATGAACAAGACCCAGAGGGTTTGTGTACTCTAAGTGCTCATTGGCTGGGGCAGGAGAAAGAGGGATAATCAGTGAGGCTTACCTGACAGGGCTGCTGTGGGGAGTTAGTGGGATGGTGCAGGTAAAGTATGCAGCTAGTGTTGGGCACATCAGTAAATGCTGGTCAGGCTTAACTGTCATGAGTACAATGTAGTGTGATGAGTGTTATCCTGGTGTCATGGGTCAAATACTATAAAAGGACAGTGTCCAGGTGTGCTAGGGGACCCAGAGGAGGGGAATGTTCACAGAGGCAGTGCAATCTGAGTAAGACTTCAGTGGATGGCTAGAAATACACCAGAGAGATATGACAATGTGAGGGTGGAAATAGGACTCAGAGGTAGAGGAAAACACCGGCACAATAATAAATTTGTTCTCTGAGAATAACAGGAGTCATTGGTAAGAACTGGAGGGGGTACCATGGCATAAAGGAGATAGAAAAGATTCTGTGACAGTTAGAAAATGCTCTCCATATCCCAGATGTCCTCATCCTAATCTCTGGCACCTGTGACTAGGTTGCCTTCTTTGCTAGGGGAGTTTAGTTGTAGATGGATTTCAGGTACTGATCTTAAATAAGATTGATCTTAAATTAGGGAGCTTATTACAGACTGTGTGACCTCAGTACATTCACAGGTATCCTTAAAACTGGAAGACAGAGGTGGAAATGGTTAAAGAAGTGCAGTGTGAGAACCATTTAACTTGCTTTGAATCAATTGGATTTGGAGATGGAGAGAGGAGCCAGGAGCCAAGGACCGTAGTGATACCTAGAATCAGTATAAGGTCAGGAAATGGATTCCCTGCAAGTCTGCCTTTTGTATATCTAAACTCCAGAGTTGAAAGGTAGACCAAGGTTGTGGTAATTTGTTATGGCAGTGTTTTCTGTTGCTGTGACAGAATACTTGAGTCTGAGTAATTTGTAAAGACAAGAGGTTTATTATGGCTAATGATTCTGGAGGCCAGAAGTCCAACCATGGTGGTTTATCTGTTAAATGTCAGGTGAGAGATTCATGCTTCATCGACTCAGGAAGGGAAAAGGGGGAACAGGTGGTTTCAGAAGGAAGGGGGAAGGGGAATGGACACTTTGTAACAACCTGCTCTTGTGGTAATAATTGAGTCTTAAGAGGGGGAACTCACTCCTAGGAGATGAAATTCACTCATTTAAGAATTATTATGGGTATGAGTTGTTATGGTTTGGATGTAAAATGGTCACCCAGAGGCTTATGTTTCTGAATATTTTGTCTCTAGCTCTTGGAACTGTAGCTGGAAGTTTCTCTGGTCCTGCCCTGCTCTGCACAGGCTTTAGGGATGAATCTCTCCTTCCCACATCCCACAGCCACTGGGTCCCAAGTGAACACATAGAGGCTTATAATATTGACTATGGGTGAGGCTTTTTGTTAGCTAGCTCTTATAATTTAATTCAACCCATTTCTATTAATCTATATGTTGCCATGTGGCCACGGCATTACCAATCTGCTGGCATCTTGTTGCTCCTTGGGCGGCAGGCTGGCGTCTCTCCTCACTCTCCTTTCTTCCTCCGTCTCTTCAGTTCAAACATCCTGCCTAGCCTTATTCTGCCTTACCATTGGCCAAACAGCTTTATTTATCAACCAATCAGAGAAACACACATTCACAGTGTACAGCAAGATATCCTACAGCATGAGACTATTTCAGGAAGTTGTAGAACTCTTGGGAGGTGGAGCCTGGTTGGCGGAAGTGGATCTCTTTAAGCTAACCTGTGCTATAGGTGATTGTTTCAAACAAAACAACAGAAAAGAGTTGTGTGCTTAAAAAAAGAAGAGCACTTAATGAATATACTTCTGGAAACTGATTCAGAAAAAGACTTCAGATGCAAGAAGGAATGACTGGTAAATAAAACAGTAAGGAATAGTGAGCAGGCCAGATAACACATGCGGGGAAGAGTTATTGGCAATGCACTGTTCCAAGGCCTTTGTCTTATTCAAAGACAGATGTATTTAATATTCGGAAGAAGTCTAGACTTTTTATGCTGATAATAAGTAAACATGATGTGGGTTTCTCATTGACAGGGCAGGGCAGAAAGTCAGAGGCTGGTGACCTGGAGCTGAATAGGACTATGATTGGCTAATCTTTCAGGAATGAGATCCCACAGGACCATTAAGCTTTGGAGAGAGGGAAGAGTTGATTCTTTCTCTTTGCTGCTAAGTATAGCACTTGCTATTCAGACAGTGAAGGCTCTGTGACTGCTTACCAGAATCTGAGGATGGGGTCAGTAGACAGAATGGCAACAACCTGGGTGCATAAGGAGCTCATTCAGTAAAAGGCCATTTTAATGAGAGGGACGGGTGAAATGTTTTTTTTTTTTTTCCTCAGTAGCAATGATTGCTGACTTTTTAGAGGCAAACCATTAGTGCTGTTTCTACTCCCACTACCCCATGTATTGAGTAGCAATACCTGTTTGTGGGGAAAGAGGGGTCTTAGTTAGGGATTCTATTGCTATGAAAAGACACCAAGACCACAGCAACTCTTATAAAGGAAAAACATTTAATTGGCATGGCTTACATTTTCAGAGGTTTAGTCCATTATCATCATGGTGCAACATGCAGGCAGACATGGTACTGGAGAAGTAGCTGTGTGTCCTACATCTTGACTTGCAGGCAACAGGAAGTGGTCTGAGACACTGGACCATATCTTGAGCATATATGAGACCTCAAAGCTCCACAGTAACACACTTCCTCCAACAAGACTACACCTACTCCAACAGGCCATACCTCCTAATAGTGCTGCTCCCTTTGGCAGCCATTTTCTTTCACACCATCACAGGAGGTGAGATGATGATGTTGAAAATTCTCAGCTTTGGTGTTGAACAACATCATCCTCTAGTTGAGAAAGTGCACACATGTGTGTGTCTTTGCTTGGCCAACTTGTCCTTGTGGGTTCAAGGACATTTGGAAAATTGTCCTCTGCTGTTCCTCATCCAAGCACGGGCAGAATATCCAAAGGTCCCAGCGTGGTTTACACTTGGTGTTCCAGTCTCTGTGCATCTCCTGGGGGGAGGTAACACAAGGGTTGGTCTTGTAAGGATGTCAGTAGCAATATCTAGAAAATCCATGGAGTCAAGTAAGAGCTTTGCTGAACATGTCCTTTGCTTTCCAGAATTATGAGACCGGGACATGGAGTGTGCATCCTAGGAGTGGTTAGAAGGGTTCTGGGGAGGTAGTGCTTGGGATGTTTCAAACAAAGTGTAGACACCAGCCAAATGAAGAATGATGTTAGAACAAGGAGGACAAGATGCATAGTTGAAAACAGTACTGAGGGGGAAATAAGGGAGTGGCAAGTGAGTCTTGCCTGTGTGTTGGCCGCCAATGTATGAGGTGGGTCAGGAGCTGAGATGATGAGAGAGAGCCCGGACAGCTATGCTGATGGTCAAGGATTACCTTTAGCCCACGATAAGTGTTTAGCAAGTTCTATCTTCATTGTCTTTACATCACAACCATCTTCAGGGGAGCTAGAAAGCCAGACATTCTGCATCTGAACCTTACAAGAAAGCACCCAGAACCTGCATTTTAAATAAGCTCTCGGGATTCTGCCATTGCCTGAAGTTGAGGACCACTACAGAGGGAGACAAGAGTCATTGGAGAGTTTCAAGTGGCTGAATCTGTGCTTTAGACAATTTCCCCTGCAGTGGAACATAGGGTAGAAAAGATAAAGGCAGGGGACTCCTTGGGAGGCTCTTGAAATAATACTGGTAAGTGGTTGAGGACAATCTAACCACAGAAGGATGAGGCAAGATGCAGAGATGCTGCTATGACCTTGGTAGCAGTAGTCTGTGAGTGAACACTGGGACAGCTGTCTGAGAACCAGCTAGCAGGATGTCTGCATACACAGTACATATGTACTGTGCATACATGCTCAAGCAGAGAGCAAAAGACACTGCTGTCAGCTGTAAGAGGAAAGATGGTCAATTTTTAAGAAGAAGGCAAGAGACTGTTAGAGACACTGGGTGATTTTATTTTTTTGACTGGGGGATAGGGTCTTATGTTACCAGGCTAGCCTTGAATGTAGTTGAAGATGACTTTGAACTTCTGACCCTTCTGCCTGCACTTTCCAAGTGCTGGGATTTCAGATGTGTGGGCCACACCTCGTTTTTATGTGGTATTGGGGATTGAACCTAAGGCTTTGAATATGCTAGGCAAGTACTTTACTGAGTCATGTTTTTAAGCCCACACTGAGCAATTAAAAAATATTTTGAAGAACTTTTATTGTATTCATGCATTTATTTATTTTGTGTGTGCATTCAAGGGAGTGTGTGTGTGCATGTGTGTATGTGTGTGGGCACATGTACCATGACAAGAGTTGGTTCTCTCTTTCTACTATGTGGGTCCCAAGGAGAGAATTCAGGTTGTTATCAGCTTGAACCTGATGTCAGGGTCTGAAATGGAGTTCTTTTCTCCTCAACCTAAATCTAGTTTTCTCCCAGGACTCCATTGCTAATTGTTTGTGTTTAACATGCCAGATTTCCCCCCACGTGTGTATACACACATTTCTGTGGATGCATATTGTTTTATTTCATGCATGCTTGCCTTTTCTATATGCATGGGACACTGTGCATGAGTTATAACTGAAGGTGGGTGTGGTGGCTCATGCTTGTAATTGCAGCACTTAGGAGGCTGAGGCAGGAAGATCGTGAGTTCAAGGCTAGTCTTTCTAAAGTACTTTCTAAAATCTTTTCTTAGAAAAATATTAGAGCTGATGATATAGCACTGGGGAAAAACTGTATTAGACTTCCCCCCTTTTAGCATTTTTTGGAGGTTGTACCCTAACACTTTGCATATATCTGATTCATTCTTTTCTTTTATGTATGTATTTTTAAATAGTTTATGACAGGTTCTCACTGTGCTGCTCAGGCTGGTTTTGAACACCTGACAAGTTTTCCTCACTCCTCAGCCTTATGGCTTCTGAGACTACAGGTGCATGTCACAGTGCCGTGGCCTGATTCATTCTTTTTAAAGGGCTGCATTGCCGCCCCCACCGCCCCCCAAGGCACTGGCTTCTTTACCTCACAAGAAAATGTACTCACATGTAAACATTCTGAATCCAAATGCAGACTTATTTCCCTCTCAGAGCAGGGGCTTCATCTTATTCTCTAGTGTTTGCGGTCCAGGCAGGTTAACTTCCTCCTAGCAGCCAGTATATGCTATTGTTGTTGTTGGTGGTGGTTTGTTTGTTTTCTTTAATTTTGAGACAGGATCTTCTTATGTAGCCCCATGACTTTGAACTTATGATTCTTTTCCGCCAGCCTCCTGGATGCTGGGATTGTAGTCACCTACCTGTGTCTTGTGGGAACAGCTTGGAACCTGTACCCCATTCTGGGGGACTGCTTTCTGGTGCCCCTTCCCCCACCCCGGTCTTGAGTGTGCTTCTTATGTTGGGAACACTCCTTCAAGTGGAGCATTCTCTCTCATTTACTGCTTGGGCTACCACAGGAAACACTGGAAGAGAGCTCACTGGACGAAAAAAGCAAAGGACTCTAAAAAGGGTTTGGAAAAACACATTTCTCATTTCAACACTTGAAAGAGATGTGAAGGTAACAGTAGATCTGTCCCAACTGCATCGCTTCATGCGGACCTCGAAGAGGTGACTTGTAACCACACCAGTCCAAGGCGATGATTTATTGGCCAAAAATAATTGGAAGGTCCTTGTCAACTATGGAATGAGGGTCGCTGTGCCACCGCCGGCTTCTCCACCCACATGCTAATGGGAGAGCCGCGTGGGCTTACTTAATTGAAACAGTCAGAGTGGAAACTGCAGAAAACCTGCTGCTTCTATTTATTCTGTGGGTTTCTATGGAGAGAGGAGCTCTGAGTGGTGATCCTTTAAAGTGGGATGCATGAAGAAAACATCTGCTTCCCCCTTCACCCTTGGTCAGGGAGGTACCTAGTCTTGGATGGAGTTTGTGGCTGGGTTTGAGGAGTGTCCTGTGGTTATCCAAAAAGGAGAAAAAGGGAACTTACATCCACTGGGTTGAAGCAGCAGTAGTTCTAGTTGTAAAATAATAAAAGCTTACACACTTTTTTTTTTTTTTTTTTTTTTTTTTGAGAGGAACTTCTGTATTCTCTTCACTGTGTTACTTACTTCTCAGGTATCCATGAAGGGAACAGAGCATGATTGTAGTTATTCTTGTTTTACTACCAAGGCTCAGAAAGGTTAAGGGAGCTCCTTGAGGGCAGAAAGGCAACAGGCAGGCCAGAGAAGGTCCTGATTTAATTTATTATGAGATTATCAAATTTAGACACTCTGATGGAGCCGATGGACACGGAGCCAAAGTCTCATGACAAGGGGATTCTCTTTAGGGGTTATAGTGTCTCATGTTTTCCCATTATGTGACATCATGAGTATCCTGGAAAATAGCCCATGTATTCTTCTGGGTCAAGACTTTAGCATTCTCTCTCTCTCTCTCTCTCTCTCTCTCTCTCCCTCTCTGTCTCTCCCCTTTCTCTTGTAGCTCTTGCTGGTCTCCAACTCACTATGAAACCAGTGCTAGCTTTGAATACCTTGATTCTCCTGTGTCTACCTTCCAGGATTATAGGCATGTCCATCTATGTTCCCTCCCTGTCTTAAGAGTCAAGAGGGCACAGGACTATCATTATTTTTATTTTTGGGATGGAATTTCACTTTGTTGCCCAGGCTAGTCTTAGACTCTTGAGCTCAAGTGAACCTCTTGGCTCAGCCCTCTAAATTGGGATTAAAAGTGTGGGCCATGAAACCTGACTCCAAAACCCATCTTAAAAGGGAGCATTTATCTGTTCTGAGACAGAGGGAGATATCTTTGAAGTGGTGTGATACACTGTAGCCAGGGGAATCTTTAAAACACAGGGCAGGAGAAAAGGTCCTGTCAGGAAGACTCAGGAGAGGCAAAAGAGTAATAATATCACAAGGCCTTATGTGTGGAGCAGGCTTGGGTGTGGTATGGACGGAGCAAGGCAGTTCTGATATTCTGAGTGGAGAATGGATATGAAGGCTTTGTCTATAGTGGTACTGGGCACAGGAACAGGACTGCCTTCTTCAAGGGCTAAGCCCCTGGGATAGGGCCCATTACATGCCTTAGCTATGACCTTATGATGTCTGCAGTATTCACAGTGCATCTCAGTTTACAGTCTTCAGTGTTTATTTCATTAGATGGAAGGAAACCCTACTGCCATATATGACTTGGAGGTTCCTACATGTCCACACGTATTGTGGCATTTTGGAAGAATTCTTTGTTTGGCTCAAGTTTGGGATGTAATTCAGCCTTAACTTTTGGGCTAGCTTATATCCTTTTTTTTTATTCTAAAAAATTATTCATTTTTCACAGTTTCATATCTATATAAAAAGTACTTTGATCATAATCCTCCCATTATCCATTTTTATTCTCTTCTCCCGCTCACTGATTTCCTTCTTTATCCCAACAAGTTCCCCTCCAACTTTGTCTTTTTTTGTTTGCTCACTGCACTTAATTAGGGCTGCCTTCCTAAGCAGGGGTGAGGGGTTATTTACTTGAGCAAGGGCAACTTACCAGCAGCTACACTACTAAGAAAAATGACTCATCCTTCCCCAGCATCCATCAACTTGCCTATAGCTCCCGAGGGAGCGGTAGGACCCTATGGATCTGGCCTCATCCATGATGGAATGTTGATTTGTCCAGTCCTGTGCAAGTCTTGTATAGACAGCCACAGCTGCTGAAAAGTTCATAAGAGTAACTAACCCCCATGGCACAGCTGGAAGTCTACCAAATGATCTTGGAACACCGTGGCAGCAGGCATTTCTTCTTTAAAAGCACTGAGAGAAATCTACAGAGAGTCACAGAGGAGCATGGGCTGGGCTCCCTCTTGGTGAGAATGAGTAGCTGAGACTTACCTTTAGAGTGGAAGGAAAAACAAGAACTCTCTGACAAAGACAGACAGTAGAGAAGCAATCTACTACTGGTGGCATCTCTCACCTCTAACCCTCTTAGCCTTTCATCTACTTCTCTCTTGTAGACATTCTGTGTTTGGGAGTCATGTGAACCCATAACTATTTTTCTTCTGGTAGCAGGATGCAGGATTTCATTTGGGTTACTACCCTACCCTCTTACTTGAGCTGTAAGATTTGAAGGGAGAGCGGGTGGGTCATATGGTCATAAGTGGCCAATCGGACTCACGGAATTCCATTAGTCCTAGTAATTGGCTCACTGGTAGACACATGTATTGGTGAAATTATTAAGGGGACTCCACATAGTTAAAAGGGAGGTTTATTTTGTGGCGTAACTTACAAATGAAGGGATAGGTAGATTGTAGGGTCTGGCACAGTCCAGCGGTGTTCTCTGGAGAACTCTGCTGGGTCTACCTCCAGCATCCAGGATCTGGGCACCAAGAGATTCTTCTCCTTTGGATCCTGGGTCTTCAGCATCCTCTCTCGGCCCTGCCTTGTAGGTGTGACCGTTACCGAAGCCTCAGTGGGGGTTAGAACTTCCAGGCCAATGCTGGAATGGCTACCCACTACACACATGACTTGGATTTTGTCAGGGCTCTAAAGAAGGGCTCTCTTTCTTGCTTCTGGTTTTGACACTGGGAAAATAAGAGGCTCTCACCACCAGCATCTGCTTTGCTGCTATGAGGGGAGAACTTCTTTGAGAAAAGAGCCAACAGATGCCACACAACCTAGAGAAAGAGACTCATTTCTGATGTCATCTATTGAGCCCCTGCATCAAGCTTATGCCAGGGCCCTAGTAGGATACAAGTGTGTCTCTAGAGTTTCCGGGGGGAAATGTAAATGGATGATCTCTTCACAACAAATAGGGAAGGAGATGATGGCACAAAGAAAGAGTTGGTGAAGTACAACTTAGCGAACAGATGGGGTTATTGGATTTCCTTACAGGGGCATGGAGGACTCACAGTAGCAGCACTGTAGAGAGGTCCTGTCTTCCCTAGTCAAGTTGTTACCTTTTACATTGTTGGTTATGTTCAGCTGGGGCAGGAAGGAGTGCTGATTGAAATCTCAGGGGAAGGTCTTGTGAAGATTTTGTGACCCTTTCTCTGCTTCTTCAAGAGGAAATGTTAACAGCCTCATTACCATAGACTTAGCTCTCTGCTGTCCAGTTATGTTCATTTTGTTGCCGTGACTGTGGGCAAAGGTCTCTGCTTCAGGAGAATGTTGATCATATATTAAACCCAGAGCAAACAGCTGTACTACAAGATGGGACACACAGAAGCATACTTGAAGGAGAGATGATTTGGGGATTATTCACAGAGGATGAAAGGAATGAGGAAGCATAGGGAAGCACCTGGTGACCACCAGTGGTGGGGAGCTATTAGCATCCTCAGACCTGCAGGGGGAGACAGCAGTGTTACTAGAGACAGGCAAGAGTTGAGCCATGAGAGAGAGGTCCACTGGCCGTTGTGGAATTCAGGCAGTCAGGTATAAGGCAAGGAGGAAATGGTATGGGCTTGGGGAAAGCCAATGCTCTAGCCTTTCCTCTGGGTGTTCTTCCCATCTCCTGCTGGTACCTGTCATGGATGGACAAAGTCAAAGCTAGAGATGAAGGTCTGTCTGTTGGGTGTATAGCAGAGCATAAAAGGACAGAAAGTCTAAGGTGGATGGAGGAGACAAATGGATAAAAGCAGCACCAAGATGCTCCAGATGTTCTGGTAGTGTTGCAAGTTTAGAGAGCCAGCAGTGCCCCTTCTTGTATGAGCCAGCACTGGGTGGTTGTTCTGTCATTCATGCTGCCGGATGTATAAGTCTTACTAGCCACCTCTCCTTATTCTTTCTGGTTACATCATCTTCCCGACTAAGTGTGAGTTCTTCGAGAGTCAAGGCTCATTTGATATTTCTGTCTTCTCAGTATATTGTCTGTCAGATTCCTGGCCCTTGCTGAAGAAATGCTGGTTAGGTTACACTGAGTTTGAGGTCAAGAGAATGGCTGGTGTGAGGGGAAGAAAGAGACACTCCACTACAGTGCTGAGCTGTTCAACTCTGTTGGTTGCTAAGAAGGCTTGAGCTCCTGGAAAAGGAATTGAGGCAAATGTGTGGGAGGTCAGGAGGGGAACCAATCACCATGGACCTTGATAGGTGGGTTCACCAAGGTGAGACTTATCAGGGGAAAATGAAGCACATGTTCAGCAGGAAAACTAGGGCAGAAACTCAGGGTTAAGAGTATCATAATGAAGCAAGCTTTGGTAGTGTGCATATGTAATTATAACACTTGTGAGACTGAGGCAGGAGGATTGCTGTGAGCTATATAATGAATTCTAGGAGAGTATGGGTTGCAGAGTGAGAGCCTTCTCTCAAAGCACATACACACTCACACAGTCACAGTTATATGCTGTAACCCACCCAGACAGACACAAAATACTATTAGAAGTGAGCTTATGGGAGTCATAGTGTGGGGTTCAAGTGTGAAGGAAGGATTCATAACTCTAAAGCACCATCATAAAATTTTATGATCCAGTATAATATGCTAACACTGCAGAAAAAAACCCCTGCAAGTTAGAGAGAGAGAGAGAGAGAGAGAGAGAGAGAGAGAGAGAGAGAGAGAGAGAGAGACAGACACACACAGAGACAGTAGGAGACAGAGAGAGAGAGAGAGAGAGAGAGAGAGAGAGAGAGAGAGAGAGAGAGAGAACGAGAACCAGAGAAATATTCTGATTGGCTGGGTGGAATTTGAAGCTTATCCCTCTCACCAATCACAAAGGTCAGAGGTTCTCATGCTTCTTTCTCCACCAGTTACAGGGAGGAAAGATTTCAGGACTGGCAATGGCTGTTCACTCTGTATTTCTGTCTACTCTGCCCAGCACAGAGCCTGTGTATCTTGTTTCTCCCAGATTGCCTTGCAAAGATTGCAAACAGGATAGGTAGACTGGGCTTCCCAGGGACCATAAAATGCTCCAGGCAAGAAAGAGGTGGAATAATCTCAAGGAGTGGACTGAAAAACCCAGAAGGAACACAGCTAAATTCTAAACACATTCTGGGTGTTTAATTTAACATACCTCAAGCCAGTGATTCTCAGGGTGTGGCCAAGTGATGGGAGGGGAATTCTGAAACCCTTTTCAGAGGGTCCTCAAAGTAAAACTAGTTTCTTAATAAGCCATTATCTGCTTTTTCACTCTCATCCTTTCATGAGCATGCTAGTGGGAGAGAAGGAAACATTCTAGGAGCTGCCTGGCATGTGGTAACACTCCAGACAGATTGCAGAAGTCCACCATCAAACACATCTGCAAAAACAAAGAATAGTAATAATGCCTTCTCACCATTGAAATTTGCTTTTTAAAGATACTTTACATAAAATAAATTGTTTGCATTAATGTGTCATAAGTTTACTGTTGTTAAAGATTAGTTAAATAAATATTTTAGTGATTTCTCAGTGTTAATTTCTGATATGTAAATATTAATAGATTTAAGTTACATAAACAAAAGCTTTCTGATATGTAAGTATTAATAGATTTAAGTTACATAAACAAAAGCTCGTTAGGTTCTTAATTGATTTTTAAGAGTGTAAAGGGATCCTGGGACTAGACAGTTTGAGAGTTCTGTGGTAAAGTCACTTTAAGTCTTTAGTAATGCACAAGGAGAGGGGATTCACATTTTTTCCCTGCTTGCATCTCCATTTCCAGTGTTCTGCCTTAATACTGAGGTTACACGGAGTAAATGAGAGTACTTGTGTTGTTGGTTGGTCTTTGGTTTTTTTTCTGGGGTGTCTGCCACCCAGGTCCCAAATAAATCACACACAGAGGCTTCTTCTTAATTATGAATGCCTGGCCTTACCTTGGCTTAGTTTCTAGCCAGCTTTCCTTAACTTAAATTATCCCAATTATCTTTTGCCTCTGGGCTTTTCCTTCTCTCTAACTTCTGTAAATCTTACTCTCACTCGGTGGCTTGCTGTGTAGCTGGGTGGCTGGCCCCTGGAGTTCTCTGCTGTGGGATGTCCTGTATGCTGTGAATATATGTTGCTATGAATGATTGATAAATAAAACGCTGATTGCCCAGTAGCCAGGCAGGAAGTATAGGCAGGACAAAGAAAGGAGAATTCTGGGAAGTGGAAGGCTGAGGCAGAGAGACATTGCCAGTTGCCATGATGAGAAGCAGATGTTAAGATATCGTTAAGCCACGAGGCATGTGGCAACTTATAGATTAATAAAAATGGGTTAATTTAAGATATAAGAACAGATAGCAAGAAGCCTGCCACGGCCATACAGTTTATAAGTAATATAAGTCTCTCCGTGTTTAATTGGGCCTGAGAGGCTACAGGAGCCAGGTGGACACAGGAATACTCCAATTACAGTCCTCCTCTGGCTCCTAGATCTTAGATCTCCTCCCAGTTTTCTCCTTCTATATTCTCTCTGCCTGCCAGCCCTGTGTATCATTTCTCCTGCCTTGCTATTGGCCAGCATTTTTTTTTTATGGTAACTTTCTCTTTTACTTCATTTTTAAAATGCTCTCTAGCTCTTTCTTTTTCTTTTTTTAAATTATATTTGTGCTTTAATTTTACACATCAGCCATGGGTTCCCCTGTCCTCCCCCCTCCCGCCCCTGCCCTCACCTTCCCCCAGCCCCTCCCCTCCATTCCCATCTCCTCCAGGGCCAAGACTCCCCTGGGGATTCATTTAAACCTGGTGGATTCAGTACAGGCAGGTCCTGTTACCTCCTTCCAGACTGAGCAAAGTGTCCCTGTGTAAGCCCAAGGTTCCAAACAGCTAGCTCATGCACTAAGGACAGATCCTGGTCCCACAGACTGGGTGCCTCCCCAAAAGTTCAAGCTATTCAATTGTCTCACTTATCCAAAGGGCCTGCTCCAGCTGGGGGCTCCACAGCCTTTGGTTCATAATTCATGTGCTTCCATTCATTTGGCTATTTGTCCCTGTGCTTTTCCAATCTTGGTCTCAACAATTCATACTCTTACAGTCCCTCCTCTTTCTTGACAATTGGACTCCTGGAGCTCCACCTGGGCCCTGGCTGAGGATCTCTGCATCCACTTCCATCAGTTATTGGATGAGAGTTCCAGCTTGACTGTTAGGGTGTTTAGTCATCTGATCACCAGACTAGGTCAGATCAGGCTTTCTCTCGACCATTGTATTGGCCAGCTCTTTATTAGACCAACAGGTGTTTTACACCAGCACAGTGACACAAGTTCACAGAGTTAAACAAATCTAACATGAACAAAAGTAACACACCTTAAAATGATCTACTATATAGTTGCCATCCTCTAGAGATGCCCATGGAGACAGGAAACTCTTTGGGGATAGCAGGAAGTTCCTGCACGGACTTTGGTTATATGGTCCTGCCTTCAATTTCCTTGATGTTTTCGAATGGCAGTTCCTCATCAGTAAAATATGGATGGCAGTAGCAATCACCTCTCTGGAATTCCATAAAACGTAAATGAGGTACTTATAGAGCTCAATGCCATGTTTACAGCAGGTGCTTCCCTTGCCTCGGTCCCCTTTCCTCCCTTCTTGGCTGTGCAAGGAGCAGGCCCTGCAGCTTCTCTAGTGAGAGTTCTTGTCTGCATGGTTTACAGGGGTACTTTACCTTGACCCCTGGCTCTTCTTTTACCGTGTCTCTTGCTCTTAAAGAACCAGTTTTCTGTTTATGGAACCCCTTCTTTTACAATGCCATCAACACTGACTTATATGTCCTGGATTTTCATTTAAAAGAAAACCTCTGTGAGTGAGTGAGTGAGTGAGTGAGTGTGTGTGTGTGTGTGTGTGTGTGTGTGTGTGTGTGTGTTATCTGTGCACATATTTGTGCATGTGAATAATGCATGCACCATGGTGTGTATCTCTGGGTGTTAGTAGTCCTTACTTCCCACCTTGTTTGAGACAAAATCTCTTGGCCTTTTCAGTGGAGATGTTCATGGGCTTTCTGAGAATTTCCTGTCCTCACCTCTTATCTCCCCATGGTGGGTGCTGGGATTCTAGACCCTCATGCAACAAGTCAGGCACTTTGTGGATTCTAGAGATTTGAATTTTGATCCTCACATCTGTGGGACAAGCACTTTATCTATCAACATTTCTTTTGTAATTCATCTCCTTGAATTTCTTACTCTTTGTAAATGTAGTGAAATAACAAAAAGGAAGTGTTAGGTAGAGATATTTGTTGAACAGAGTTTTCACAACCACCATGTCCTTATTATTCCTTTGGGGATCAGAATTAACTTGGAGGAGGTGAAGCAAGTCCACCCCCCACCCCATGTGTGTGTTTTGGTTTGGTTTGGTTTGCTTGCTTACTTTTCCTGGTTGTCCTGGAACTTACTATGCAGACCAGGCTGATTTCAAACTCCTAGAGATCTGCCAACTTCTGCATTCCCAGTGCTGGGATTGAAGGTAGACACCACTATACCCAGCTATTTTGTTGCTGTTTGTTTTTCCTTTGAGAGTTACCTAGCAACTGTTGGAACGCAGGTGAAATCTGCTAATTGGATTGATACAGAATATGGTTGGAAGGAGTTTCCTAGCAACCAACGTTCTCCTAGACCTTGCCACATACTTTGACTGCCCTCCTCCTTGCTGCCTTGTGAAGGGTTTCCTCCAAGTTTGCTTACTCATGGAATATTTCCATCCACATTATGATGCTCTCCCTCTCTATTGTATCTCTCCCGCACTCCCTTTCACTCTTTTTAAATCCCAACTAACAAAGCAGGCAGGTGAAAGAAAGCTGGAGTTTCTGTGAAAGAACAAGATCTACTTGAAAGACTCTGAGTTCTGCAGCCAGTCAAATTCAAGTTTCCAAACCATTCTGCCTCAATGAGTTAAATAATGAACTAGGAGGTAAAGCATAGATAGAATTTGATCATGTGGTCCTGTCTTTAACGTCTAGTTCCTCTGGGCAAGTCATCATCATTACTTACTATTTCTGAGTTGCAGGTTCTCTCTGGTAAAATGGACGCATTAGCAGCTCCCAATCCACTGAGGTGGGCTCAGAAGGTTACCCTGGAGTTAAGATAAAATGAGACTCAAAGTGCTTGGTGTATGTTGGTATTCCTTGACATTTCTCCTCATGGACTCAATCATGTAGTAACATAAAATGCCGGGCGGTGCTGGTGCACACCTGTAACCCCAGCCCTCGGGAGGCAGAGCCAGGTGGATTTCTGTGAGTTCAAGGCCAGCCTGGGCTACCAAGTGAGTTCCAGGAAAGGTGCAAAGCTACACAGAGAAACCCTGTCTCGAAAAACAAACAAACAAACAAATAAAACACAAATATTACAGAGAAATATATGGGTGGTTATTAATACATAATTTTATATTTTAGACTTCCTGATCCATTGACACATGAGCAAACAGCCTCACATTCCCGCCACCAGAGCTGTTTGCTACACTTGCTGCCATGCCTTGCCTGCTTTCCTCCAACTATAAGACAAAAATAAACCCCTGCTCCCTTATGTTGTCCCTTTTTAGGTCTTTGTTCATAGACACTAGAAAAGTGACCAGTATAGCAAATTAGTACTGTGTAGATGGGTTCTGGTTGCAATTAACCTGACCGTGTGGCTCATAGGCATTTAGAACTGGTTGGTAGGAGGGATGTGGAAGCATTTGGGACTGTAGGTTAGCGAAGCCCTAGAATGTGTAAGTAGAGCTTGAGAGCCTATCTTGGTGAAAGTGTGGAGAAGCAGAATGCCAGTAGAAATATGGGCAGCCATTCAAGGCTTTGCTCCTGAGGTTTCAGAGGAGAAACTGGAAATTGGACTAGAGTTGTATTTATGGCACATCCCAGCAAAGCATCTGGCTATATTATTCCTGCATCCTAAAAAATTTGAGTGAGGATGAATTCAGACATAATAAACTAATTTATTTGGCAGGGGAAAATTTAAGATAGCCTAGCATTCAGACTGTGGCATGGTTATTACTCTTTTATGGAGAAAGAGAGGGAAGGAGTGATGGGGAGGGAGGGAGGGATAGAGAAGGCGAGAGAAAGAGAGTGAGCAAAAATTGGAATAGAAAGATGTGAAACATGTGTAAACTTGGCAAGGAAAGGAGCCTGAGTAAGTTTAAAGATGCTGAAGATGTGGGTGAATGGGAACAGAACCTGTCTAATTGTTAGAGATCGATGCTATTAAAGAGCAACCATGAATTTTGCACTGGAACAGTAGGAAGGTGGGCTGAAGACAAGACACCATCCGCTGGGGGACTCTTGGGTGTAACAATGCAGATTCGTTGGGAAGGCGGTGGTGAGAAAGACAGAGCTTTCACAGTACCCTACCAGAAAACAGCATTTCCCCACCGAGGACAGTGTAAACAATTGGTGAAGATCTTTCTGTTTGCCATCCTGTTCATGGAAGGGGTTACCAGATCAGAGCATTTTTGTATTAGGGTTGTGAGGCTGCTGTGTGGAAGCAGATCCTCAGAGATGGTCAGTTCCTAATTTCCAGGACCTATAAACGTGTAACTTTCTGTGGTAATAGAGCTTTGTGGACGACTACAACAGGATGATGTGGTCAAGAGACTTTGGTAGAAGATTATAAGGGTCCTTATAGAGGAAAAGAGTCAGGAGAGGAGGTGACAGGCACAGAGATTGGAGAGCAGGGGCATTGGAAGATGTTCCATGGCTGATTCTGAAGAAAGAGTGGGTCATGAGGAATTCAGGTGGCCTCTAGAAGGCGAGAAAGGCAAGAAGATCCACCCCGCAGCCTAAAGAGAAGGGCAACCCTGCCAACATCTTGATCTTCAGCTAGGGAGATCCATGTTAGAGGTGTGATATCCAGAACCATGAAATAATAAACTATGCCACTTTAAAGTTACAAATTTTGGATAATCTGCCACAGATAAGGACTATAGATGACTTTGAGAGTTTAGAAGAGGTGCTTAAACACCTGGAGACCTTCAACACTGCCCCACCCCTGCCCCATGTCCCACGGTGCCTTTGGTTAGCCGAGGCAAGTGAAGTCTTTCCTCTCAACACACTTTTCCATCTGTTTATTGAAGATAGTGGATTAATCTAGACTCTCTCCGGGGCTCTTCCTGTGAAGTGTTTGTATGGCCTTCTGCCCCAGCCCTGTCTCGTGGAGACAGTGGGGTGAGTAACCAAGCATTGTGACTTACACTTTGGAGGCTGTGTGTTCATTCAACAAACTGGGGCTTATTAGGCACCAGGTGCTGTGTTGACTGCTGGGAGGATAAAGACGAATAAGCTGTTTCTGTCCCTTGCAGAAACCAGAGTCTAGTGGGAGAGGGAGGGATGGAGGCAGAGCCTTGGTGGCTGACCCTTGTGAGGGTAAAGCAAATTTCCCAGAAGAGGTAAAGGCCAAGTGGTGGTTATCAGGAGAGATGAGTGAGGGCTATTTCTATGGCAGAGCCTGTGTCTGGGTCGGGAGACACGGGATTGTGGCTGGCTGGGTTACAGCAAAGAGGAAATTTGTTTTCAAGAGTGGAGGGAGGAGTGGTAGTTTAGGCTACAGGCAAAAGCAGAAGCCTGGGCTGGGGCTAGGTGCGTCTGTCTGGTTATAAGGCACATGGAGGGAAGTGGGGAGCTCATGATGGTTTTCCACTGGGCCTGACAAGGTGTTCTTCATGTGTTGTAATGATTTTTTTCCACTTTGATCTTTAAACTAGTGAGGGAATGGGCTAAAGAAGTTGTCGGCTAATGACTTATATTGGGGATATTAGACAGTGGGAAGACCTAGAGGAAGGGTTGTTGCCATATTCACTCTGGAGCTACACTATCTGGCAATCAGTCTTTGTCTTACTACTTGTTAATGGTATGACCTTGAACAAACCAGCCAACCTGTGGCTGCCTCAGTTTCCTCTTTTATAGAATGGAAGGCAGTGGTAGAGGCACCTCAGGGAATTGAGTGAGTCTGAGGTGAACACTGCCTAGACTCCAGCCAGCATTGTGTCTTTGTTTGCTATTGGAATTTCGGATGATATCCTAGATATCAGAGTCTGTCTGACATTCACCCTCAACGACACACTTCTGTATAAGAGAGGGGTTCTTTCAGGATGTGTTCAAGGGACCTCATTACCACATGAAGTCGGGTGCCAGGGTAGACCTTGTTAAAACAGAAACTTGGTTTAGCAGCAAAGACTCCAAAGAGACCATTAAGGTGACACTGAGGTATTTCAGGGATCTTCTGTGTATCCTCATGTCCCTCCAGCTGATAAGGCCTAGCAGGTGACCCAAGGCAAATTTGTATGCAGGCCAAGATGACTGTTGGCTCTCTCCACTTTCTCTTGAGAAAGTCTGCCAGGCTATTTGACCTTAGCTAAGACTATTTCTTTGAGGCTTCACTTTTTTTGCCCATAAACAGGGGGTAGTGATGATTTCATCTTTACCAAATTCAAAGAATTAAGCCCTTATTATGTTGACCCCATGGCTATGTTACTACACTATAGTTAGCAGTGTAGAACAACAAATATTGTGTTCCTGCTTTTCCTGATCAGGAACCTGGGCAGGGCTTGGCTGAATATCCCTGGCCTTGGGTCTCTCAGGGGCCTGCAGTCAAGCTGTGACCAGAATGCAGTCCTTTTGAGGCTCAATGGCAGCTTCAGCCACCTTCAAGTTCACTTCCATGCCCCTGTCCCCTCTACTATTCTGCCAGTGTGGCTGCATGGACTTAGGGACTTATAACAGGAAGCGTTCTTATCACAGGCCCGGTGTCTTGAAGTCCAAGACCAAGGTGCTAGCAGGGTTAATTTCTCCTGAGGCTGCTCTGCCTTCCGGATGGTGGCTCCTTACTATGCTCTCCCATGGCCTTTTTATCTGTTCCTGGGCACATCTGGTGTCCCTTCTCTATATGAAATTCCCAGTTCTTTTGAATTAGACTTGGATTAGTCCCATGCCTTCATTTAACATTTTACTTCTTTAGAGGAATCATCTACAAATACAGTCATACTGGGAACGGTAGGCTTTCAATGGATGGATTCTAGGGAACCATGATTTAGTTAGGAGTGGTTTCTCACCACAGAGAGGAGGTATGTGCTCTCTACACACTGGCTGAATGTCCTCAGCTGGTGACCTAGAGAGTCTGCAAGGACTCACAAATACTCTCTTGTGGTAAACTAATCTTGGAAGTTACATCCCATCTCTTTTGCAGTGACCTATTTGTCAGACCTTCTGACCCACCTACATCTAAGGAAAGAAACCATATGAAGTTAGATATTCTAGAAGAGAGCATTGGGGACCATCATAAGGGTGCCATTCACAACCCTTCATACAACAGACACTTACTAAGTGCCCTCTTAAACAGTTTTCATGTGTATGGGTGTTTTGCCTACATGTATGTCTGTGTACCACATGCCTGAATGGTGCCCTTGGAGGCCATAAAGGGCTGTCAGATGAGGAACTGGAGTAACAGATCATTGCCATGTGGGTGTCTGGGACTCTGGGAGCCAAGGTCCTCTGCAAAAGCAACAAGAGCTCTTAGCCACTGAACCATCTCTCCTGCTCCAAGTGCCTTCTACATCAAATAGGACAAATACAATTCTGTACTTCTAGCACCTACACTTTGCTGGAGGGGATACACCATACATCTAGAGTCCTTCCATCTCTGTTCACTATACAAAATGGAGTCATTCTTGTCATAGCTACTGAAATGGTTAATCTTGTTGTCAACTTGATGGATATAGAATTACCATGGAAACACAATGAGGATTTTTGAGACTGAATTAACTGAGGTAGGATGAGCCACCATAAATATAGGTAGCACCATTCTAAAAGCTGGGGTCCCAGACTGAGTAAAAACAAAAGCAAAAGTTAGCTGAGTACCAGTGTTCATCACTCTGTTTCCTGGCTGTGGAGACAGTGTGACCCGTTGCCTCCTGTGGATGCTGCAGAGATATCCCCACTCCCTACGATGGATTGAATTTCTCAAACCATTGGGCAAAAACTTACTTTCTTAAGTTGCTTTTGAGAGGTACTTTTGTTTCAGCAATGGGAGAAGTAACTATCACATGCACTAAAATAGCATTGTGGGCCATGAGACAGAAAGGGAAATAAATACTTGTGTTGTGGATGCCTGCCCAAACAAACAGCCACTCTCTATGTGAGTGTATGCACACATGAGTACAGGTTCCCAAAGAGGCCAGAAGAGAGTGTAGATTTCCTGGAGCTGGAGTTACAGGAAGTTTTGAGTCAGCAAGCCTGGAAACTGAACTTGGGTCCTCTGCAAGAGCAGTGTGCACTTTTAACCAATGAGCCTCGTCTCCAGCCCCCAGCTCTCCTATCTTTAAGACTCTCTAGCATGTAATGACAGACCTGCTAGCTATTACCTTAAGACTAGCTTTGCATGGGATCTGCCACTGCTTTCTAATCAAAGATCTCTAGCTCCCACAATCACCACAGTGCCAAGAAACCTTCATTTGCAATAACTATAGATTTCTCTGTTCTAATACAAGTCCCAACTTCTCTTTGTGGTCCAGACATACCAGGCCCATCCCAGCCTGAACACGGTGATCTTGGGTTGTGGTTGATATATTGTGCACCCCAATAAACTTATCTGAACAGAACAGCCATAATATTTAGCATAGAAGTTAGGCAGTGGTAGCACATGCCTTTAATCCTAGCACTCCAGAGGCAGAGATCCATTTGGATCTCTGTGAGTTCAAAGCCACACTGGAAATAGCCAGGCATGGTAATGCATGCCTTTAATCCCAGGAAGTGATGGCAGAAAGCAGATAGGCATGAGGAGCAGGAACTTAGAGCCTGGTTAAGTTTTTAGGCTTTTAGCAGCTGTTCAGCTGAGATTCATTCTGGATGAGGACTCAAAGGCTTCTAGTCTGAGGAAACAGGATCAGCTGAGGAACTGGTGGGGTGAGGTGGCTGTGGCTTGTTCTGCTTCTCTGATCTTCCAGCGTTGACCCCAGTACCTGGCTCCAGGTTTGTTTTTATTAATAAGACCTTTTAAGATTCGTGCTACATTTGGTCCTATTCATTTATCCCAAAATGAAAGGTCATGTATTGGAGATTCATCTCTTTGTTTTTGTTTAACTCTGTCAAAAGAAATACCTATGTTTTTGTATGCATTCTTCCACAGGATACTCCTATGGAAGTAGATATGCCACATAACAGTATATATTTCCACCAAAGTAGTTGTAGCTGTAGATGTGTATATGTCTAGGGTTGGACAAAAATCAGTGTCCCATCCCAGGTCAGGATAGGGCTTGGTGTAATGGACAGAGGAATGTATTAGAGGGGGTGGCTGTAAGTTCATGGGGTCAGTGGGGTACAGTGTCTGGGTTTGGGGGAGTCTGTGCTACGCTGCTGTAAAATTGAATCAGAGCCACATGAGCCAAAGGGCCTGAAAATGGAGAAATGTGTGCATCTGCCAAGTGATGGAATCATTACTGTTGGCAGTTGATGTTACTCTGTGCTCTGATACCCCCTCATCCATTCTGTGTTGTTGAGAGATAATTTGATAGTGTTGATTGTCCAGACACAAACTTCCACGGAGTGGCCTTTTCTCATTTAGAACCCACCTTCTTAAATCGCACTTCACAACTCCACGTGGGATTGTGTAAATGAATGTGGGGTCATGAAAAAAATTGGCAGCAGCTAAAGGTTTTTGAATGTGCAGTGACCAAAAACGAATCCAGAATCAAAGGTGCAATGAGTTTGAGATGTTTCTGGCAGGGGCTCACTTGTGTTGTGCCAAGTAACCTCACTGCAGCCTTGAGTCTGAGCATATATTGTGCCCACTTTACACTGTGCTTGCTGTCATGCCCCATGATGTCTGTGAATGCTTCCTGAAGCATCTTGGCTCAGACCTGAGACTGTTATATGTTATAAAAATTGCAGTATTTTTTACTGTACACACAGTGTTTTCTGATCCTCTAGAAATACAATGTTTTAATGAGGGAGAACAAAAGCTTTTAATACTTCCTTATTGTCATTCTTCATCAGGTAAGTATCAAATTACTATGGCTTTGGAGTGTATCATGCCAGGATGTTTGATTTTTTAAAATTGCTGTTTGAGTTGCTGGCTTGAGTTTCGTAAAATAACATTAAATGAATTTTGGTTTGGGATATGGACAGAATGCCAACAATGTTTGAAATGACCCTAAATATACTTCTGCCATTTTATAGTATGTATTTATGCAAAGGGACGTTTTCAGCATTGCCAATTACAAAGTTAAAATATTGATCAACTCTTAAAAATTATTAAAGATGCTCTGTATTCTGCATTATCAGATATTCACTCAATATTTAATTCTTCATGTAAAAATAAGCAGACATACTCATTTCCTTAGTTTGTGAATTTGAGTTTGCATTTAATAAATGGTAAAATTGTATGTTTATGTCAAATAATTGTTTTAAAATAAATTTCTTTATGGTTTATTATCAGTAAATGTTTGATTTGTATGCTTGTTTTATATACTTATATAGCCTTAATATTTTTTTCTCAGAATAAATTTCTGAGTCAGAAAACTTTATGCCCTGATGTAGCATATTGTTTTCATTTGCACTATAAAAATTATCATTTATTTATTTGTTTGTGGTTGAGACAAGGTCTCATGTAACCCAGGTTAGCCTCATGTTTGCCATATAGTCAAGGATGACCTTGAATTCCTGGTCCCCTTGTTTGACCTTCCAAGTGCTAGGATTACAGGCATGTCCCGCAACACCAGGCACTACAATGCCCTTCTTTAAAATGTTTTCAGTTTTAGTCTAAATTCTGTCCTTTGCCCTTGGTGTCTCTATCCCTACCTCTTTTTGTTTACATTGGTCTGATGTATGTTTGTTTGCTAATTAAATTTTCAACTTCCTGGTGTCATTTGTGCTCCGACTTTCAAATAGCATGCAATTAACCGTACCTTCCTGTTTAAACCCATCCTAAGGGTCTTTGTCTTTCAGGGTAGAACTCAGCCCCCTCACATGTACTAACATCCTGGATGTTAGGGTTTTCTCTGCCATTTAATTTTTTATGTTCTACTTATTGTGTCATCCCTCAGCTCCCCACTTCTCCTTTGCTTATGCCTCTTAAATTGAGGAAGTTTCTTCATTACCCTTTCCTCACTTCCAGTGAACTGGTAGGTCATTATGAATTCATAATCATCCAATGTTTACATTTAACATGCCATATGTATACTTCAACATATTTCTATTTCAAAAATTAAATAATGGCTATGTCTCTTCAATTCTGCTGAAAAACTGATATTTTAGGTTTATGCTATTAATGTGCTTTTATTCTATTTTTTCATTTTTATTGAAAAAATTTCATCCAATATATTCTGATCAGTTTCTCCTCCTCAACTCCTCAAAGATCCTCTCCCACCTCCCCACCTGCACTTTAGAGAATGCTTTTATATCTGAAGAATTCATTAAAATTTGCATTGAAATTCCAAGAATATTTTATACTATAATTGACTTAGATTTAATTATTTTTAAATTTGTATTCCAGTGAATTGTATGGGGCAATTTCAATCTTTTCATCTGAGTGCAGTGACCATTAAAAAAGTAACTTCTTGCTGGGCAGAAGTGACATATGCTTATAATCCCAACATTCTGGAAGCTGAAGCTAAAACTGTGAGATGAAAGTTAGCTTTGGTCAGGAAGCAAGATCTTGCCTCAACAAAATGAAACAAATCCCCCAAACCTTTGTTATATTTACCCATTGCCTCCCATATGACAAGCCACCCACTAACAAGGAAAGGGAGATATCACCCGCTTTGAGATGGAACCTATGTTTGTGTCAGCTTAATTAACATTACTCACTATTGGCTTCCTCAGCTCTGGACCAGGAAGGATATAAGCTCTTAGTTGCTGCTCTGGTGCCACGCCCACCTGCCTGATGCCATGCTCCCAGCCAAGATGATTATAGACTCTATTACCTGCAACCGTGAGCCCTAAATTAAACAACGTATTTGTCTGTAAATTGCCTTGGTTATGGTGTTTTGTCACAGCAATTGAAACATCTAAGACACACCCTCTAACCTTGCTCGCTAGCTTTGAGTTCTTAAAAGCTCATGCTGTTCCCAGTCTCTCTCTGCTACCAACTTGTAGGTAAAATATAAGCTCTTAGCTACTGTTCCAGCACTATGCCTGCCTACCTGCTCCCAAGCTCCCTGCCATGATGGCTATAGACTCATCCCTGAAACTGTAAGCAAGCCCCCAATTAAATGCTTTCTTCTATAAATTGCCTTGGTCATGGTGTCTCTTCACATCAATTGAAGAGTGATTAAGACGCAGGATAAGCAAACTTTAGCATGTAAGTGTGACTGGAGAGGTTGGAGAAAGCTTTGTCTTCATTCTGACTGACACTGTCCATGGTGAGAGTTTAGATAACACACTATCTAGTTTCTGTGTCTATGAAAAGAAAAGGAGGAGGGTGTATGAGACAATTCCATGGCTCAATTCAAAGTCTAAGGAATTCATATTTCATTCAGTAATGCACAAAGAAACATATTCTAATGTTTTCTTTCTGAGACAGGCAAGACTGGACAGATTGGTCAACATCATACACACTGCCAACATCATGGGCTTAGTTTCTGAAAGCGTGTGTGTATGTGTGTGTGTGTGTGTGTGTGTGTGTGTGTGTGTGTGTGTGAGAGAGAGAGAGAGAGAGAGAGAGAGAGAGAGAGAGAGAGAGAGAGAGAGAGAGAGAGAGTTGGAAAGACTAAAAGTAGTGGTGAGTGTGCTCTGGGTCTATCCAGCCCCCAAGTCTTCCTAACAGCACCCTAAGACCATCTGGTGGAGGGGAGTTATCTCCTCCCCAGTTGGCAAATCTAACAATGTCTGGAACTCCTATAAATAAGGAACTGACTTGTGACTCAAACCAAATGGCTCTTGCTTTCCTGTAATCTAAGTAAATCAGAGATGGCTACAGGTGTCTGGTGCTGCCCCATCCACAGGTGGCCTCTTGTTTTGGCTGCTGTTTTTGAAGTGAGATCATTCATTCCTGGGCTTTCTCCTTTTAGGAGCTATTTGTTCCCAAGCAGGCCCCAGGCATGGATGAGGCAGGGTGCAGGCTTCCAGTTGATTCTGAGAGCATCAGTCTCCTTCCATGGTATCTCCTTTTGCTTCTCTTAGGGAAATAAACTTGTACTGTTTACAACCACAAATTCTAAATATTGAAGAATTTTCTCTTAAACTTAAATGTAAGTTTAAGGTGGGAGTTTTTTTCTCTGTGGTTCTAGACACCCTCTGATATTTAGGCTTTGGAGTGGACACACTTAAGCCAAATCAGATACGATGTCAATGGCCCCTTTGCTTATTGGTATCCTTGAGTAACTCTTTAAGTCTCACTTTTCTAGTCTAGTAATATGAGGAAAATAAGACCAGCCACAGAGAATGATTCTAATGGCTAAAGAAAACCCAGAATATGTTCTCAATAAGCATCCTTTTTGATTGCATTTGCAATCACGGAAGCTCGGATTATGGAGCTGTGTTGGGTTTCATCTGTCTCTAGGGGCTGTAAGTAAGTAGGAGCAGAAACTGAAAGCAATAGTAATGGCATCGGAGTATGCTTGCTCAATGCTTACTCCAGCTTAGGGGCCGTCTTAAGTGATTTACACATTAACTTACTGATTCCTCACAACCATCTCACACGGCACAGCACTTTTATTACTCTACTTATAGCATGAGCGATTGAGGCAGAAAGCAGTTGAATAATTTGTCTCCAGAAGTGCTGGCTCGGCTCTGATGTTTTCTGTCTGGTTCTGATGAGGGAAAGCTGGGCAGCCAGGCCAATATCACACATACCCTGTGAAAATTCTTGTGCTTTCTTTGCATGCCTCTCTTGATCTCTGGGAAGGCCTTGTTGCTGCAAGGCAGGGGAGGAGGCATTTGCTTCATCAGTAGGCATGACACAGCCTGGCTGTGCTTCTGGATTTATTTATTATTCTTGAAGTGAGATTTCATCATGTTTATCACCAATAGATAGGCAGCCCCATGTCCTGGTGATGAGCCTCCCTTTCTGTTCTGAACTGCAAGGATCTGGGAGGGCTGGTGGGAATGGAGAGACAGCAAGTTTGAAAAGAGGACTGAGCAAGTAATGAATTCCCTGGGGGTATTTCCCACTTAGCTGGATGTATTGAGCTGATGGGAAGATGGACTTAATTGCTCCACCTTGGCTGCAGCCCTGAAGATGAGTGTCCTAATTTGGGTTGCTATTACTATAAAGAAATAACATAATCAAAAGCAAGCTGGGGAGGAAAGGGTTTATTTGGCTTACACTTTCACATGGTAGTCCATTACTGAAGAATTCAGGACAGGAACTCAAAGCAAGGCTGGATACTGGAGACAGGAGCTGATGAAGAGACCATGGAGGGGTGTTCCTTATTGGCTGGCTCATCATGGCTTGTCCAGCCTGCTTTCTTATAGAATCCAGGACCACCAGCTTAGGGAATGACACCACCCACAAAGAGCTAATTGGTGAGCACCTCCATCAATCACTAATTAAGAAAATGCCTACATCCAGATCTTATGGAGGCATTTTCTCAATTGAGGTTACCACCTTTCAGATGACTCTAGCTTGTGTCAAGCTGACATAAAACTAGGTATCACAATGAATGGGGCTCCTCTGGGAAGCTTCACCATAGAGTAGGTATCTACTACCCAGGGCAGAGGGAAACTGGCTAGAGATAGGTGCAGCCAATAGGGATGAAGCAGACAGGGTCTGAGGTCAGGTTGGAATGAGGAAGCAGACAAGGGAGCTGGAAGACACCCTGCATTGAGAACCTCCCCACAGATACACTTAAGCAATGGGGGAGGGATGAGCATGTACCACAGTAAAAGGCTCTTGCTTTTCAGGGAGAGGCTGTGACAGGTTAAATTCAGGCTTCCACTAATCATTCATTGTCTTCCGTTCTCAAGCCCTCAGAGTCTCTCAGTTTGGAACAACAGATTCTTTAAGATAATGCCCAGCCACTGTCTCCCGAGTCAGTGTCAGAATGGGATCCATCTTTACTTCTGACACATCTGTGGGAGCAATCACTGTCTCCCTCAAACCTGGGTTTGAGGCTTGTGAGGGCTGCAGGCTTGTCCTGAGGGTAGAGAGGCAAGTTTTATTTTCTTTTCTTTACCAGGGCTGCCTAGCTTACCTTACAGAATAGGCATCTGCTTTCCCTCCCCACACTGGGGAGCCATCGAACAGGCTCTGTTAACACCTAGTTCTTAGGCCAGCCCTGTAAAGGGATCTGACAAGACATCTAGAAGAGCCAGGATTCTGACTCAGACCTGCTGGACCCCACCACTGTCCCTTCTTTTGGGTCTTGTGGCATGAATGCTATTTCTGATCACTGATGATATTTGATAACACAAAGGATGACACAACCAGACAGCATTGAGCACCTCTGGCTCAGCAGAGACAGTGGGGTAGCATGGCAAGCTTGTATTGAAGTTGTGGTGCTGGTGTCAGAAGCTGAAACAGGTTGGAGGCCTTTAGGAATCATCCTGGTTCAGGCTCTTCACTGAAGACTTTCTGGATGTCATAACAGGGTGAGGACACACAGCTGGCTTCTAGTAGGTGAAGCCCAGGCTATATACTCTACACATTTTCCTAATAGGCATCTGATATAAAGTGCCAACATTGCCTAGACTGACCCCAGAGATCCCTTATTTACAGGTGTGGGGACTGAGTTCCCACAAGATGGGTGCTTCCTCCAGAAAACACAGCTTAGGTGAGGCAAAGACCAGATCAGAGCCCAGATTTGCTCCACCGGATGAGTGATGTTTTCACCACAGGGAGTGGCCTTGATCAAGGCAGAGAGGAAAAGGTTCTCTGATATAAGAACTGTTGCTGTGTATCTCTGCAGCCCAGAAAGGTGAAGGGTCTGGGTCTCACTTTAGGGGAAAATGCTTCAAGCAGGCTCTATCTGTGAGGCCCAGGACCCAGCGAGGAAGGGGCACTGTGGGTTCTCTTTGGGGCCAGCACGGGTTGGGTGCTGCTGAGAGACGTTGACTGGTCTCAGTAAGCTCTGTCTCCACTTATGGCCCTGCTGGGACCTTTATGACCATTTGATGGAGAACATGAGCACTCTGGCAGCTCCTGATTCTTGAGTAGCTCTTCATGGTGTAGAATTCCCTGTCTGCGTGGAAGTCTGTGATCCTTACCACGCTTTAACAAGGTAGGCAGTGTAGATGAGACTGTTCTCATTTCAGTGAGTAGGGAAGTGAGGTTCCAGGGCTTAGCTTACTGACTGCACCTCTTGCTAGGTGCCCAGCTTAGCCAGGGACCCTGACCAGAACCTGCTGTTCTGTCCACCTGTGCTTCCACTCGTTTCTGAATGAGAGGCGAGCACTTTGGGGAGACTACCTTGCTGCTCTTACTCTTTTCTGCACACCTGTGGTTTCTCTGCTCCATTCTTACACCTCAATGAACAAACACAGTCAGTATGTAAGTTCCCCTCTAGTACATGAGTGTCTGGAGGAGGTGGCGGGTTTGCATGATGTTGACAGAGCTCAGAGTCCAGTAGGGAAGACAAAAAGGTCATTGACCGAGCTTAGAATCCAGTAGGGAAGACAGAAAGGTCATCGATCAGAGGATAGGCATAGTGTTCCGTAAGCTACTGGCCTCACATTACTCTGTGGTCATTTTCATGGCACAACTCTCTCCAGGAGACTTTATGCTTCCTCACAGCAGAGTGTTTCTTTTCACTTGTATCTGCCCAGCTTTCACAGAATGTTTGACACATGGCAGTTACTTTCTGTCTCTGCTCAGGAAATGACAATGCAGAGGAATGGTTAAAAGTATCAATCTAGGGGCTGAGGGTATGGCTCAGCTGATAGAGTGCTTGACTGGTGTGCATGAAGCCCTGGGTTCTGTCTCAGTCAAAGCATAAATCAGGTGTAGTCATGCATCCCTACAATTCTATCCCTTGGGAGGTGGAGGCAGGAGCATCAGAAGTTCAAGGTCATCCTTGGCTACTTATCAAGTTCGAGGTCAGCCTGGGCTGCATGAGAGCCTGTCTTAAAAAACAGAAGAAAAGAGTCTAGCTTTTGGAGTCTCTTTTCCTTAAGGTACTTGCTGTGTGACTTCAGACTCCTGGTTCTGAAAACGGGGATCAGAACAATGGCTGCCTCATGTGAGGAGTATTGAAGGCTGCCTATACTCAGCTTTGTGTGTGACTCAGCTCTGACATCAAGATATGACTCAAGTGTTGCTACATCGATGCTGCTTGGGGCCTTGTTGGACTGCTGGTTCAGCTTGAATGATTTAGATGCTAATGTTATGAATATGTGGGTTTCCCTGGTTTATGCCTGAGGGTGGAGAGAGAGGTCACCTGGCCACACGCTACTTAGCTTTAATGCCCCACAAAGCAAAAGGAGCCCCCTTGTTGCATGGTGACAATGGCAAGTCTACTATGATTGAGGATGTATGGGGATGATGGTCTGGGTTTGAATTCACAAGTTCCTTCCCACCTTCCATGACTTCTACCTGAGTCCCTTAAAGCCACCCATCACCTTGTTCCTGCATGTTCTCTGCTTCCAAAGATGCCCCGAGGAATGATTAAGAACACTCTTCTGTGGGGATGGAGAGACATTTTCAGTGGTTAAAAGTCCCTTCCAGAGGACCCAGTGATTCACAATGGATTGTAACCCCAGGTCTAGTGAATCTGAAATCCTCTCTGGCCTCTGCAGGCACCAGACGTACAGGTGCCACACACATAGACACACACCCATACATATATGTATATGTATATACATACATATATATACATATATGTATATATATACATTCACACATATATACACATATATACACACAAATATACACACATACACATACACACATATGCATACTCACATATATGCACATACATATATACACACACCTATATACATACACACACACATATATATATACACATACACACATATATACATACATATACACATATGCGTATGCACACATACACACAATATATACAACATATACACGCACATTTGCCTACACACATGTAGGCATACACATATACATATACACACATACACATAAAGACAAAATCTTTAAAACCCTTTTGTGACTAAGGACATCTTCTGAGTGACAGGAAAAGCAAGGAACACAGACTTGTACCTGGAGGAAGGAGAGAGCGCTGTGCTGGGCTCCTCTTCGGGTTACCAGGGCTGCAGGTGCTCAGCTGGTGTCCCCAGTTCTGGAGTTTGCCGAGTCTGTGGCCAAGTAAGCCTGCTGGCAGCTGTCAGAACCCCAAGTCTCCACCGCCTGCCTTGCTGACAGTCCTTGCTCCTGGGACCTGCCTGATGCCGCCTCCTTGCTGAGCCTGGAACTGCTTTGTGTTATCTCATCCATGTGGAGAACCTTAGACAGAGGGGGGGGGCTGGTCCTGTGTCCCTGAACTCTGACCCCAGAGGTCAGACCTTTGTCCCTGAAACAATCTCTGGGTCTATCTCAGAGTTCCTGTGCCATCTCCAGAAATGCAGATGGAGAGATTGCTTCCCATTTCTGCAGCACAGTCAAAGCCTCAGGGTCTAAAATCCCAGCTTCTCTCTGCAGTTCTAGCTACGTGTGTGTTATGGTATGTGATGTGTGTTTGTGGTATGTGGTGTGTGTGTGTGTGTGTGTGTGTGTGTGTGTGTGTGTGTGTATGTGTGGTATGGTATGGTATGGTGTGGTAGTGTTGTTGTTGTTGTTGTTGGTGTGTGTGTGTGTGTGTGTGTGTGTGTGTGTGTGTGTTATGGTATGTGTATGTGTGGTATGGTATGGTATGGTGTGGTGGTGGTGGTGGTGGTGGTGATGGTGGTGGTGTGTGTGTGTGTGTGTATGTATGTGTGGTATGGTATGGTATGGTGTGGTAGTGTTGGTGTTGTTGTTGTTGGTGGTGTTGGTGGTGTGTGTGTGTGTGTGTGTGTGTGTTATGGTATGGTATGGTGTGGTAGTGTTGGTGGTGTTGGTGGTGTGTGTGTCTGTGCCATTAGGCAGTTGGCCATGGGGACCAAGGTATTTGTTGCTTTGAGGCAGCCGCTGACTTCTAAAGCAGGCACCTGGAGACTCACTGTCAGTCTGTCCTCTGCCTCCAGGCCTGCCAGTGAACAGCATTTTTAGAGCATGTCTCACCACGTAGTACAAGGTTGCCTTTTCTGAGAGATTGCCCCTGTGCCTAGTAGCTCCTTTCAGGAAATTCACCACACTCCAAATTCCTCCCAGGTCGTATCATCTGCTCTGCTCAGGCTTTTGCCTGGGTGGGAGCTCAGTCGGGATTTCCCATCAGTTTTTAAGCATATATTATTCAGACCTTAACTTTAAAAGAAATCTTGTGTTTCTAGATGTTGATTTTTTTTTTTTTTAGAAGAGATCCCTCTGCCTCCCTCTCTGGAGGTCAGAGATGTCAGATTCTCCTTGAGCTGGAGTTATAGGCAGGTATGCATGGCCCAACATAAATGCAGGGAACTGAACTCAAGTCCTCTGCAAGAGCAGCAACTGCTGTGCCATCTTTCCAGCCCCTTAGATGCTGATTTTCATGACTAGCTCCCAGGGACTGCTTTTACCTGTTCTCCCAACTTCATAGTGTGTATGCTCTTTGATAGTGTCTAGCCAACCCTCAGTATCACCAGGGGTACAGTCCAGTGCCCCTCCCATCCCCTGGGGACCCAAATCCATGGATGCTCAAACACCTTGCATAAATTGTCATGGTGTTTGCATACAGACTACATATGTCCTTTGTGTTGCTGGTAGGGATGCCATGCTTTGTGAGAGGTCCTGATGTAAGAGCTGGGAAGCAGAAGGAGATGCATATTTGGAGTTAAAGAGAGGAGAGGTCAAGAGAGTCCCGAGGGAAGGCAGGGAGGCACGGGCAGGGTGAGAGTCAACAGGAAGAGCTTGTGGGTCAGGAGGAGACGAGGACCAAGTAGTTGTCTTAGAATATGTCTCCGGTTATGGTCATGGTGCTCACCCCTGGCCATATGTCTCAGTCACCTGGCCTGAAAGGCAGCCTGGGCATCAGAGTTTTTTTTTGTGTGTGCATGAATTCTTTTAAAAGTTATTTGTGAGGCAGGAGAGACAGCTCAGCAGTTAAGAATACTTGTTGCTCTTGCAGAGGTGTTAGGTTTCCAGCACCCACACGGTGGTTCACAACCATCCCTAACTCCAGTTCCAGGAGATCCAATGCCCTATTCTGGACTCTGAGGGCACTGCCTGAATGTGATGCACGTACATACAGGCAGGCAAATACTCGTACACATAAAATAAATACATCTACATTTTGACTTTTTATTTAGCTATTAGAATTTTAAAAATCTCCCCCTGGTAATAACACTCTGTGGTTATGGAGCAGAGCAGATAATTTAAGGGGCAACTGGAGAGGACTGTAGGTGAGAAATGAGGTACTTTCTCTGGTTTATAGTATTTCTGAATGTCTAATAAGCACAGCGACCATTTATTGAAGGCTGTGCTGGATCAGACTGGGTGCTTTACAGACATTATTTTATTGAATGCTCACACAACATTATGAAGAAGATACTTTACAGTTTTAAAATTGAAACATAATAGTTGTATGCCTTTATGAGATATGGCATACTATTTTGATATATGTATATAATACATAATGATCAAGTCAAGCAAATTCACATTTTTTGTTAAATATATAATTAAAAATTTTTTGTGTTTATGAGTGTTGACAGAATGTATGGGAGTGTGCGACTTGGTATGCCTGGTACCCATGGATGCCAGAAGAGGGTGTCAGATCCCCTGGGATTGGAGTTATAGGTGGTTGCAAGCTGATACGTAGGAGCCAAACACAAATCCTCACAAGATTAGCAAATGCTCTTCACCACTGAGCCGTCACTCTAGCCCCTGTTTCACATTTCTGTCACTTCAAGCATCTGTCCTTTTTTTGGGTCACATCCAACTCCCTCCCTTTGCAGCTATTTGAAATCTAGTTGATAGTTGTTCACGGCATGGGAACGCCTGTCTTTCTGTATGCGATAACCATCTTCCATCCTCTCTCTTCCTCCTTTTCTTCCATCCTTTCATTCCTAGCTTCCAGTGAACCATGAGGTAGATATGCATACCCCCATTTTCAGATAAAGACACTAAGAATCCGGGATATTAAATAACTTACCAAAACCAAGTGGAAGAGTTAGGATTTGAATTTGGCATTGAATGTCTAAAAGAAGCACTTTAAAAGTTAGTCACCATGGTCCTGGAGAGTTGGCTCAGAGGTGAGGAACAATGGCTGCTCTTCTGGAGGACCTGGGTTCTTTCAATTCCCAGCACCCACTTAGTGTCTCATAATCCACTGTAACTCCAGTCTCATGGGATCCACAGCCCTCTTCTGGCCTCTGCAGACTCTGCACACATGCGGTACACAGAAATACATGTAGGCAAAACACTCATACATGTACAAGTAAAAACAATTTAAAAATGTTAACCACTGCGCTCTACTTTCCCAGCCCTTTCAGCCCTTGTTCTAGGAACTCAAGGTGTTTGCAATCTGGGGATTCAGAAAAATTGTGCATTAATAAGGAAAGTGCTGCCAGGGAAGAAGGAATGGAAGCATTTTCTGCACTCTGAAACAGTCTCTTCCCCTTGGAGGACATGTGCAGAAAGGTAAGAGAGTAATGATGGTCATCTTGAAGGTGAGCAAGTATGATTTTAATCATGAGCATTGTGTGTGTGTGTGCTAGAGAGTTCAACCTTGGGTTTTGTTCTTTTTTTTTTAAATTAAATTAAATTAAATTTTAAAATTATATTTGTGTTTTAATTTTACACATCAGCCATGGGTTCCCCTGTCCTTCCCCCCCCCTTGCCCCCCACCTCCACCTTCCCCCCAGCCCCTCCCCTCCATTCCCATCTCCTCCAGGGCCAAGACTCCCCTGGGGATTCAGCTCAATGTGGTGGATTCAGAACAGGCAGGTCCAGTCCCCTCCTTTCAGGTTGAGCAAAGTGTCCCTGTGTAAGCCCAAGGTTCCAAACAGCCAGCTCATGCACTAAGGACAGGTCTGGGTCTCGCTGCCTGGGTGCCTCCCAAACAGTTCAAGCTATTCAATTATCTCACTTATCCAGAGGGCCTGATGCAGCTGGGGGCTCCATAGCCTTTGGTTCATAATTCATGTGCTTCCATTCATTTGGCTATTTGTCCCTGTGCTTTTCCAATCTTGGTCTCAACAATTCACACTCTTACAGTCCCTCCTCTTTCTTGACAATTGGACTCCTGGAGCTCCACCTGGGCCCTGCTGAGGATCTCTGCATCCACTTCCATCAGTTATTGGAAGAGAGTTCCAGCACAACCATTAGGGTGTTTGGCCATCTGATCACCAGACTAGGTCAGATCAGGCTTTCTCTCGACCATTGCTAGCAGTCTACAGAGGATGTATCATTGTGGATTTCTGGGGACCTCTCCAGCATTCTGCCTATTCCTGTTCTCATGTGGTCTCCATTTATCATGGTCTGTTATTCCTTGTTCTCCCTTTCTGTTTTTGATCCAGCTGGGATCTCCTGCTCCCCTAAGCTTTCTTTCCCTCAAATCTTGCCCTTCATTACTCCCACTGTCATCCAGGTTGTTCATGTAGATCTCATCCATTTCTCTGTCATTGGGCGATCCAACAATAACATCATGAGGTTTGCAGGCAAATGAATGGGTTTTGTTCTTAAGGCACCACCCATCTTGATTTTTGAGACAGAGTTTCTCACAGGCCTGGAGATGGTTGAGGTCTAGGTCAGCTGGCCAGTGAGCCCAGAGATCTGCCTGTCTTTTCCTCCCCTTCTCAAATGCTGGGATTACCAGTGCTCATCATCATGCCTGGAATTTTTATGTGGGTTCTGGGGATTGAACTCATATGGTGAACCTGCATGGTGAGCACTTTCCTGACTGAGCTATCTCTGCAGCCTGATCATGGGCATTTTTTTGAGAGTATAGTCCCTCATGCCCCACAGCCTTTCAGCAAGTGGAGATGGTAAAACTCTTCCATTGACTCACAGTTGGGTTGCTGTTTAAGGATTTTAAAGCATCCTTAGAACAAGAGTTGCAATTGCTAAGAAGGGGCTGCAAGCCCGAGTCACACAGAACCCTACATGGGCAGAGCAGCTGAGCTTGGATGGCACCCAGTACTCTCGAAAGAAATGTGTTTAAATACAGCTTGACATTTTTGGGAGGGCATCTCCTAAGTCAATGTAAATTTACTGCATCTGGAGGGAGAAAGGGCACATTTAGGCTTTCAGAGATGAGAAGCTAAGAGTGCGCATCCGTCAGGGTGTCACCACCTTATATATCAAAGCTGAGGCTGCACTGGTGCTGTCCCCGACTACATGAGTCAGTACATAATAAGCTCCCAAATTGCCAGACCAAAGGCTGCTGCTCACGCCTGTGATTTATGACAGAAATCACGAGCTGCTACATTAACTTCTCCACTTCCCATTTACGTTTGCATGAACTTCAGAGAGGAAGGAGAGGCTTAACTCTTTGTCTGACATGGTCACTGCCACCGTGGTCTCAGGAAAACGTGTTTGCTGTGCACCTTTTAAGGTACACCTGGGTGTTCCTGTCACCTAGAAAGATGCCTTTGCATTCACCAACTCTCCTCTCAATCCATCTTGGAGCCTGCTCATGGGAATCAGCTCATCAACAGGTTTAATTGCTCTTCTGGAGAAGCCAGGTAGTTGAGGACTCTTTATTTGAATGCAATAGCCAAATCAATTTAGGACACAATTACTGGTCAAATGTACAATTTCATACAAGTGGCACTTACTATTTGCAGGCTTTTTCAAAAATTAAACTTAACGCTCCTGAAATAATTCAGAGCTGAGAGCTTAGGCATTCAACATCAAGATGGTGGAAAATGACAGAAAATGCTGATGCTTTATCTTACTCTGTTCAGATTACTGTAACAAAATGCCTTAGACTGAGGATTCATGAACAACAAAAGCTTATTTCTCACAGTTTTGGAGGCTGAAATGTCTAAGATCAAGGCATTAGAAGATTTGGGGGCTGTAAGGACCTGTTTCCCATAACAGTAGTTTTCACTGTAGTTTTGCAAGGTTTAAGGGGAGAACATGCTGCATTAGGCCTGGATTATAAGAGCAGCAATCTACTTAACAATGGCTTTGTTTACAGGATCTAATTACTGCCCCACTGTTCACACCCTTCCTTATATCACCTCCTTAGGGGATGAGATTTCAGCATATAATATTTGTGAGGGAGATCATAAATGTTGTGGGATATTTATAGGCTGTGTGAAAATGTATTACAATGATTGGTGTAATAAAAAGCTGAATGGCCAATAGCTAGGCAGGAGGTATAGGAAGGACTTCTGGGCACAGAGAGGAGGAAGGAGGAGATAATTGAGACGCATATCAGATGCCAACAAGACGGGAGGGAGTTGGATATACAGAATAAAAAAAAAGGTAAAAGCCACAAGGCAAAACAAAGATTAGTATAAATGGGTAAGTTTAAGTTATAAAAATTAGTGAATGGGACAAGCTTAAGCTAAGGCCAAGCAGTCATAATTAATAATGTCTCTATGTCTTTATTTGGGAGCTGCTCAGGGGCCCAAAGGAAATTCCAACTATAAGTGACATCCAACACGGGGTACCATTTGTAGTGAGTCTTTCTCTATCCCACTAGCCAGCTCTAAATAATGATATAGAGACTTAGTATTAGTTATGAAAGTTTGACCTTAGCTTAGGCTTGTTCCACTACCTCTTTTAACTTAATTTAATAAGTTTCTATCCATCTATGTTTTGCTTCAGGGCTTTTTACCTTTCTTTCATTCTGTATGTCCTACTTTGCTGCTTCCTCTATGTCTGTTTGTCTGGCACCTGACATTTCCCTGGAATGTCTTTTTCTTTCTTCCTCAAGCCTAATTCCTCCTTCTACTTATTCTTTCTGCCTGTAAGTCATGCCTATATCTCCTCCCTCTCTATTGGCTGTTCAGTTTCTTTTATTTCAGGCTTAAAAAAATTTAGTCCTTGAAGATGTGGTGAGTTTACACCCATAAAACTGCTCACAAAACTGTGAACTGCTAAGGCTTCTCCATCCAATAGACCAGGGCTCTTTTCTGTAACTGTGTGGTCATCTAGCCTTTCTTCATTCCCTCTCTTGCTGTCAAAATTAGGTGAATCTTTGGAGCTATGGCAGCTGAGAAGCCCAAGTCATCACCATCAGATGGCTATAAAGCATGAAGGTGTCTGTTGGATTCAGTATAGGCAGGTTCAGTCTCCTCCTTCCAGGTTGAGCAGAATGTCCCTGTGTAAGCCCACGGTTCCAAACAGCCAGCTCATGCACTAAGGGCAGGTCCAGGTTCCACAGCCTGGATGCCTCCCAAACAGTTCAAGCTATTCAATTGTCTCACTTATCCAGAGGGCCTGATTCAGCTGGGGGGGGGGCTCCACAGTCTTTGGTTCATAATTCATGTGCTTCCATTCGTTTGGCTATTTGTCCCTGTGCCTTTTCCAATCTTGATCTCAGCAATTCATACTCTTACAGTCCCTCCTCTTTCTCGACAATTGGACTCCTGGAGCTCCACCTGGGCCCTGGCTGAGGATCTCTGCATCCACTTCCATCAGTTATTGGATGAGAGTTCCAGCTCAACTGTTAGGGTGTGTGGCCATCTGATCACCAGACTAGGTCAGATCAGGCTTTCTCTCTACCATTGCCAGCAGTCTACAGAGGATGTATCCTTGTGGATTTCTGGGGACCTCTCCAGCATTCTGCCTATTCCTGTTCTCATGTGGTCTCCATTTATCATGGTCTGTTATTTCTTGTTCTCCCGTTCTGTTCTTGATCTAGCTGGGATCTCCTGCTCCCTTAAGCTTTCTTTCCCTCAAACCTTGCCCTTCATTATTCCCACTGTCATCCAGGTTGTTCATGTAGATCTCATCCATTTCTCTGTCATTGGGTGATGCCTGTGTCTTTCCTAGGGTCACGTTTTCTAGGTAGCCTCCCTGGAGTTATGTAGCAGTCTAGTCATCTTTGTTTTACATCTAGTATCCTCCTATGAGTGAGTACATACCATGTTTGTCCTTCTGAGTCTGGGTTACCTCACTCAGGATGATTTTTTCTAGATCCATCCATTTGTCTGCAAACCTCATGATGTCATTGTTTTTCTCTGCTGAGTAGTACTCCATTGTGTATATGTACCATATTTTCTTTATCCATTCTTCAGTTGAAGGGCATCTAGGTAGTTTCCAGGTTCTTGCTATAACAAACAATGCTGATATGAACATAGCTGAGCAAATGCCCTTGTGGTATGGTTGAGCATCCCTTGGGTATATGCCCAAGAGTGGTACAGCTGGGTCTTGGGGGAAATGGATTCCGAATTTTCTAAGGGAGCGCCATATTGATTTCCAAAGTGGCTGTACAAGCTGTTTTTATTATGGTAGTGCTATAGTAGAGCTTAAGGTCAGGGATTGTGATGCCTCCAGAGGTTGTTTTATTGTACAGGATTCTTTTGGCTATCCTGGGTTTTTTGTTTTTCCATATGAAGTTGAGTATTATTCTTTCCAGATCTGTGAAGAATTGTGTTGGTAATTTGATGGGGATCACATTGAATCTGTAGATTGCTTTTGGTAAGATCGCCATTTTTATTATGTTAATCCTGCCTATCCATGAGGATGGGAGGTCTTTCCATTTTCTGACATCTTCTTCAATTTCTTTTTTCAGGGACCTAAAGTTCTTGTCATATAGGTCCTTCACATGCTTAGTTAGAGTAACCCCAAGGTATTTTATATCATTTGTGGCTATTGTAAATGGTGATGTATCTCTGATTTCTTTCTCAGCCTGTTTGTCTATTGTATATAGGAGGGCTACTGATTTTTTTGGGTTGATCTTGTATCCTGCTATGTTGCTGAAGTTTTTTATTAGCTGTATCAGTTCCTTGGTTGAATTTTTGGGGTCACTCATGTATATTATCATGTCATCTGCAAATAAGGAAGGCTTGACTTCTTCCTTTCCAATTTGTATCCCCTTAATCTCCTTATGTTGTCTTATAGCTCTGGCTAGAACTTCAAGTACTATATTGAATAAGTATGGGGAGAGGGGACAGCCTTGCCTTGTTCCTGATTTTAGTGGTATTGCTTTGAGTTTCTCTCTGTTTAATTTGATGTTGGCTGTTGGCTTGCTGTAGACTGTCTTTATTATGCTTAGGTATGTTCCCTGTATTCCTGATCTCTCCAAGACCTTTATCATGAAGGGGTGTTGGATTTTGTCAAATGGCTTTTCTGCATCTGGTGAGATGATCATGTGGTTTTTTTCTTTGAGTTTGTTTATATGGTGTATTACATTGACGGACTTTTGTATGTTGAAACACCCTTGCATCCCTGGGATGAAGCCTACTTGATCATGGTGGATAATTGTTTTGATGTGTTCTTGGAGTCTGTTTGCCAGTATTTTATTGAGTGTTTTTGCATCAATGTTCATGAGGGAGATTGGTCTGTAGTTCTCTTTCTTTGTTGCATTTTTGTTTGGTTTAGGAATCAGGGTAATTGTAGCCTCATAGAAGGAGTTTGGTAATATTCCTTCTGCTTCTATTGTGTGGAACAATTTTAAAGAGTATTGGTATTAAGTCTTCTTTGAAGATCTGGTAGAATTCTGCAGTGAAACCATCTGGTCCTGGGCTTTTTTGGTTGGGAGACTTTTAATGACTGATTCTATTTCCTTAGGGGTTATTGGACTATTTAAATGGTTTATCTGGTCTTGATTTAACTTAGGTATGTGGTACCTATCCAGAAAATTATCCATTTCTTTTAGATTTTCCAGTTTTGTGGAGTAGAGGTTTTTGAAGTATGACCTGATGATTCTCTGGATTTCCTCATTGTCTGTTGTTATGTCCCCCTTTTCATTTCTGATTTTGTTAGTTTGGATGCTCTCTCTCTGTCTTTTGGTTAGTTTGGATAAGGGCTTGTCTATCTTGTTGATCTTCTCAAAGAACCAACTCTTTGTTTCATTAATTCTTTGTATTGTTCTCTTTATTTCTATTTTATTGATTTCAGCTCTCAATTTGATAATTTCCTTGCATCTGTTCCTCCTGGGAGACTTTGCTTCTTCCTGTTCAAGGGCTTTCAGGTGTGCTGTCAAGTCACTAGCATGAGATTTCTCCAGCTTCTTTATGTGGGCATTTAGTGCTATGAATTTCCCTCTTAGCACTGTTTTCATAGTGTCCCATAAGTTTGGGTATGTGGTGTATTCATTTTCATTGATCTCTAGGAAGTCTTTAATTTCTTTATTTCTTCCTTAACCCATTGGTGATTCAGTTGAGCATTATTCAGTTTCCATGAGATTGTAGGATTTGTGTAGTTTTTTTTTTTTTTTTTTTTTTTTGTTGAAATCTAACTTTAAACCATGGTGGTCTGATAGAACACAGGAGGTTATTCCAATTGCTTTGTATCTGTTGAGATTTGCTTTGTGGCCAAGTATGTGGTCAATTTTAGAGAAGGTTCCATGGGGTGCTAAGAAGAAGAAGGTATATTCTTTTTTGTTTGGGTGGAATGTTCTGTAGATATCGATTAAGTCCATTTGAGCCATAACATCAGTTAAGACCATTATGTCTCTGTTAAGTTTCCATTTGGCCGATCTGTCCAGAGGTGAAAGTGGTGTGTTGAAGTCTCCCACTATTAATGTGTGGGGTTTTATATGTGATTTAAGCTTTAGTAATGTTTCTTTTACATATGTAGGTGCCCTTGTGTTTGGGGCATAAATGTTCAGAATTGAGACTTCATCTTGGTGGATCTTTCCTGCGATGAGTATGTAATGTCCTTCATCATCTCTTTTGATTGATTTTAGTTTGAAGTCTATTTTGCTGGATATTAGGATGGCTACACCAGCTTGCTTCTTAAGACTATTTGATTGGAAAGTCTTTTCCCAGCCTTTTATTCTTAGGAGGTGTCTGTCTTTGAATTTGAGGTATGTTTCTTGTATGCAGCAGAAAGATGGGTCTTGTTTTCGTATCCATTCTGTTGGTCTGTGTCTTCCTATAGGTGAATTAAGTCTATTGATATTAAGGGATATTAATGACCAGTGATTGTTCGTTCCTGTTATTATTTTTAGTTTTTGGTTGTTGTGTGTGTGTACTTCTCTTCTTTGGGTTTTACTGCTGTGGTATTATCTATTGCCTGTGTTTTCATAGGTGTATCTGCCTTCCTTAGGTTGAAATTTTCCTTCTAGTGCTTTCTGAAGGGCTGGGTTTGTGGATAAGTATTGTTTAAATCTGGTTTTGTCTTGGAACATCTTGTTCACTCCATCTATGATGATTGAATGTTTTTCTGGGTATATTAGTCTAGGCTGGCATCCATGGTCTCTTAGTGTCTGCATTGTATCTGTCCAGGTTCTTCTGGCTTTCAAAGTCTCCATTGAGAAGTCGGGTGTTATTCTGATGGGTTTGCCTTTATAAGTCACTTGGCCTTTTTCCTTTGCTGCCCTTAATATTCTTTCTTTATTCTGTATGTTTAGTTGTTTAATTATTATGTGGTGAGGGGACTTTTTTGGGGGGGGTCTAGTCTGTTTGGTGTTCTATAGGTTTCTTATATCTTCATAGCCATTTCATTCTTTAAGGTGGGAAAGTTTTCTTCTATGATCTTGTTAAATATATTTTCTGTGCCTTTGAGTTGGTATTCTTCTCCTTCCTCTATCCCTATTATTCATAGGTTTGGTCTTTTCATGGTGTCCCAAATTTCTTGGACATTTTGGGTCATGACTTTGTTGGTTTTAGTGTTTTCTTTGACTGATGAATCTATTTCTTCTAATGTATCTTCAACACCAGAGATCCTCTCTTCCATCTCTTGCATTCTGTTGGTTATACTTGCATCTGAAGTTCCTGTTTGTTTACTCAGATTTTCTATTTCCAGCATTCCTTCTGCTAGTGTCTTCTTCATTTTTTCTATTTCCCTCTTCAGGTCTTGGACTGTTTCCCTTGCTTTTTCATGATTTTCTTTCAGGGACTTATTGTTTTCTTCTGCTTTCCTCTATTTTTTTATAGCATACTTCCCATTTTTTTTGTCTGTTCCTCCACTTTATTTTTGATTTCTTCTATATAAGGCTCTAGCCTCTTCACGATGTTTCTTATAAGGTTTTCTTCTTCTTCTTCTTCTTCTTCTTCTTCTTCTTCTTCTTCTTCTTCTTCTTCTTCTCCTCCTCCTCCTCCTCCTCCTCCTCCTCCTCCTCCTCCTCCTCCTTCTCCTTCTTCTGTTCCATGACGTTCAGGTCTAGCTGTTGGAGAAGGGCTAGGTTCTGGGGATGCTGTATTGCTCTTTATTTTGTTGTATGTACTTCTGCCTTGGTGTCTTCCCATCTTCTTGTGGGTTTGTTCTTGGTCTTATCAGTGTACTTGGTCCAGACAGAGCTGACAGATTTAGGGAGCCTCTCTCTGGTCCAGATGGAAGCTCTGGGCTGGATGGGAGCTCTGGTCCAGATGAGAGTGCTGGCCGCATAGGAGCTGGGGGCCTGGACTCTGAGTCTCAGGAAGTCCCTGGCGTCACCTTATCTTGTCCAGATGGGAGCTTCTCTTGTCCAGATGGGAGTTCTGGGACAGGATGGAAGCTCTGGTCTAGATGGGAGTTCCAGGACAGGATGGAAGCTCTGGTCTAGATGGGAGTTCCAGGACAGGATGGAAGCTCTGGTCCAGATGGGAGTTCCGGGACAGGATGGAATGCTGGACACTGGTCTCTAAGTCTCTAGAAGTGGCTGGGGTCTCCAGCAGATGGGTGTGGGGGCAAGGTGTTGAGGTTGTAGTGTCCACCAGAGCATCTCTCTCTGGTCCAGATGGGAGTTCCAGGGTGGATGGGAGCTGGGGGCTGGTCTCTGAGTCTCAGGAAGTAGCTTGGGTCTCAGGCAAATGGGTGTGGGGGCAGGGTGTGGAGACTGCAGGGTCTGCCTGCAGTCTTGGAAAAGGGGAGCCTTCCCACAGGGCCTGCCGATTGGCCAGAAACTGGGGCCAAGTTGGGCAGGTCCTCCCAGGGTGGTGCCCAGGGGTGGGATCCAGGGACAGTTCTGTTCAGCTTTTTATTAGGCCAATCATGTGCCTTAGGCAGGCAAGGTAAATCAGCAACACATCTTTACACAATTAAACAAATGCAACACGTCTTTGCATAGTTAAATAAATATTCCACAACATATAAGAACTAATAGGAAAATTCTCCAAAATTGCCACATTGCAAAATAAAAATGTAAAAATGCTAAAAATTATAAGTAAGAAATTATAACAGAAACAATTACCACTCATGGTAGAAATTTTGTACAACTGTGAATAAACAAGGTGTGAAAAAGTTTCACAGAGAAATTGAAATCCCCCAGGAAACTTGAATAAGGAAATATATCAAGTTCATGAATAGAAAGACACAATCCCACATAAGTTACTAAGTAATTCAAAATCTTATGGCAGTGATTATGTCTCTAGAGAGAGCATACAAAGGGTAAAGAAAGAGAAGGAAATGAAATCAGTTATGGAATGCCATCATCTGAGTGTGAGACAGTCATTCCAATTATGAACCCAATGCAACTGTGCCTGCCTACACTGAGTGCACACAAGAATGAGATTATCAACAGCCAACCATGGATGGGGAAGGGGATCAAGAGGCCCTGTTATCCTCCCACTGAACTAGTGGCACAGATAGATTCTAGAAAACAGAGTCATTGCCATCAATTGAGTAATCACTGATGAGTGGGCTGGCAGTCTCACATGGAGAGTTCTAAACCCACAAGCCATATTAGTGTCCCTGGCTAAAGCCACTGGGTCTCAAAACTTTCTTGTTGCTGATGGCCATCTTCTCATCATATCATTACATGGTAAAGAGCTGAGAAAATAAACAAGTTCACTAATCTTTATAGAAGGCCACTAATCCCACTCATGGCATCATCACCCCTCAGAGTTCAACCTTCACAATGGGGTTACTATTTCAACATATGAAGTTGATAGAGACACAAACGTTCAATCCATATTACCCACCCTAGTCCTCATAGGTACCCAAGGTTGCCCCCTCACTCCATTCTTCCCTCCCTCCTCCCTGTCTTCCTCCCTCTTTTCTTTTCTGCGTTAAGAGCTGTGTACAGGTCTCACCGAACATTCAATCCTCAACACACACAATGCCCTCTCTTCATCAAGAATGACTCTAGTAAGGTCTATTTTCAGAAACGTTTTTTTCCTCTGTTCCCTATAATGACAACATCTTGGACCCTCAAAGAGTTACGTTTATGGACTATTTTCCTCCAATATAAACTTCCTGAAGGTGGAGATATTCTCTTACTCACTTCAGAACTTTTGGTCTCTAGCCTAGCATGTGATCTGCAGTTGACACTCAGTGATTTATTATTAGGAAAAAAGAGATGTTTAGAGCAATTTTTAAAATCCTGAATCACCTGGTGAAAACCCATTAATATTTATATTAGTCCCTTAAGTTTTTCTCTCATTCTGTCACCAATTGTGTCCATCTGATCAAGTTTAATTTACGTTATGATCTGTATGTTTATGTATTGTTTTAACTTCAGCACAGTGGCTATGCCTTAATCTACTGCTATTTCAGTTAGCAATTACATCTCCACAGTTAGTGACCTGCTTCTCCAGCAGTGGCCTGTCCACTCAAACTGCAGCCTGGTGGGAATTCTGTTCCTGCAGGCACTGGCCCTGTTGCTGCCACTAAAGATAGCTTTAACTAAGTCTCTATTGTTTTATTTATAAACAAGACTCAAGATTCAAAGGCTGGGTTAAAAACCTGTGAGCTCAGAGAGGCAGAGTAACAACTAGCTAACCCTCTCTCCTTGATGGCATCTCTGAAAGAGAATTCTTCCACTCCACCAAAGTGTAAAAAGATACACCACTCAAAATCCCTCTCAGCTACTTCCTGTGCATCTCTCTGATTCTTCTGGATGCCCTCTGATGCTCTTAAGGTTACTTTCTGTCAACTAGTTGCTAACTCAGCCTCCTGACCCAAAGTTAATTTTATTTAATTAACACAAATGCAAAATTGGGGTTTACCATGTGATTGAATATTCCCCAACATCTTACCCTTTTTGCCTAATATAAAAATGCAAGTTTTTAACTCTAACATAGTAAAATTATATACAATAAGAATAATTATCAATTAAGGATTACATTTATAATGTCCAGTTCATTTGTATTGGCAAATTCAGAGAAACTACTCTATTATTTATCCTATCTTGGTGAGTTCAAAGTTTTGTACTTAATTCACTTTCTATCCTAACTTGCATTACCAGCCCAAAATTATCTTTTTAGACCTGAAAACATTTTCTTAGATTAAAACAATCAATCATATATATATATATGGTTGAGAGCTTTTTTGTCTCTCAACCTTATACACTTTATATCTCTTTTGTGAGTTTCTTTTCTGGATTTGGTAACAATGAAAACTGTAACTATAACAATCTTGTCTTCAACTCCATTAGAGACCTAAGAAGGATGTAATACTACCTGAGTAAACAGGAAATGCAGAACAAACAACTCCCAAAACTATAGAAATGACAGAAGCAGCTGGCTGCCTGGACTGTCACCCAAGTTTCTGCTGCAATGTTGGGACATCCATCTTTGGCTTACAGGCCTAGAATATCTGACAGAATTTTCTGTGAAGCAGGAATTTTGAAGGACTATCTTACCTTGTGTTGGTAGTTTGACAATCCCGTTCTTTTATGTATTACCTGTCCAATCTGGGCAGCATATTGTCAGCAGTCAAAGCAAGGGTGATTTCTTGCCTAGTGGCCAACTTTGCCACAATAATAGCAATCTCCATATGGAGGTTGTTTGATGTCCATCATCCTTTTGTTGAAGTAAATTAGTGCTGCCAGGAACAGATATGTCTTACTGTCATGAAAAGCCTTAGGTTATTGAAACATCTTAAATGACATATTTTCTGTATCTCTGAAGTATTTGTAGACCACCTATTTAACTAAAATATATCTCTGTTTAACCTTGAAAACAGATCTAACATAACAGATTTGATTATTATGAACAACTAACTACTAACCTATATTTCTTAATTGTACATTACATTTTTAAATGAAGTGCATAGGTACAATAACATAAACAAGAGTAGAAACATATATACAGTATAACAAGAATAACCTTAAATTTGTATCAATATACAAAAATCCATACTAATGTAAAACATTTGAGACTAGTGGTTGTTCAAAAGTAGACTCAACAATCCGTTCTTTTATCCCATCATTTCTATTCTATATCCCTGCACTTTTCCCTTTAGAAAGAGGTCCTTGAATCTAATTTCTGTTCAGTTTTTTCCTGACCATGACAAATAACAGCTTATAACCAACCCCCATAAATGATGACAAACACCCATAATACATTGAATGACCAAAACCTACCCACCCTACCTCTAGGGAATGTGAATGCTGTTTTCTCTAGACTACTTCCTGTTGTCTGGGGGTGATAAGATCTCCAGGAGATCCTGAGAAAAATTGAGATAATGGTCAAGTCCTAAGATAACTATCCATAACATTTGTCATCCATTCTCTGTGTAATGGGAAAGTGCAAGGCTTTCTTTGCAGTCCTGGCTAGAATAGTCTGTGAGGCTGGACCATCTCAGCCAGCAACCTTGAAGCTGTTCTGAATGCAGAACTCTGAGAAAACTGCAACAAAGGTACTGTGAAAGGCTGGATCACCTAGGCCACCCATTTTCATTGGTGTCTGCTCTGAAAACACACAAACTTCTTCTGCATTAATGCAAATATGAACTTTATATGTACACAAGCCAGCCAAAACTGATTTTTTCTTTTATGTTTTATATTTGAGCAAGTAAAAGACATCCTTCAACTTTATAAGTTTGTTTGAACTGTATAACCAAACCTCTGTCCATGCCATATGAAAGGATGGTATGTGACAATGAGTCATGAGGACTCTTAACCAACAAGACTTATTGTAGTGGGTAGCCATCCCAGCACTGGCCTGGATTCCAACTCCCACTGAGGCTTCGGTAATGGTCACGCCCACAAGGCGGGGTGGAGGAGGAAGTGGAAGACCCAGGATCAGGAGGAGGGCTCTCTCTTGGTTCTGGGACACTGGACGCAGGAGGTAGACTTGAGCAGAGTTCTCCAGAGAACACCGCCAGACTGTGCCATACCTTTGCCAGACCCTACAACCTATCCCTTCATTTGTAAGTTACCCCACAAAATAAACCTCCCTTTTAACTACGTGGAGTGGCCTTAATAATTTCACCAATAACTTATCATGTCTTATCCAGTATCAGAGTTGTTCCCATATTGAGGGATCAGCACATATGTCACCTGTCATGTAGTCTCTTGACTTTTTCCCTCATGTCTGTAGCCAAGATCCTCCAGAGGTCTCCCTGATCAAATCTGATCTTTATTAATTTTGAAGAGAATCATAATCTATGGTTTCCTGTGGAAACAAAGATATAATCTCTCCCCCAATACAACATATTTTCTGACTTCCATTTTGAAGTTAAGATAGTCTTAAAATATATAGGTTGGTTTTAATTTAGCAGTTTCCATAATTCAGTGTCTCTCAGCAGCTATTGCTTTTGTACATTAGCATTTAAAAAGTTCAGTCAACAAAGCACCATATAGGATCCAGACACCCTGTGTATTTCTCATCTTTATGTGGCTTATTCTTTTTATATTACTTTATTCTTTCCTTAAAGACTTTATTATTTTAAACTGTTTTTTCTATGACTGTCTATACCCATTTTCTTTTCTTTCTTTACCATCTAAGTACATTTTTAAACATACTATATCTGTCTCATTTAACTAAGCACTTGCAGCATTCTTTGACTTATAGCCAAACCTTGAAAGCCTAAGCAGCCACTGCCTTGGCTCTAGCAGCTGGCTCCACACCCCCCAGTTCCCTGAGGGTCTAGCCTCATGTCAGCCATACTTATAGGAGCCACATTTACTGCCCTACCTCTGGGATTTGAGTCTGAGCAGCAGGCTTTTTTTTTTTTTAACCTAGCACACTGGCTGCCCAAGGGCTCTGCTGCACAGTATGGCCTCTTAAAAGAGCCCCACCTCTGTACACTGCAAGCAGTGGTCCCTGTGTATGTGCCTCATGTTGGATGCCATTTATAGTTGAAATTTTCTTTCGGTTGCCAACCAACACCAAAATAAACACACAGAGACTTATTATTAATTATGAAAGCTTGACCCTAGCTTAGGCTTGTTCCACTAGCTCTTCTAACTTAAATTAACCAATTTATGTTAATTTACATTTTGCCTCGTGGTGTTTTATCTTTCTTTCATTCTGTATATCCAACTTCCTCCATGTCTTGTTGGTGTCTGATGTACATCTTGCATCTTGATTAACTCCTCTTCTTTCCTCTCTCTGTGCCTGGAAGTTCCATGTGTACCTCCTGCCTCGATATTGGCCATTCAGCTTTTTGTTTTGTTTGTTTTTCAAGACAGGGTTTCTCTGTGTAGCTTTGGTGCCTGTCCTGGATCTCACTCTGTAGACCAGGCTGGCCTTGAACTCATAGAGATCCACCTAGCTCTGCCTCCCGGGTGCTGGGATTAAAGGCATGTGCCACCACTGCCTGGCATTGGCCATTCAGCTTTCTATTACACTAAATCATAGCCATACATTTTCACACAGTATACAAATGTTCCCCAACACTTATGCTTTGTAGACTTCTTGGATTATTTATGTAGGGAATCTGTGAATTCATCTTTCTTTCTTTTTCTTATGCATTTATTTTTTTTTTCAATTCACCAATGTGCTGGTTGGGTTTATGTCATCTTCACGCAAGCTAGAGTCATTTGGGAAGATCAAAGCTCAACTGAGAAAATGCTCTCATCAGACTGGCTTGCAGACCAAGCCTGGAGTACATTTTCTTGATTGATGATTGATGTAAGCTCAGCTTACTGTGGGTAGTGCCACCCAGGGCAGGTGGCCTTGGGTGCTATAAGAAAGTAGACTGAGAAAGCCATGAGAGCAAGTTAATAAGCAGCTATCCTCAGTAGCTTCTGCATCTGTTCCTGCATCCAGATTCCTGCAGTGCCTGAATTCCTGCCCTGACATCCCTGGATGATGGACGGTTACCTGGAAGTGTAAGATGAGATAGACCCCCCCTCCCAAGTTGTTTTTATGGTCGTTGCATTTTATCACAGCAATAAAAACTATGACTAAGACATAGTCAACTAGGGTCTGTTTTACAGTGTTCAATAGAAAAAGCATATAGTGAGTGATTTATTCTGGAATTTAGCATGAGCACTTCTAAGGTTGTAATATTTGTTATGGATGGTTGGTTGGAAATACTTTATTAGGTTAGAGAGGTTTCTTCTTTCTAGTTTGTGAAAAACTTTAATTTTTGAATGTACTAAAACCCAATGAAAATGTAGATTTCTGTCTCTTTTGTTCCTCATGTTTAGAATACTCCCTGATCCATAGAACACCATGAACAAATTACTTGTTTATTGAATAAATGTAGTTTGTACAGTATACTTTTTGACATATCTGTTGACCTAATCATATAGTTTTCTTTTCAGGTCACTGATGTGTCTTTCTGCTAGCTGACTCCCCGAAGCCTAGCACATACACTTGGCCTTCATAGCTGGATCCCTTCTGTCTTAGAGATATTAGAAAGACTACATACTTACTGCCATTGTTCTTTTGTTCATTTGCTAATGTAGTACACATTTATTGAGATCTAGCACTTGTTAACATTTTAGGAGGTCTTTGAAAACCAAGGGTGAAGAAACACCATCCACTTTCACAATTTATACTCAGAATCATGGAGTTGTATTGCCAGAGAGATCTTGGATTGAATCTGACCCAACATCATTATTTCATGAAGGAGGAATTAGAAGCTCAGCAGGCAGAAATAGCTGGCTTGTGATCTGTTTAATTCAGAGTATTCAGGAGGCTCTGAGACATGATGTGCTAGGAAATTCTGCCCCAGATTAATGACTGAGGAGGAAGAAAGAAGAATCATTAAAAATGTATGTAAATTCATCTGCATTTTATTGCTGTTATTATATTTCTTAAAGAAAAATAATGCTTATTTGCTTAGTATGATGACTAATCATGGTTGTCATCTTGACTGAATCTGGATCTAAACACAAACTGTAGGCACTCCTATGAGGGGTTTTCTTGATCAGGTTATCTGAAGTAGGAAGACCCACCCTAAATGTGGGTAGCACCTTGGGATAGCCACACAAATCAAAGGCCAGGGAAGGAGGAGACTTTGCCTTTTGCCTGCTTGCTCTCACCCTTACTGGCAAGTTCATCTATTCTGTTGCTGCCACAGCATTCCTTTGTTGACATTAGAAGCAGTTTCTTCAGGTTTCCAACATAAACTGAAGACCAGAAGCCTGCAGGAATCCTCCGGGCCTTCACTTACAGCATGGGACCGTGAGACATCCCTCCTAGTGGACTGAGCAGCTCCTGGATTCTTAGTCTCTTCAGTGTTGGATTACCTGGGCTATATTGTATAAGACAATCTAATAATATATATGTACAATGTTTATATATGTAATAACACGTGTGTGTGTGTGTGTGTGCCCAGTATTTTACTATTTCTGCTCCTTCAGAGAACCTCAGCTAACACACACACAAGGAAGCCTTATAGGAGCTTTTTTCTTATGCCAAGTGAGACTTGAGGTGAATTCTTGGTTTGAGAAGCCAAGAACGTGCCAGAACTTTTTAGTGTTCATAATGGATTTGGGGTCTGGGACTGAAGGGAGACAGAACATGGGAAATTATGGGCCCTGCCAAGGACACAGGCTCTGTGAATCAACTAAACCTGATAAAATTTAGCAACAACTCTATCCACTATTCAATTTTGAGCCATTTCCTGTTCATGTGGTAAATTTCCTTGCTTATCCTTCAATAAATTGTCAATAAAATTATACTGATGGTGCTGTAAAAAGTTAGGGTGTGGCAATTCAGAACAGCACACAAGTGACATGTGGCCTGCCTTACACCTCCATCTTCTACCTTTGCGCCAAAGATTTCTACATTTCTAGCTGGTCACTAAAAGCAAACTGATGGTGAACCTCTTGCTGAGAAGTTTTGTGACCAGGGAAGGGTAGGCTTTAGCAAGAGACAAGTCCCCTTTCCTCCTAATGGGCCAGAGAAGGTTGGCTGTGATTTGTAGTGTGTAGCTTGGGCCCTCTTTCAGGCTGTGACTTGTGCCAGCCATTGTTGGCTATGGATCTATGGTTAATGATTGCTACCAGAAAGCTACTGTCTCTTGGATCCTAAATTTCTATGCTCTATGCTTATGATCTTGGGGCTGGGACTCTGAACCATTTTGTTTGCCACTTGGCTCCACCAGCAGGAATCACAATGCTGGGGGAAGGGGGAGAGGTGGTGGTCCTTCCTGACTGCCTCCTGTCTGTCTCTGTCTCAAGCCATGCTTCTGCTCCCTGGCAGCAGCAGTGTGCCTTGTGTGGCAGCAGAATCCACTTTGTACTTTCTTTTTTCAATATTGCAGAATCAGATTCCTCCTGTACAGTGGATTTCATCAATCAAATGAAATCCCATCCCTATGGATCCAAGTTTCAGATCTGTGGAAGACTCTTCCTTTAAGCCTTTAAATACTTGTAATCGCACTAAGGAGATTTATCCTCTGAGCCCCAGGACTTTCTCCTGCTCAGGACTTCCATGATACTTTAGGGTTCTCTTGGCATCTATAGTTACCCAGGTAACAGTTCTTTTTCTTCATGTCTAAATAACTTGTGTGGTTTCTGTTCCCTGGCTGCCCAATACACTAACAGTCTCTTTAGTGTTTCTTTTTTTCTTTTCTTTTTTTTTTTGAGGGGGATTTTGGCTTGGTTCTGGCTGGAGTTGGGGATCTCCTGGGTCTGGAGAAGGATGTGCTTCAAGTGTTCCACTTTGCCATGAAAATCTACACTCAAGTCTGTTGTTCATTATGGTATTGAAATATTCAAGAAAGGTTAACCTTTATAAAGAAAAGAGGTTCATGCGTCTTTTAGTTTCGGAAGCTGAGTTGAAATGATGTGATGTTGCTCCAATGAGGGTTTCTCACTAGATGGAGGAGAGCACATGTGGGAGAAAGGATCATATTTCAAACACGAAACTAGAGATACTCATATCCCTTCCGATGGTGCAACCCTAACTGTTCTAAGAACTTCCTGCAAGGACTCACCTCTTAAAGGTTTTGCTCCCTCTGAATGTCATCACTCTTTGGACCAAGCCTCCAACACATGGACTTCTGGGGATGTTCTTAGCATATTTGAACCATAGCCAGTGTCAATCAAACTCTTACCTTCTGTGTTCCCCACAATGGATGTGGGGGACCTCTTGGGTCTCTCTGTTTTTAAAGACAGGGTCTCACTATGTTTCTCTGTCTGGTCTGGAGCTCGTTATGGAGACCAGGTTGTCTTTGAATTCAGAGTTCCACCTGCCTCTGATTCCCAAGTGCTGGGATTAAAGGTGTGCGCCACCACAGTGGGCAGTGTTCTGTGCTTCTTGATTGTCCTCTGGGTCAATGTCTTGTGTAGTGTGTGGTAGCGGCGAGGCTCCCTTCCTATTGTTATTTAAGACAGAGCAGAAACCCACTCATTTACCCAAACTTCCAGGGAGATCCTCTTATATTTTCCTTCCCCTTCATCATCCGCAGGACTCTCGGCCACTACCGTTTTCCTACCCTGCTCTATCTTCCTCTAACTCTTCAACATTAAAAAGATTTCAGTGCAGGGAATCAAACCCAGGGCTTCGTACATCAGCTAAATGCTCTACCTCTGAGTTATACCTCCATTTCTTTTCTTGTCTCCTAACTCTAGACTTCTTCATCTTGCTTCTGGGAGAAGGAAAAGAAAATCAGTTGTTTCAGCTTACACTCTTTCCTGTAATTTGTCTTGCCTGGTTAATACAGTCCATTTTACTGCCCAGTTTCATACCTGCTTCCCTTCCTAACTTTGGAAGTTTCTGTGGAGGCGTTTCCTATAAAGATATTTGTTTTCTCAAATAACTGGTTGCCTACCAATGAACATGATATTCATCTCCTTCTATTACATTTTTTTGTCTCGAATGGTAGTGAGGAAGACACGAAATGGAACGGTGGTGTAAGGCCAAGAAGCAGTGAGTCTGTTGTGTGGCCTGATGTAAGGGATTCTCCTAGAATGCTTTGAAAAATGTCATCTCACTGGGGAGATGAGAGCCCTAAAGGCGAGTTGCAGAATCAGCTCCCTTAAGCACCATAGCCAAATCTTAACTCTTCCAATCCACCCAAAATGCACCTAGTGCAGTCTCTTTCCCAGAGTGCCTTTCTGCCCCAGATGCTAATTGCATTTAACTAATCCACCAGCAAAATGTCCACACAGAATTCCATTTTAATTAGCATACCACACTCTTTGTGCAAATCTGCTCTCAGAGGAGTCCCATTGCAGCTGCATGCAGACGCTAATGATGGTGCCCCTTGATGTTTTCCCGATAGCTTTCAGCTGCAAAAGCACTTAGGCAGAGTGCCATGAGCATCCTGCCCAACTGTATTACCGCGGGGTGCCCGATTGGCTAGAAGTTGATCCTCTGGTAACGTTCCTATTTCTTTACATTTCCTCTTGAACCCCAAATGGACCATTTCTTATCAGGATGCCATGAAAGGTTGCAGTGTTCAGGATGAAAGAAGAATTAGGCTATGGGTTATTTTTTCCCCTCTGTGGTCTTGAAATTTCAATACTGAAAGGGATTTTAAAATTGTTTCATCCACCTGGTTCATTTTATAACTTGGAAAACTATGGTGCACATACTTGGAGCTTGAGCTGGGATGAAAATCTTCATTGAGGATTCCCTTTGTGCTCCTAAAAACATTTATTTATTTATCTATTTATTTATTTATTTGTTTGTTTGTTTGTGTGAGCATCTGCCTGAGTGTGTGAAGGTGCACCATGTTTGTATCCAGTACCCTTGAAGGCCAGAAGAGGGAATTGGGTCCTCTGGAACTGGAGTTACAGATGGTTGTGAGCTGTCATGAAGGTGCTGAGACTTGAACCTGAGTCCTCTGCAAGAGCAGCCAGTGTTCTTAACTACAGAGCCAGCACTCCAGCCCCTCCCTAGTGGACACACACTGGAATCATCTGGGAGCTTTTCAATTTTGTACATTTATTTATTTATTTTTATCTGTATGGGTCTGCTTGGATGTACGTGCCACAGCATGCATGTGGAGGTCAGAGGTAACTCATATGGTTGGTTCTTTTCTACCATGTGGCTCCAGGTGTGGAACTCAGGCTCAGTGCCAAATGCCTTTACTTCTTGAACCATCTTGTTGGTCTACCTGGGAGCTTTTAAAAGAAATTCCAAGATCAGGTGGTGGGGGTGCATGCCTTTAATCTAAGCACTTAGGAGGCAGAGGTAGGCAAATCTCTGAGTTCAAGTTCAACCAGGGATACAAAGAGAAACCCTGTCTCACCAAAAAAAAAAAAAAAAAAAAAAAAAGCAAGAAAGAAATTCCAATGCTGGACCTATCTAGGTCAAGACTTTTTATTAGACTGAATTGTATTTTTCATTATGTTCCCAAATTCATATATTGACATTCTTGTACTTTAACCTGTTAGAATGTGAGTATAAAAGGAAGTCATGCCTGGATCTCAAGCTAATGTTATCTTCATCAAAAGGGGTGTTTAGGACATAGACGTGAAGCGAAGATTATGTGAAGATACTAAACAAGGACAGCCATCACAAACCACAGAGACATAGGCCCTCAGAGGGAACAACACAGTCTGTGAGAAAATATTTGTTCTGAAAGCTACCTCAACTAGAGTACTTTGCTATACAAACTGAGCTGACTAATACTGTCCTCATCCAGTTCTAATGGGTAGCCAAGGCAGAACATAGTGGGCTGCTTGAGAACCTGGAATTTAATAAAAGCTGTTAGATTGTCTCTATAGGTGAAGGGTAGAATATTCAAAACATTCCCAGTGTTCACAGCACCTGACTTTAAACATCCAGATCTACCCAAAAGATTTACAAATAATAACTGTAATCTCAGAGGGAAAGCATACCCAAGCAGAACACTTTCAAACTTGAAGATCAAGGCTATCACATATATTCTTGGAATTGTTTTATGGACGTTCTCTATAAGGCTCAGTAAGGGAGGAATTTGTGCTTCAGTGGGGAATTTTATACACTTTAGAATATACACTTTTGGGTGGTTTTATTCAGATTCTCTGGGGTTTCTTTAGCTATTACAAATTGAATTGTATTTCCCCTGTATTTCTATATTAAAGTTCTAACTATTTGCCCCTTAGAATGTAACTTGGTCTGGAAACAGGGCCGTTGCTGATGTAATTAAGGGATGAGGTTATGTTGGCATAGGAAACACCCTTGATTGAACATGACTTCATGGTGTTTCCATGAAGGTGGGAAGTCTGACCACAGACACACATAGAGAGAAAAACCTTTAGATGACAATGAAGGCACTAGTCAGATGCTGTGAGGGCAAAGGGATGCCAAAGGCTACCAGGAGTCAATGGAGAGGCAGGAACACAGGTTTCCCCACAGACTTCACGAGTCCGCATTGACTGTGGACTCTGAACCTTCACAGCTGAGCAGCAACAGCGTTCTGCTAACATCACCAGATCATGGTACTTTAACACAGTGTGGGCAAGCAAACTTTGTAAATCCTAAGTATCTGAGAGCAGTGCAAAGTGAGAGGCATCTCCTCCTGTCTACATGGATGTTTGTTTAGTCCCTCTCCCACTGTGAAAAGAGCTAGCTTCATTCTGTTTGCGAATTAATTCAATATTCTTTATTTACAAATGTGTCTGTCCTTTCATTTTGTCCTTTGAATCAACTGTAACATCTCCTTTGTTCCCTCATTCGGTGGTGAGTTAAGTAAAACTTATAACATGTTCACATGTATTTATCCATGTCCTGGCTGGTTTTATGTCAAGCTGACACAAGTTGGAGTCATCAGAGAGGAGGGAGCCTCAATTGAGAAAATGCTTCCTTAAGATCAGGCTGTAGGCAAGTCTGTGGCATTTTCTTAATTGATGGAGGAGGGCTCAGTCAAGTATGCATGGTGCCACCCTGGGCTGGTGGCCCTGGGTGCTATAAGGAAGCAAGCTGAGCAAGCCATGAATAAACAGCATTCCTCCATGGTTTCTGCATCAGCCCCTGCTTCCAAGTCCCTTCCTCTGCTTGAGTTCCTGTCCTGACTTCCTTTGATGATGAACTGTGATGTGGAAGCATAAGCCAAATGAACCCCTTCCTTCCCAACTTGCTTTGGTCATGGTGTTTCGTCATAGCAATACTAACCCTAATGAAGACAATCTCTGTATTTATTTTATATACTAATTATTTAAATGAATTCTAATTTGTAAAATTATTTTTACTTCAATAGTGGTCACTAGAGACTGGAACTGTTCTGGAAGAAGGGAGATGAAGTGAATGGTGGGTAATAGAAGCCCAAATACGTTTACTAGAGGATGAACTAGTTCTGCTGTTCTGTAGCACAGTAGGGAAATAATAGTCTACAACAATTTATGACATTTCAAAATAGCCATAGAGGTAGAATATAATGATCTCACGGTATAGAAATGGTAGCTGGAGAGGTGGCTCAGTGCATAAGAGTACTGGCTGCCCTTCTAGAAGACCCAGGTTTGATTCCCAGCATCCACACGGTGGCTCATAACTGTCCATAATCCCAGTTCCAGGGAATCTGTGGCCTCTTCTGGCCTCCATAGGCAGTAGGCACTCACATGGTACACAGGCATGCATGTAGGCAGAACACTTGTACACATAATATTGAAAGAAATAGAAATGGGAAATGTTTGGCTCTAGGAGATGGCCTGTGGGTAGAAGTGCTTACTATTAAATTAAGATGACTTAGTCTTCAGATCCCTAGCACTCATGTGAAAAGCCAGGCATGGCTTCATATGATTGTAACCCCTTGGGAGTAGAGACAAATGGACGCCAGGAGCTGTCTGGCTGGAAATAGTGAGCTTCAGGTTTAGTGAGAGACCTTGTCTCAAAATCAAGGTGGAGAGCAATAGAGGAGGACACCCAGGATTTTCCTCTGGCCTCTGCCTGAACGTGTTGAAAATGCTGTGCCCTACTTTGATCATGATACACTGCACACATCCGTATCTCACTATTGTACAGTATCTTATAAATATGTAAAATTATCGTCTGGTAATGAGATTTCAGTGGGTCAGAGACAGATGTCTTCTACCTTGAGGAAAGGTGGCTTGTGGATATGGAGACTTATCTAACCCTTCACAGGCTGTCACTAGAAGGAGAGGGTGAGGTTCCCTGTTTCGTCTGGCAGCTGTCAGTCATGAGGAGATAGTCCTTAGCTCAATCAGAAAATGAATTTGTTAATCATCAGTGCTATCCAATCCGGGATAGGCTGCTATGGAAGTTGTTTATTTTTGTTTGTGGCAGGAAGTGGGTGGGGACTCTGGGCCCCTTTCGGTGAGATGTTATATCAACTCTGACATCAAAGCTGTGAAAGTTTTTGTTTGCTCCTGGGCATGACAGTCAATGATTCAAAGATGAAAAGACAGACATGACCACCCCCTCTCTCATGCCTCTTTACTTATTCCTATCTCCAGAAAACAACAAACAAACAACAACAACAAAAAACAAACCAAAAAACAAAAAACCCCTTTCTGGTCCTGTTTCAGCCTTTTAGTTTTTCTCCATTTTCCCTTCAATCTTGAGATGCTGGTTTCTTTGAGGGAGGGGGAAGAGGTCACCTGGCTGCCCACCAAACCAAAGCAAGAGGGAACACTTGTTAGTGTTTCTGTCCTGGAGACCTGGGGCTTTCTAGTGCTGCAAGATGCCTGTGACAAAGATGTCACTAGTAACTGGCTATGTGACACTGCGGATGGGGTGTACTGCCTGACACCTTGTCTGGGGCAACGATCTAGCAAAACTCGGAGGGTATAATTAATGCCATATGCATGTTACCTAATGTCATAATAAATCTGCCTGTGATAGCTTCTTGTGGGTATTCTCTGACTCTCGGTGCTAAGCTTCATGAGTTCCCGTCACTGTTTTCCAGGCATGCCACCATTTTTCAGCTTATAATTTGCAAGCTGACAGTGACTCCTATTAGCAAGGAGCCAGTTAAGGTTGTACCAGTGACTTCATTACACACCATCCCTCTGCAGGTTGTAATTATGCAGTTAAAAAAACCTGCCAATGGCAGTCATTTGCTATATTTGTATTTCTAGTCCACAAGAATCATTAATTTATATATTTTTGCTTGTTTTTATATTTTCTTTCTTTGAGACAAGGTTTCGTATAGCCTGGATGACTTTAAACTCACTATGTAACTGAGGTTGGCATTGAACTCCATTCTCCTGCCTCCACTTCTCAAGTGCTGGGATTATAATCATTTATCATCATGCCTGGATTTGTCTCTTTTTTTTACTTGAAAACAGTAGATGAAAAATTATGGACTGGAATGATGGCTCAGTGGGTAAGAGCACTGGCTATGCAAGACTTGAGTTTGAATCCTAGCATACTTTTACTTTAAATAGCTGAGCATGGCCATTAATGTGCCTCAAATCCCCTACAGCTATTGAGAGAAGAGACAGGAGGCTTGTTGGGGATTGTTGGCACATAGCCCAGGTTGAGGTTCCATAAGGCAGAATGTGATAGAGCACAATATATGGTGTCTTCCTCTGGCCTTCACATGTGTACATGAGCATGTGTACACATTATATGTGCAATATCCTGCACACATGTACATCATACACATATCATAGAATCAAGTTGCATGTGTTATCATGCCTGGGAAGTAATATAATGTGAACCCATGAGAGTGTGTTAAAGGTTCTCAGGAATTTATCAAGATGTAGAATGGGGATAATACACTCATGGATACAGAACAAAGTAAACACCACTGCTTATCCAGTTGTCATTGTCCTGTTTTTTTTCAGTGGTTTTTGAGAACCAACCATCTGGTTCTGACTACCCAAGAGAGCACACAATTCCCCCTCAGCTTTTAAGGGGTCATATGTGCAGACAAAGCCATGCCCTATGATTTATACCCCAAAGCCATTGGCTGAATGGGATGAATTCCCACAACACTTCCCCTTCTTTGTTTAAGAAAGAAGGTTCTAAACTTAATACAAAGCTATCTATAATAAGAAGAAAAGAAGGGTACTATCCTAAACAAAAATAGAACTACAATCAACAAGAATAACATCAAACAAGAAACACATACTAAATGTCCAGATCAAGGGTAATTGGCAAATTATAGAGATTACTCCAATAGCTGTCCTATCCTGAAGAATCTAAATCTTGTACCTGAAATGCTCTTAGATAAGGTATAAGAGGATTGTAACTCTAACTATCTAGTCTTCAACCCCATCAAAGACCTGAGAAGGAAAATGATATTACCTGAGTAAGCAGGAAGTGCAAGCAAGCAACTTCTGAAGCATGCAAGAAATGACAGAAGTAGCTGGCTGCCTGGACAGTCACCCATTGTTTCTCTGCAACGTTGAGGCATTCAATTTTGGCTACAGGCCTAGAATATCTGAAGCACATTTTCAGAAGCAGGAAAATTTGAAAGACTGTCTTACCCTGTCTTAGCAAGGTTCAGCAGTCGCTTTTCCTTGTGTCCTGCTCATCCAGATTGGACAGCATGTTTTCTGTCAGCAGTCAAGGCAAGGACAGTTCTTTGCCCAACAGGCCATTCATGCCATGAAGAAGACAAACACCATATGGAGTATCTTCAATGCCCAACATTCTCTTGGGAGTGGATCTGTGCTGCCAGGAGCAATTGTGTCTCATGTCAACAGAATTCTAGGTTGCTAAAACATTTAAATGCCATATTCTCTAGGCCTTTGAAGTGTTTGAAGATTTCCTATCCATCTGAAATATGTCTCTGTATATCTAGAAAACCTAACTAACATGACTATAAGTTTGACAAACAAGGGTGACTATAAACCTGTAATTTTTATCAATCTATATAGTTTAAAGACTAAGGCTTCACATTATAAAATTAAACAATCTGTAAATGGATGTATAGTATAAGGACAATGACCTCAAATTTGACAATATACAAAAATATCTTAACCAGAGGTAGAAATGTATTGTGCAATATGACAAAAATATCCTTAATTTGTATTAATATACAAAATATCCTTAACAGAAGTAGAACATACATACAGTATGACAAATACAATTTTACATTTCTATCAATATACAAAAATATTTTAAACAGAAGTAGGAACATATGTAAAGTATGACAAATATAGTTTTGAATTTATCAATATACAAATTATCTTAAACAGGAATAGAAACATTTGTAAAATATATAAAAATCCATACTAATGCAAATTATCTAAAACTAATAGTTATTAATTTAGTTTATAAGTAGATACAATAATCTACCTTATTATCCTATCTTATCTATCCCCCTTTTTTCTATTCCAAAAGAGATTTCTGAGTCTAAACTTTATCGTTCCACCCCCAACCCTATAGCAATGTATAACCAACCCCTTACAGATGACAGCTATCTATAACCCTGAGAAAACAAAATTTGTTGGGAGAGGGGTGTTGTTTTCTTATAATTGCTTCCTGATGTCTAGTGGGTGACGGTATCTCTGTGGGATCCTGTAAAAAACTAAAATGATTAAGTCTCATAAGGACTGGCTGCAGCATTTGTAGCCAGTCTCAGAGACATGGTTAATGCTCATCTGAAGTTCTGGCTAGAGTGGTGTAAGATGGTGGATCATCTCAGCTAGCCATCTTGGAATTGTCCTGAAGAGTTCGCAGTCCAAGGCCAAAGCAGGAAGCATGGTGGCATGCAGGCAGACATGGTGCTGGAGAAGGAGCTGAGAATTCTATATCCAGATCTGCTGGCAGCAGAAAGACACACACACACACACACACACACACACACACACACACACACACACACACACCCCGGACTTGGCTTGAACATTTGAAACCTCAAAGCCTACCCTCAGTGACAACAAGGCCACAGCTCCTAACTGTGCCTCTCTCTGGTGACCAAGCATTCAAATCTTTGAGCCCATGGGGCCATTCTCAGTCACCACAGGGCGTATGTGTGTGGGAACGTGGAGACCATTGGGTGTCTCCCTCTGTCACTTTTTATCTTGTTACTTTGAAGCAGGATCGTTTCTTGAACCTGAAGCTGATGCTTTTCGGCTAGGCGGGCAGCCAGCAAGCCCAGCAAGCCCAGCATCCCTCCCACTTATGACCATTGACAGCACTGGGGTTACAGATACGTAGGAAACCATTCATCCAGCTGGCTACGCAGGTGCTGGGATCCGAATTCAGATCCTCAAGCTTGTGCAGCAAGCACTCCTAATAAATGAGCCATCTCTGCAGCCTCCAAGATAAGATTTCAAACCAGGTTCCTATCCACATGGACTCCTTCTCCACATGGCTCTCTAGGCAGTCCCTGCTAATTGCTTAGAATTACTAGAAATAAAAACTATTCTAGGGCAAGGCAATACTTTTTTTTTTTTTTTTTGCTAAGAATTCTATTGTTTAATATTTGTGTAATTAATGCCCATCTTTTGGGAAGAAGGCATAGTAATAGGATAACATGTCTTTCTAGCTAAGAATTCCACACATCAGAACTCTTAATAGGATATACTAGAATCTTAGGAACTTGGGTCCTGGGCAAGAGCAGTCAGTCAGTGAGACAGTGGTCGGACACACTGACCCAGCCACAGTGAATAGACTCAGTTGTGGGTGGTTTAGAAATACAGCACTTAATGCAGAATGCCGAACTATTGTGGTCAATTTAAACTTGTTTCTGCAAGTGTTGGAGTTCAGGGAGCCTCATTTGGGGAAGGAAATGAGTGTGTAAGCAAAAGACCACAGATACTCAAGAAGATAAGGTGCCTGCTTTTCAGGTCCATCATAGCAAATTCTCAGCTAGTGAACAGGGAGGGCTCAGCTGGTGGCTTTGAGTATCAGGAGAAAGTGAACTTGCAGATGCAAGCTAGGCATTGGGTCCTTAGCTAAGAGGGTAGTTTGAGTGACAGCTAGAGTTGAGGTGGAGAATATAAGGAGACCAGCAGTCACAGGTCAACAAAGGAAAGCCTGGCTGACTCCTAGTCCAACATAAATCCAGGGCAGGGACGTTAAACCTGCTGTTAGAATTCAAAGGGACGTGTCCAGGGAAAGCTGGGTCTGAGGCCAATTTTCAAGTGTTTTAACTTCATGGCACTCCTGTCTCAGAACTGCATGTGCATATAACAGAGGAGATCTTGCCTGCCTTTCAAACACTTCCTGCATTGTAGCTAGCTCTCTGAGAGTCAGACTTAATCAGAAGTGTCCAGAGTTTTCGGCTCAGGTGTCGCTCATGGCCTGTTTCAGAGCTGCTGAAGAATGAGGGCATGTAGCTCTTGGAAAGCTTGTGGGAAAAAAATGTTTTGATTGAATTGAGTCTGAAGATTGAGCCCAATAGCAAGTCTTGATTATGGGTTTCTTCTCCTGGCTGCCTGGTGATGGGCTCCAGGGACTGGGTGCAATTAAAGTCCTAATGTTGGAGATAAAACTTCCCAGAAACCTAAGTAGCCTGATATGTTCTTTCATAACCATTGTCACTTACCAAAAGGAAGACTCACCCTTTCCCTGGCCACATGCTGACCTCTGAGCATAGGAGCTGTCTGTCTCCATATCTCTCTCTCTCTCTCTCTCTCTCTCTCTGTCTCTTCCTCTCTGCAGTCAGATCTGGATTCAGTTTCAGTGTCCCTGTGCTCACTTGCAAGTGGGGTGAGCCTCAACCTCAGCTACCTATGAGAATTACAGGAGGAACTTTAGAAAATTAATCTTCTGTCTGGACTGGCACCAAGGATTCTGATGGACCCTGGGCATTTGGTACTGTAGTCAAATGTGTGCTAAGTTGAGGGTCTCACTAAGAATTTCTGGTTTAGTTACTGGGCTCTGAAATGAGTGCCATCACATGCTGGCAACAGTTAATTATAGGTCACAGGGAAGGCGTTAAAAAGGGCCATCTTGGGACCCACTCAAAACATTGCTAAATTCTTCAATAGAGGCAATTCATTTGTTCTCTTGCCAGTAGGCTGAGAGGTAGGGACAGAGGTTGTATGTAGCAAAGCCATTCTAGGCCAGGGGTGCAGAGGAGCCAGAAGGAATATGACTAATTATCTCCAGCCCTTCCTTGTTCTAAACCTCCACCTGATCACCATAATTTTAAATTATTGAGAGAGAAAACCCCACATTTAAAAGAGGCACACATTTTGGGGGAGTGGCTAGATGAATGCTTGAGAGAACAATTTGAGAGCGGACAGAATTACTTTAATTCACCATTTCAGAGCGTCCAGTTCGTGATTACCTGGCTTCATGTGCTAGGGCAGAGCATCATGGTGGTGAAGAGTGTGGTGTGGGAGGTTCTCCATATCATGCTGGACATGGAAAGAAGTCGGGGGGGGGGCAGATAAAGAGGAGAGAGACAGAGACAGAGAGACAGAGAGAGACATAGAGAGAGGAAAAAGAAGAAGGAATAGGAGGAAGAGGAGGAGAAAAAGGACAGGACAGGAGAGGAGAAACAAGGGTTCAAGTGTAGCCTTCAAAGGTGTGTTCCTAGTAGTCTGCTTCCTGCAGCTCTTCCCCACCTCCTAAAGTTTCCACCATCTCCAGAGAGCACTGCCAGCTGAGGACCAAACATTCAACACACAAGCTGTCCTGTGCTCTTCAGAGAATACCCTAGCCTTACTTTTGGTTTTGAATGAATGAATTTATTAAGCATATCTCAAGCAGAAGTGAAGGAAAAAATAGCAAGTAGCAGACAGAGAGAAGCCATGGAGAGGCAGCAAAGCATCACCAAGTCAGGTGCTCACAGCGTCCTGCAGAGATGACCCACTGGAGAAGCCAACTCCAGTTGGTCATCTCTCCAGACAGCAGACAAAAGGAGCATCATTAAAGCACTGCTTGCTACAAGTTCTGCTGGGGATGCAAAGAGCCATGCTGGAGTTTCTGATCAGACTTTCCATGAATGGGCTTCTGCCTTCTTATTCCCATGACGGGTATTTTCATTCAACAAGACAAACATCAGATACCTCAGTTGCAAATGGCTTACTTGTTATTGGTTCTCAAGGACATCATGTTTTAAAAATATCTTTAGCTACTCGCTGATTTTTTTTTTCTTCTTTCATGTCACAGTGCCAGGGAGCCATTCCCATACCAAAGAGGAGGACACTTTGAGACAAACATGTTTGGGTTTGAAATGGTGAGCATGTGTGTGGTTTTACCTTTCTAGAGCTAGATTCATTAGCAATCCTCACAGCACACAACAGTTTACCAGTGTGGTGCATAATCTATGAGCCTGTAGGGGAGAGTTTACTTCAGACGATTGCAGCTTCTTGGAACCTTTGTGAGGCTATAACCCCTCCTTACATGACCACTTCCTGATGAGAAAGCTGCCATCATTTAAATTGGGCTTCTTAGACAAGGTTTGTTTTCTTTGATTGTTTCTCAACATTCCTCCTTTATTTTCCAGTTCTCCAACAATTACAATGCAGCGGAAATGATTTCCTTTGGGTTATTTTGTTTAGGATTTGCTCACCTATTTCTAGGCAAAAATTGGGAAGCGACAGCCTTGCTGTTTTCCAAACACTCCTTTGGCCCTGCCTTCCTTCTGACCTTTCTAGACTCCAGGGACAGGGAGGCATTCTTTGGCTATAGTCCCCCAGGTCCTGGAGGTTCTGCCGATTTCATCGGTCCTTTGCTTTGTGGACACACTGCATAAGTCTCTGCTGCTGCTTCTGTCTGTCCTGCTTATTTCCTGTGCCCTCCTTTCTGCCACTGTTGCTCATCAACTGAACCTTTAATTTTTGTTCTGTTCTTCACTTATAAAAATCTCCATTTGGGAGCCGGGTGTTGGTGGCGCATGCCTTTAATCCCAGCACTCGGGAGGCAGAGGCCGGTGGATCTCTGTGGGTTCGAGGCTAGCCTGGGCTACCAAGTGAGTTCCAGGAAAGGAGCAAAGCTACACAGGGAAACTCTGTCTCGAAAAACCAAAAACAAACAAACAAACAAACAAAAAAATCTCCATTTGGATCAACTTTATGCTTCCTACTTTGTTGTCGAGGTTATTTCTTTGCTAAGCCTTTTGGTGTCTCCCCCCATTTGTGTAAGAGTAGATGGAATCAATTGTTGACTTAAAAATACCGATGGCATCATGATATTTTTTAGATTATTTGGATATTTCTGGCATTGGCAGTGGAATCCACTGTCATTGTGGTTGACTTTCCTTCTCCTTCTCCTCCTTCTCCTCCTCCTCCTCCTCCTCCTCCTCCTCCTCCTCCTCCTCCTCCTCCTCCTCCTTCTCCTCCTTTTCCTCTTCCTTCTTCATCTACTTCTTCCTTTTCTTCCTTCTGCTTTAGAAATTCTTGGCTCTTGGTTGGATGAATGATTACTCTATCGACACCCATTTTCTTACTGTATTTTGTAGTCCCAGGTCTTTTTTTAAAACACCCATTTTGGTTGGCTTTCTCAGACACTGCTCCAATAAGGGAAAAGAGACAGAAGTCCAAACCTCCCTGGGTATCCAGTCGTGGAGTGGGAGCAGGTTCCTTGTAATCATGAGTTCCAGGACCCAGGCTTCCTACTTAGTGTCCCCTGACTCTATGGGAAGCTCCTTACTAGTTGAAGGAATGGAAGCTCTGGATCCCCTCCTGCCTCACCAGCCCCACCCTGGCAGGGAGGATGAAGGTTTGTTACATTTTCCTGAGAGTGGGAGTCTAGGTTTCTCAACTTGGTCTTAACCTATACAGCATATCTGTTTTGTTTTGTTTTAATGGCTGCCCTAGCTAGAACTTCAAGTACTATATTGAATAAGTATTGAAAGATTGGACAATCTTGTCTTGTTCTGATTTTAGTGGAATTGCTTTGTGTTTCTCTCCATTTAATTTGACATTAGCAGTTGGCTTGCTGTTTATTGCTTTTTATTATGTTTAAGTATGTCTCTTGCATCCCTGATCTCTCCAAGACTTTTATCATGAAGGGGTGTTGGGATGGGAACACGAGCAACCAGGTTGGGGGACACGGTGGGTGGGGAGAGGACTGAAAGAGAGTACTGGAAAGGGGGATCATTTTGGGGTCAGGTAAAATCTGGTGCCAAGGAATCTCCCAGGAATCTACAAGGATGACCCCAGCTTAGACTCTTAGCAATAGCAGATATGTAGACTGAACTGGCCATCTCCTGTGACCAGATTGGTACCTAGCCCAACTGTCATCAGAGAGGTGTCATCCAGCAACTAATGGAAACATGATGCAGACCCACAGCCAAACCTTAGGTGGAGTTCTGGGAATCCTGCAGAAGAGGGGAGGAAAGGATTGTAGGAACCAGAGGGTTCAAGGACGCCACAAGAAAACTCACAGAATCAACTAACCTGGGCTCACAGAGACTGAACTGACAACCAGGTCTGACTTAGGCCCTCTGCACATATGTTACTGTTGTATTGCTTGGTCCTCTTGTGGGACTCCTAACAGTAGGAACAGGCTGTCTCTGACTCTTCTACTGGCCTTTAAGAGCCTACTCCTCATACTGGGTCGCCTTGCCCAGCCTTAGTACTTGGGGAGGTGCTTAGTCTTACTGTAACTTGATATGCCATGTTTTGTTGATCCTCATGGGAGATCTGCTCTTTCCTAACAGAGTGGGAGGAGTGGATGGGGAAGTGAGGGGCAGAGGAGAAGTGGGGGGGGGGAGAGGAGAAGAGGGAGGGGAAACTGCAGCTGAGATGTAAAATAAATAAATAAATTTATTAAACAACAACAAAACAGCGGCTCGCTGCAATGCCGTTTTCCAAGTCTTCTCAGCCCTGAGATAACACAGATTTGGGAGGGACATAAAGGCAACTTAAAAGTTTCAATCTATTGTTTCCCCCTCTTTCATGCTATTTCATTTATTTAGTGCTCTTATAGTTTTCATTATTTTATATTTTACTGGCCTGATTTTAACATACATGAAATTCAGTAGAAGAGATAGGATTCTCATCTACATTTCTCTGGCATCATTTTTATTGTTAATGAAAATGGTTTTGTTATATAAGGGAAGGGTAGGTGTATAAAATAACTCAGGTGGCAAATGGGCTAAGTCCTCCTGTCTCAAGGGCTGTGCAGCTTCTCCCCAGCCTGTGATGACAAGGAGGAGGAAAAGTTGTGAAGTGAGATGTGCATTGTGGAGGGTTGCAGTGGGGTTAAGGCCATCAAGTTTAAAGATTTCACCTTTCGCAGGAATAATGCATGTGCATATGGGCAAATGATTGTGGCTCAAGTTACAGAGAGGTGTGTTTTTCCAGATGATGGAAAGTCGTGCTCTTTATTTCTGAAGGACCTACAAACCAGTGAATAAATGAAACAATTGTAGTCACTGATTAGTCTTGGACACTTTTTGGTCTTCCAGAGTTTCCACCACATAGACACAAGAGGGAGCTGTTTGCAGACTCTACCCGCTCAGGACTGCCTCATCAGTTGCCTGTGTATGTGGCGGATGCCCATGGATAGAGAGATGTGAGCACAAAGCCCTCAGGTTGGAGAGAAAGAGAGCCATAACCTCATAGACAACAGCTGCCACATAGTGGAGTATGTTGGGGAAAGAAATTTGTCTTCAGCTGCCAGTTGATAAAGACCTAATAGGATAGACAGTTGAGTGATGCTTTCTGAGTTCAGGGATGTCTTCAGAGCAATGGGAATTTCTACCATGATAGTTTATACCTTTCCCCATAACTGTAACTGAAAAATGTAAGCGACTCTTACAAAAATGACTTATTGTTCACTTAATGAGAAGTTTTTATTTCACATGGGCTATAAAATGTCCCGAAGCAGTTTTACAAATTACCTTTATTGTTTTGGTATTGAATACATGACAGGGTCTTCTAGAATATAGATGGGGCTAACTTTGACATTTCCTCTGAACGTTGTCAGCACTTGTCACCCCTAGCCAGAACCATGACTTCCCCGGTGTCTTTACTGTCCTTTCCTCTTTGTCATTGGCACCTGGAGCTCCTGAGAGTCACCTTGCGTACAGAAACACAGCTTCCATCACTTTGTAAAAGTAACAACACATGGGACAGCAAGTGATGGAATGGCATGGAAATGCAGATCTGAGAATTTGGGGAAATGTATCCACTAGTCAAGATGATGACTTGACTTAGGTCAAAGACGCTGTGGAAAATTGGATGGGAACTTGTTTTCTAAAGGACTGAAAAATTGCATGTGCTATGAGCCCTTAGTATCATTTAGTCATGCTCAGAAAGGAATGTGGAATCTGAAAGGCCTCACAGATGACAAATCTTCTGTGCTTACAAATCAAATATCAAGTGGCAGCAGAGACAAAAAGTAGGTAAGAAGCAGCATTTGCCAAGACCAATCCAAACAAAGATTTGGGGCAGATTTGCTTGACAACTTCCACTGGTTTCATGCGCCATATATTAAAGAGTCTCCTACATATTCTCTGTTGTTTGGTGTGTTGACAGGATAATCCACTCTATATCCCCACATATAGGAAGGAGCTTAGGCATTCTTAGCAAATTATTTTGTTGTCTTCACTAAGTTTCATGTTAAAGAATGCTGGTCCAAAGATACCCAGTTTCTGTTAGAATATGTTTGGTCTGTTGACAGCATGGTGACGACAATTAATATAATGTATTGAATATTTAAAATTGCTAAGGGAATAGAACATCATCATCATCAACAAAAAACCCAAGTAGGTTAGGAGGGGATATGAAAATTGTAGGCATTAGTTAGACTGATTTAATCATTCTGCAAATCAGGACATATCACATCTCATAAATATACACAAATAATTGACAGTTAACAATAGTATCTATTATCTATCTATTGCATTTGTCTATTACCTATCTTTCTATCATCTCATTTGTCTTTTATCTATCTAATTAGTATGTCTATTATCTACCTATCATCTATCTCATTTGTCTGTCATCTATCATCTATCTATCTATCTACCTATCAATCTATTTATCTATCATCTCATTTATCTTTATCTATCATCTATCTCATTTGTCTAACTTCTATATACTATCTATCTATCTATCTATTACTATCTATCTATCTGTCTATCTATCTATCTATCTATCTATCTATCTATCTATCTATCTATCTGGATGTCTTCAGGTGTTTTATGCATGTGTAGTAATCATTAGAGCCAAGATTTGGTCCTCAAAGGCCCAAGAAAGAGGCTCTCTTCCCTTTGCAGAGTTCTGCAGAGTTCATTCTCTTCTTTCTGGGCAGTGCACCAATTCTGCATGACTTTCAACATCAGGAAGGGTGCAAACACTGTACAGTCCTTCCTACTTGTGTTCTTGCTTGATTAGCTTCAAGAAATTTAAATACTCGGATATTTAAAGTTGTGACATGGCTCTCAGAGTAATTTATATCATAAGAAGTTCCTCTAAAAATCATCACATCATCATGTGATGTTGAAAAGATATTTTGTTGACCAAAATCAATTTTCAACTTCTTTTTTCTTTCAGAAAAAAAACTTGCCTGTCATGTCTCGCACACATCCTTCAAGACCTTGAGCTCACCCTGCATCACAAGCTAGTGCCTTACTGTGGACCATATAGGCTCAGAACCTCTGTCAATTCAGGGACAATAATGCTAGCTGCTTCTTCAGGGACTCTTTCCCCCAGAATCCAGAGAAACTCAGAACTCTCAATGATACCTTTTTGTTCTTTTATTTAATTGTAGTTATCTTTTAAGGCATGGCTGTCTGAATCAGCAACTGCAACTCTGCCACTTACCAGCAACAGTTAGGCTGAAAGGGAATTTCGCTCCCTTAGGTTCTATAGAAATACAGCCCATGTTGGAATGCCAGAATGTTGTTGGTTGGTCTTTGGTTTTTTTTGGGTGGCCTGCCATCCAGCACCCAAATAAATCACACATGGAGGCTTATTCTTAATTATAGATGTCCAGCCTTAGCTTGGTTTAGTTGCTAGCCAGCTTTTCTTAACTTAATTATCCCATCTACCTTTTGCCTCTGGGCTTTTCTGGTTCTCTATTTCTGTATGCCTTTTCTTTCCTTCTTATTCCATGTCTGGCTGTGTAGCTGCTGGGTGGCTGGCCCCTGGAATCCTCCTCCTTCTTTGGCTACCCCCTCTTTCACCTCCATTTCTTTCTTCCTTCTTTCTCTCAGATTTCTCCTCCTAGATATTCTCTCTGCCTGCCAGCCCCACCTATCTCTCTCTCCTGTCTTGCTATTGGACACTCAGTTCTTTATTAGCCCAATCAGGTATTTTAGACAGGCAAAGTAACACAGGTTCACAGAGTTAAACAAATGCAACATAAACAAAAGTAACACACCTTAAAATAATATTCTATAGCATTTCTCCCTTTTTACTCAAATAAAAATAAAAGGGTTTTAACTTAAACATAGTAAGACTATATACAATAACAATTATCAAGCAAGGATTATATTCACAATATTCTGTCTATTTGTAATTAGAATATTCAGAGAAAATAATGCATTATTTATCCTATCTTAGTGAGTCCAAAATTTTACACCTAATTTACTTTCTACCATAACTAATGGAAACTGCAGTTATAACTATTTGGTCTTCAACTCCATCAAAGATCCAGAAGGATGTAATATTATCTAACAACAGAGACATTTGGCAGACATTTGACAACGTTCCTTTGCAATGTTGGGACATCCATCTTCACCCTACAGGCCTAGAGTACCTGGCAGACTTTTTTATGAAGCAGGGATTTTGGACTGTCCTGCCTTGTTTTGGCAAAGTTCAACAGTTACTTTCCTGTGGGTTGTGCATGTCTAGTTTGTACAGCACACAGTCAAGCAATCAAGGCAAAAGCCCAGTGGCTAACCTTGTCACAATGAAAGCAAACTTCACAAGGCGTTTCTTCAATGCCCATCATCTTCTCTGAAGTAAACTGGTGCTGCCAGGAGCAGACGTGTCTCGTTGTCATGAAAAACTTTAAGTTAACAAAACATTTTAAATGCCATATTCTATAGGTCTTTAAAAGGTTTGAAGACCATCTAATTTATCTAAAATATAGCTATTTAACCTAGAAAACATACCTAATGTATCTCCAAATTTGATTGTTATAAATGATTAACCACTAACCTATGTTCCTGATTGTCCTATACAGTTTATAATAAATAATAGCTTTCAAAAGCTAGAACTTCACCCTACATTTCCAATGAACTGCATAGGCACAATACTTCAAACAAAATAGAAACGTTCATACAATATTTTGTAAAAAACAAAAACAAAAAACAAAAAAAAACACCTTAAATTTTTATCAATATACAAAAATCCTTTAAACAAGCGGAGAAACATATACACAGTGTAACAAAAATAACTTCAAATTTGTATCAATATTCTATATTCCCCTAAATGATAACAAACATCCATAACCCACCAGATAACCACAAACCACCCACATCCCCTAACTCTTGGGAATGTGAGCATAGTTTTCTCCACACTGCTTCCTGCTGTCTGTGGATGAAGTATCTTTAGGGTTCCAGGGAGAAAATTTTGAGATAATGACTAAGTCCTGGGAAGACCAGCAGTAACCTTTGCGGACAGATATCACCTGTCAAGATTCAGGAGGTGTCACTTGATCAAACCTGATCCATATTAACCTTGAAGGAATCTACAGCCTCTCAGCTCCTGTGGGAACAAAACTCCAAAGCATTTTTGATTTTCACTTGGCAAATAAATTTTTGACCTCTTAAAAGTTAAGGCTTTCCTAAAATATACAAGCCCGTTTATTTCGACAGTCCCTCTTTCAATTCCATGTCTCTTTGCAGCTGTCCTTTGTCTTCCAACAATCAAAAAAAAAAAAATTCAAAATCAGCACAATAACATACAGGATCCAGTCTTCCTGTGTATTTCCCATCTTTTGTGGCTGTTTTTTCTTTTACTCTCTCTTTAAAGACTTTATTTTATAAACTTTTTTTCTATACCCTTTTCCTTTTCTTTAGCCCATGCACATTGTTAAACACATTGTAACCTGTTTAGAGGTTTTCCCATCTGGATCTCTTTTACTGTGTGTCTTTAGTCTTTTTGTTTTGACCGCATGAGCAAACTTTTAAATTGCTAACCTACAAACTGGATTATCCACAAGCAACTCTTAGCTGGCTCCATCCACTTCTTGTGTTGGGAAAGCGGAGGTTTGTGACTGAAAATTGCCTTCAACCTTCCTAGCTGTGGAAGTCAGTACCCGTGTTGCCACAGGCAGTTTTTACTTTGCTTGAAGTTTTTACTCAACTTGCCATTTTTATTTAGCGCTGCCAGCTGAACAACAGTGCCCTTTAAATGAGCAGTATCTCCCCCCCCCCCCGCACCCTGGGGTTCTCAGGCCCTGTGAAAATTGGAGTGCCATGTTGCACACCAAAATGTTGTTTTTTACTCTTTTTAGGGGGCTTGTCACTGAGCTCCCAAATAAATCACACATGGAGGCTTATTCTCAATTATCAATGCCCAGCCTTAGCTTGGCTTAGTTTCTAGCTAGCTTTTCTTAACTTAAATTATCCCATCTACCTTTTGCCTCTGGGCTTTTCTGGTTCTCTTACTTCTGTAATCTTACTCTCACTCCGTGTCTGGCTGTGTAGCTGCTGGGTGGCTGGCCCCTGGAATCCTCCTCCTTCTCTGGCTCCTCCTTTTTTCCTCTCCTCCCAGATTTCTCCTTCTATATATTCTCTCTGCCTGCCAGCCGAACCTATCCTCTCTCCTGCCTTGCTATCGGTCCTTTGGTTCTTCATTAGACCATCGGGTGTTTTAGACAGGTACAGTAACACAGCTCCACAGAGTTAAACAAATGTAGCAAAACCAAAAGTAACACAGCTTAAAGTAGTATTCTACCACAGTACTTGCCACTTTAAAAAATGGGACCTCCGGAGCTCTGTAAAGGCTTTCCTTTTCTGTGCCTTGGTGTTGTGGTCTTATCTTGGCTCTACCTCCTTAACTGGCTTTTCCATTGAAAGACCCCCACAGGAGATCTTCCCTCAGGAGAGACCCCAAACCCAAGGAACACGCCGAAACCACGGATCAGATGCAAACAGCAAGAGGGTTTATTCAAATGCACAGGTACCTGGGGCGACAAGTCTCTCGGAGGACTTGCGCGCCTTCCTAGGGGAAGGGGAACTTCTTATAGGATCCTAGGGGCAGAAGCGTGGTTACAGAAGCGAGAAGCATAGTTACAGGGTTCCCATTGGTTGATTCAAATAAGGCCAGGGTGAACTTGGGGGCTATCTTTAATTTTCAGAAATGTGCAGCTGTTTGTTCTCCAAGGCCAGGTAGCCAATTATAGATATCTTGTTCTGACTCAAGGTTTTTTCCTCCCAAGGCCGGGTGTTTGATATCTCCGGTTTTGACTCAAGGTTACTTTCCCAATTATCTCTCTCAAGGCCATTTCTTAGGCTAAGTTACTGAGACGGGGGGCATTTCATTCCCCCATTTTCTTTTGTTTTAAATGGAATCTTTCATTTTAGGATGAAGAATAAGGGGTCAGCTCCATCTCTGACTGTCGGAGCCTCTGATATTGCTGGGTTAGGACCAAAGCCTGGACAACAGAAATCCTATCCTTGACGAACTGTATCAATCTGTTGAAGATGCATGGCCCAAATAATAAAATGAGCAGGACTCTGGTGATGCCCCTCCTAACTAGGGGAACCCATAGGTAAGTCTTATCTTTAGTGGGTTTGGGGAGCGTTGAACTTTCCATGTAGATGTCTTGGTGCTCTCAGCTTTGTTGGGTTCTTTGGCGGCCTTCATATGTGATGCGTGGACCCACGCTGCTATCCCGTCAACCTTGAGTGCAGTGGGAGTGGCGTTGGACCCAGACAGAGTCCCCAATCTTGAATGGGTGAGGCATCACCGGGCGGTTCAGTTGCTCCCGGTAGGCATCGGCCAGGGGTTTCTACATCGTCTTTTGTACCAGTTGGAGGGCTTGAAGGTGCGCCTCCAGGGTAGGGCTAGTGGCAAAAGAGGAGATATCAGGGTGGAGAAAGTTTATTATGGTGGGGGAGTCCCATATAAAATCTCAAACGGGGTTAGGCCGTGCCGTGAGGCCCAGGAGTATTCCGGGCTCGGTAAAGGGCTAGTGGGAGTAGGAGCACCCAATCTCTAGTGCCAGTTGCGAGCGTTAATTTGGTTAAAGTCTCCTTAATGGTTCTATTTATGTGTTCTACCTATCCTGAGCTCTGGGGGCGGTATGCACAATGGAGTTTCCAATCGATCCCCAATAGCCTGGCCACCTTCTGACTTACCTGGGAGATGAAGGCGGGCCCATTGTCTGACCCCAGTATCTGGGGCATTCCATACCTGGGAAAGATGTCATCCAGGAGTTTCTTGGTTACCACGGTAGCAGTCTCTTTCTTGGTAGGGAAGGCCTCCGTCTATCCTGAAAAAGTGTCTACAAAAACCAGAAGGTATCTGTATCCATACAGCCCGGGTTTTACCTCAGTGAAGTCAAGTTCCCAATGGACTCCGGGGTGGTGGCCTCGCAGGCGGCTTCCTCTGTTCAGATGGGTTTTTCCTGGGTTGACTTGGGCACAAGCAGGGCAGCTGGAAGTCACCTGTTGGAGGACCTGTTCCTGATTCAATAATACAGTGTTCGAAGCCTCATCAGCCAGAAGGGCTTTCATCTTGTTTTTGCTTAAGTGGGTTAGCGCGTGGAGGAACTTGAGCATGTATTTAGTGTGGGAAGTTGGCATAACTAATTTGTCATCTATGACGTAAGCTTGTCATTTGGGGCTCCATTCCGCCCCCATTTTCTTTGCTAGTTCCTGGTCCTCCGGGCTGTAGGACATGGGGTCCCTGCTTGGCTGTTGGTCGTCCTGCAAGACCAGCAGCTGGTCGCCCCTGGGGGGGTTGTAAGGCCACTGTCCGGGCCGTCAGATCGGCCAGCCGATTTCCCCGTGCTATTACTGAGTCATCTTTTTGGTGCCCGGGACAGTGTATAATGCTGAGCTGATGTGGGAGGAACAAAGCCCTTAAGAGGTCTAAAATTTCTTTTTGTTTTTAATTTCCTTGCCCTCTGAGGTCAGGAGGCCTCTCCTCCTATATATTTTTCCATATACATGGGCAGTGGCGAGGGCATCCTTTAAGTCCAGAGCCTTGAGCTTAGTCAACAGGTCTTGGCCCAATAATGGGTGAGGGCAATCAGGTATATGCAGAAAAGAGTGGGTTACCTGTCCAGATGTCAGCTGAACCTTCCTCTCGGTGGTCCATTGATATCTCCTGCTATCCGTGGCCCCCTGGACCAAAGCTGTGCAGTCACTGAGAGAGCCTCCGGTATGGGTCAGGACTGAATGTTGAGCTCCGGTGTCCACTAGGAAGGTCACTGGCTGCCCCCCGATCTTGAGAGTTATCCTAGGCTCAGGGGGGGGAGCTCCTGGCCTTGACCTCCCTAATCTTTCAGATTGAGGAGGTCCGTGGCTCTTGTCTTAGTTTTTCCAGGCCCTCGGGGTTTCTTTGGGCAGTCCCGAGCCCAATGTCCTCTCGCTTTGCAGTAGGCGCACTGGTCTTTGTCAAGGGGTGCCCTTCTTTGATCTCCCTTCCTAACTCCCTCTCTGACCTGTCCCTGAGACATTACAGCGGCCAGGACTTTATTTATTTTCCTATGACGTTTCTTATCTCTCTCTTCCTGTCTCTGCCATGTTCTCTCCTCCCGCTCTTCGGGAGTTTCTCTTTTATTAAAAGCTTTCTCTGCCTCCTTCAACAAATCTGACAAATTGAACGAATTCAATCCCTCTAGTCTCTGTAACTTGGCCCTTATATCTAGACTTGACTGATAGATGAAAGACAAAATGACGCTCGGCGCCTGTCCTGGATCTTCCGGATCATATGGGGTATACATCCTATAGGCCTCTTTAAGTCTTTCCAGGAATGCTGCCGGCGTCTCATCCTTGCCCTGGACCATATTGCTAACCTGAGCCAAATTGGTGGGGCGCCTAGCAGCCCCCCGGAGACCCGCTAAGAGCAACTGGCGAAAGAGACGTAGGTGCTCCCTACCTTCTGGGGTCATGAAGTCCCAGTTCGGGCGGGTGAGGGGAAAGGCTGCATCAATAACATTAGGCAGTTGGGTGGGTATTGTCTCCAGGAACCTGCTTCCGAGCTTCTAAGAAGACTCGCTGCTCCTCCTCCATTGTCAGGAGGGTTTGCAGTACCTGCTGACAGTCATCCCATGTAGGCTGGTGGGTCACTAAAGTGGACTCAATCAAGTTAGTCAAGGCAACAGGGTCTATAGAGAAAGGAGGATTATGTTGTTTTTAGTTGTAAAGATCAGAGGCCGAAAATGGCCAGTACTGAAGCTGGTGATTGGGTCCCTCCCTGAGGGGGAAGGCCCTGGATACTTTGGCTGGTTCATCGCGCTTTCCTCGTGGGCGACCGGCAATTGGAGAGGGCGCCGGGCCCTCCTCCTCCCGCTGTCCCTGTAGAGGATATTCGGGGACCGCCGCTGCTGCCGCCGCCGCCGCCACGGCCGGCCCGGGGACCGCAGCTTCCAGCACCCGATTCCCCGGATACGGCGGTGGGTCCTCTGTCAAAAGGTCAATAAGGGGTGAATTGGGGTCCACAGGAAGGACAGGGGTCTTAGGGGGATCCTTTCATGGGAGAATAAGGTAAAGGGAGGAGGTAGGAGGGGCGAGAGGGGGCGGCGGTGCTGTGGGGGGGAGGCCTGGGGCGCTGGAAGGGAGAGAAACGGCTTAACCCATGGGGGGAGTCAGTCGCTAGGAGTTTCCAGATAGCGATGTATGGAACCTGGTCCGGGTGGCCATGGGGACCCGGAGCGAAGACTTTTCCCTCCACCTGTTAAAAGTTCCCTCGCGAGGCCATCCCACATTCATTGTGACCCAGTCAGCCTCGCAAAGGGTGATCCATTTCTTTTTCTCAATCATAAGTCCCTGGTTGTTGGCTCGTGCTTTCACGTCTGACCAGTGGTCAAGCGTGAGGCTCAAGGGTGTGGTGACAGTCTGTCCCATAGCTGTTTCTAGGAGGAGAGCGCTCAGACAGAAAATAACAAACGACAGACAAACGCAAACAAGACTGACACGCGCTGCGCGGCTCCGGCTCCAAACCGAGAGCAGAAACTCAGACGGAGAGTGCTGTGAGGGTCCGGATCCCTCTTCTCCAACCAACATCACGTATCCCTCGGATACGTGAGTGGCCCCGAAAAACCGTGCCCCTGAGGGGACTTCAGACACCCGTGGAACGTCTTCCAGGGTCACGGTGGGCGAAGTCCGAGCCCGTCAGCTCCTTCTGGCCCCCACCGCACAGACAGATTATCAGATGCGCGCGGACTGACAAACAACAATCAAACGGGACAACATATAGTGAGGCCGGCCGGCTTACCTCCTGACGGTGGGTCGGTGGTCCTGGGGAGGGGTCTCGATCTCGGTGGAACCTCCAATGAAAGACCCCCACAGGAGATCTTCCCTCAGGAGAGACCCCAAACCCAAGGAACACGCCGAAACCACGGATCAGATGCAAACAGCAAGAGGGTTTATTCAAATGCACAGGTACCTGGGGCGACAAGTCTCTCGGAGGACTTGTGCGCCTCCCTAGGGGAAGGGGAACTTCTTATAGGATCCTAGGGGCAGAAGCGCGGTTACAGAAGCGAGAAGCATAGTTACAGGGTTCCCATTGGTTGATTCAAATAAGGCCAGGGTGAACTTGGGGGCTATCTTTAATTTTCAGAAATGTGCAGCTGTTTGTTCTCCAAGGCCAGGTAGCCAATTATAGATATCTTGTTCTGACTCAAGGTTTTTTCCTCCCAAGACCGGGTGTTTGATATCTCCTGCTTTGACTCAAGGTTACTTTCCCAATTATCTCTCTCAAGGCCATTTCTTAGGCTAAGTTACTGAGAGGGGGGGCATTTCACCGTCTGGCCTGTGTCTGGATGGAGACCTCCAGCTCTGGCCCTGTCCTGGCCTCTGCCTCCTTAGACGGCATACCCCAGAAGGTTCCTTTCTTCTGAATGTTCACTGTCCTTGGCTTGTATTATGGGCTGAATGCTTGTGTCTCTCAAAATTTGTAAGTTGAATCTGAGTGCTCAATGTCTACGCAAAGTGTCTATGAATCAGGTCCCTACCTGACAATGAATTTGTGACACCTTCATCTTAGGCATCCCAGCCTCCGGAACTGTTAACAAGGGATTTCTGTTGCTGACGACCCACCAAGCCAGTGACATTTTGTTATAGACTAAGGCAGCAGTTCCTTATTTCTGTTTCTGCATTCCACTGATGGGCCCACCTTGCCGTAATGCTCATTCAGCACCTCCTGAAGCCCAATAAAGTGCTCTTCTGTCTTGGGGAACTAGCCCCTGTGCTTGTGGTTTCCAATTATGTCAACACTCCCCAAGGTTGGTGACACACTGTGGGATGGGTGATGTGGCTGCTCATCTGGATTCTCCTCATAGCACTGCTCTCAGAGTCCTGGCAGCCCACACTCCTCTTTTAATCAGAGGCCCAGTCTGCTGGCCACAACGACTACCTTCAGACTCTGGCTCAGGTGAAAGGTCAGCTGCATTGTCCTCAGGCCAGTGGATACTGAAGAAAAACTGAACCACTGGTGTGTAGGAATATGGTCAGTAGATACTGCAGAAGGAATTGAGTGGTGTGTAGGAATATGGGGATGCTGAAAAGACTTCACTTTGCTGGAACATTTGTTGACTCTTCTGTGTCAACAACAACAACAACAAAAATAAGAACAAAGCACTTCATTTGAGACTTATACCCACAGTCTTGAAGGAGACAGTTAATAAACTGAAGAAATGAGTAAGTTGTGTAGGGAGGTAGTTAGTATTGGGTACTCTGGAGAACCATTAGGCAGAGTAAAAGGGCCTGGGGAGTGCTTGGGAGGAGTAGAATTCACATAGAGTGGTTAGGGTAGACCCCATCTAGGGTCTGGATAAAAAGAAATGATGGTGTACATGGATTTCTGAGAGAAGATATCCTAGAGAGAGGTCCCTGCTGGTGCAGAGGGTGGGGTGTGCCAGGTTTGAGGAGCTCTGACAACAGTGTGTGGGACATAGGAGTGTTCAGGGTAGGATGTAAGGACAGAGAGTTAATGATGGGGAGTGGCTTGGCAGTGCCCTTGGAGGAGCTGCACCCAGGAAAACCATGCCCAGGGTACTGTGACTGTGGTGTATACATTTCCTTTCAGGTTTTGTCTGTACTTTTTACCATATTAGTTTGGGGGAAAACCTAGGTTCACAACAAAATAATAAAACTTACTTCTGTGGCTCTGCCCTAAACTGATGTACCAGCATCCCAGCCTATCCTAAAAGTTATTGCAATGAATTCAGGAAGAGAGAGAGAGAGAGAGAGAGAGAGAGAGAGAGAGAGAGAGAGAGAGAGAGAGAGAGAGAGAGAATACATGCATATATATATATATATGCCAGAGGTGCCAACTGTTATGGCCTCCCAGGGTCTTTCAGTGGTCTGAAGCTTGCTGCTTAGGCTGGGGTGACTGACTTGTGAGCCCCACAGACCCTCCTGTCTCTCACTCAATCCCATTGCTGGGATTGCAAACGTGTGGTGCCATGCCCTGTTTTGTTTGTACATAGGTCCTGGTGATTGAACTCAGATCCTCATGAACACTTTAATTGACCAAGTTACTTCTCAGAGCCAAATTCAGGAAAGCGATTTATGGCATCTTCAAGAATTCACTCATCTAGTCCCCCAGTTACCATGTTCTAATGAGGTTGAAGCAAAGCAGTTTCCTTTGGATTTTGACATCCCCAAATTCTTTGTTTCTCCCCTAAATCCACTTCCTAGGCTATGCTGCCCTTTTTGATTCCATCAAGGATTTCATTGTAAACAAAACATATCCTTGCTGACTTCAGCAGAAAATCTATTTATGGAAGGATGGTGGCTTATATAAAGACATGGAAGCCAGGATAGCCTTTGGGCAACACAGTCAGAGACAGAGCCCAGCCTTATAGCTTGAAGGCAGTCCTTCCCTGATACCCATGCGCAGCAACTCACTGAGCAGCTGCTGAATTGGCCTGCAGAAGGAAGAGGTCTTTGTTGCCTCTGATTGGCAGCTGTCCCCTGGCATGGGTTAGCGCTGTGCCTTGTGCCCCTGACTGCAAAGAATACTGGCACACTCCAGTTCTGACTCCTAATGGGCAAACAACTATACTCTGAGTATTCTGAACTGGGACAGGGTATTCAAAATGTCCTGAGTACCAGAAATAAAGAAAAATGGCCCACTTGCTCCTGCTCAGGCTGTTGGGTGTATTTTGTCTTCAGCAGTGACTTTGGGGTGATGGTAATGACTTCCACCTCTCATTAACACATCAGGTTTCCATTATCTAGCCCAAATCTATTATTATAATTAAAAACTACTAGATGGAAGAAAAAGCCTATGAAGAAGCCTTGCTTTTTAAGAGTATTTTTATTTTTGTTGAAGAGGTGTAATTCCATACTTTAAAAAAAGTTACGTAGTGCTGAAAGACTTTTTAAAAAAATACCTAGCTGCCCTGGTTTCACCCCTCCCTCCATCTCTCCAGAGACACTCCATTTTTAATTGTTTTCACTTGGTATTTACTTCTGGGTTTCTAAGAAATATGGCTACCACGCTCTCTCCTCATTGATCATTTTTAGACAAGACATATTAGGGGA